>NW_021703774.1:93977538-94177326 GCF_005190385.1 Monodon monoceros
ACTCAGTTAACCTTGTCAAGCCACAGTTTTCTCATTTGTGATAGGCGAATCAAACCAATGCTGTGATAGGAGAATCAAACCAAATGTCCTGGGAGTACATGATTTTATTAGACAATTCTGTAATAAGACATTTCCTCACTTTTTGTTGTTGTTGTTGAGAGCTTGCATGAGAAATAGCCTGTGATGTATACACATACTAGGAGGAAATCATTGTGATAATATTTGTAACACATTCCTAAAGTAAACAGTAACAACTGTGCACTAAATGCTTTTTATTTAACAAGCTAACTTAAGACAACTCAAATGCCTAAAGGAATCTCCATGGCTTACTCACAGATGCCCATTACCCTCACATGCCCTTCACTCCTATCTTCTATTTTTCTCATGCTTTTTCTCCTCACCCTCCTTGGCCTGGCCTCTCTCTGTTTCTGTTCTCTTAGGAATTCTTTCCTCCACGCTCTATCATTCTCATAGACATACACAGTCTACTTTTCTAAATTTTCTTTCCGTTCCAACTCTTCCCTCTCACTCTACCCGGAGCTCCGTGTTCAGTCTTCCTCTGCAGAAGCCTCAGGGGTACCATTTGTGCTTTCCCAAAGGAAGCAGCTTTTTAGGTAGACAGTCATTGTGTCATCTACACAGCCATATTAGAATTAATTCAGTTACTCTAGGTGAGAGATAGCATTAAGAAAGCCAAGTTCAGTAGCTGAATGAAGAGAAAACTCTATTCCACAACTCAGACAGAAAGAACCTCAACAGGCATCTTCCACATACATGCCTTCAGACACCACAAAGCTAGCCAAGTCACAGCAGAGACAGGTCTCCCCATCCCACTCCCTCATTAAGTTTAGCATTATCATTAGAGTCATGTGTGAGGTGGAGTGGGGGTAATGGTAATGCAGGAGGAGATGGACATGGACAAGAACCCAAATCGTGGCTCCTTCACTTAAGTGCTGTGTCACCAGAAAGATATTTAGCTCTTTGAGTTACAATTTGCTGGTTTAAAGAAAGAAGGATAGGGCTTCGCTGGTGGCGCAGTGGTTGAGAGTCCGCCTGCCGATGCAGGGGACACGGGTTCGTGCCCCGGTCCGGGAAGATCCCACATGCCGCGGAGCGGCTAGGCCCGTGAGCCATGGCCGCTGAGCCTGCGTGTCCGGAGCCTGTGCTCCGCAACGGGAGAGGCCACAGCAGTGAGAGGCCCGTGTACCGCAAAAAAAATTTTTAAAAATAAAAAAATAAGGATAATAATGCCTTCTCGATATTACTTTAATACAAATAATCCAGTTCTCAGGATTAAAGATAATGTATACAGGGTCTGTCATATAAAGGAGGCTTGAAATTGACTATTCCTTGTTATTATTATTATCATTATTATTAATATCCCTTTGAGATTGGTAGAAGGCACCCATTTTTTTCCTTCTAGAGGAAAGTAGGACAAAGATTACTATGAGTGATTCATCCATGAAGACACAGTAAGATAGTGGGGGAGCCTAGCAATAGTATAGAATTCCTTAACGGCGGGTTCTATGTTCAATACTTGGTCTCGGTATTTGTGGAAATGTCCTCATTTAGTCTCTGTGAAACTTAGGACTCTATTATCATCTGTACTTCATTTTTGTTTTTCACCAAAGGACTTTGCACATCGTGACCCTAAAAGAGGAGGAAAGATTTGTCAGCTCATCTCTGTTGGTGGGTTTGGACTACATCTTTGAGTGGACTATCTATGCCACCTAGAAAAGGGAAAAAACCTACAGCTACTATTTTGGTACGTGCAATACAGAAATGTTGTCATTTTGTGCTTCCTACTCATGCTAAAGTTTATGTAAAAGGAAATCAGCTAGCTATACTTTCCAGCAAGATCATATGAGTTATATAATTTTCACATAGATCTTGAGCTAAAACAGAAATCTTGTGAATTAATGTTTGCTACAATTAAGATACAGTGGACACTTTCCAGTGGGAAAAAAATAAAAAACATATTAAGGTCTGTCAAGACACCATAACGTCTAGGCATGACGTTCAGAGTGAACTAACCAGGTTATCTTTGCTCAAACAAAGGCTTTTTGGACTTCCTCAGGCAGGATGGTAACAGAGAAATGATGGCTTTTACTCCTGAACACAATGTCTAGTTTACTGACCCTAAACTGTAGTAATTAACCTGCATGAACAACATCCTGAAACATATCCATTGTTAAGTACAATATTCAAATTAGTGAAAACTTTCTGTATAATTTCAAGTCTGTCGTGTTTACAATATTTTGAATCTGTAATACTTCAGGTAGAGTTATTTTACACTCAGTGGAGAGAGGCTATTCCTACTCCCTATGTGTTTGTGCATGCCTGTGTGTGTGTGTGTGTGTGTGCTCGCGTGCGTGTGTGTAAGTGTATGAAAAACAAGAAATTTCAAGCTATCTGCATCTATAGCTTTATAAAGATACTTTGCATATGGGTCAAACACTGCTCTTTTACCTCCATAAAGTAAACATTAGATTAGTAATAAAAATGTATGCCATCAAGCAGAATGTTTAAATGAGAAGAACCTTTTTCCCATTTATTTATTAAGAACTTGTATCTTTTTGGTTTAAAGGGTAACTTATCATTTGTTTGTATTACATACTGAGTCAATGTGAACCCATATCTTGGAACAGGATGACTAATGAGAATGAAATTGTGAGTCTGAGCACAGGTGGGACCGTTGTAACGCTTGTCGTAAAGGAAATGCATTAGGCACGCAGACAACCAGCCTTCTCACGTATAATATTGGGTTAGTAAGCTGAAAGACCTTTTACTATTTCTAGACGTGCTGCCGGGTGCGATTGCACTGTAAGTGATACAGCCATCACTTGGAGGGTGCTTTGGAACTTTAAAGGCAAGAGAAACCTTTTCTTCAGTGGAACGTTCCTTTTAACTGGCTTTCTGTTCAACCTGATAAAGCTTTGGATATGCTTGTTTGAGAGTTCCTTTCATAATTTGACTTTTCTTTTCCCACATCGAACAATGCAAACCTGAATTGTCAAACTTGTTTATAAAGTGAGGTACCATCTTGGAAATCATGGTGTGTTTTCAAATCACCATGTAATATTGATATTTTTAATTACTGTCAACCATAAACCCCTTTATCAGCATAAACAATTGGCAGCATAAACCAAAGATGTAAGGAAAAATTAGTGCTATCCATTAACTTAACGTTTGTTTAATATCGAGTTTGGTGGTCAGCTGGGACATGATTACCTGATTTTAGTGACTGAACACCTTGGCCTATATATAGGATATAATCTCTATACCCTGACACCATGCAAAAGAAACTGATACATCCTGAGTGCCTAGCTCAGGTATGATATATGGTATCTTTCATGCTTTAACTTCATAATATAGCCTAAGATATATGGTTATTATAATTTCTATTATATATGAATACATATATTTATATTACTTCATATAATTTCTATTACATATGTAGAAACTGAGGATGAGAGAAGTAACTTGGCCAGAATTATCCAAGTAGTATGTGGCATAGGTGATATATGAACCGGGTCAATCTGTCTGTAAGGCCCAGGTTTTTCTGCCTTAATTCAGTCTGAATTGATTTTAGCCTCCTCTGGTTGGAATGAAAGTTGCTCCTCAGTTTCCTGGTTAGTTTCTTCATATTTCATGCCTATCATGAATAGCAATTTGAAACAGCCTGAACTTCTTGAAGAAAGGCAAAGTTTAAACTGTCCATGGTGTCACTGACTTGAGACCCAGAGACTGTTTTCTTCTCTAAACTTTCTTGAGAGCATCTTCTGTTACAGAGAAACTTTATTTGGGATGGTAGAAAGATGTGTTAGTCTTTTCCTATATTATTTCTGACTTTGGTAATATGTTAAGAAAGGCCTTTCTCACTGTAAAATCTAAAAATATACTTCTGTGTTACTATTATTATTTAGTTTTTTAACTGTTTCTTAAAAATCTAAATCATTGGTCTGTCCAGAATTTATTTTTGTATGGTATATGGTAGGAACCTAACTTAATTCTTAGGTCCTATTTCCTCCTCAAATTCTGGTCCTTTTTGCCTCTTTTTGTTCCTTAAATTATTGTCTGAAGTAACAGAAAAGGCTTAAAATATGTTCTTTGGGCTGATATGTGATGAAAGATTCACTCATGTTTCACTTTTCCATTTTAATTACAAAGGTCTGGGGAAACTATGTTGGAAGCAAAGTGCCATTACTCTAGAGCACTTTACTGACATGTTAATTCATGCTATATTTATTCATCCTCCAAAGCAGCTACAAAGCTTATTCTCACTGGCCTCAAAATGAGTCATTCCAAAGGAGTTCAGTAGTGCATTCTGTCAACCCCTTAAATAATTGGTGTACTAATGTCTTCCCCCATTTTCTGGAGGCTCTTTAGAGGTTCATCATGCATTTAAGTTTCAAAGAGATCATTTGCAATCCAATTTTGTGGCTCTCCCTTTGAAATCTGTTACCCCCAAGACATAATGTCATAAATGCGCATTGAAACTCCATGAACTGTCCTCAAGTAATTGTTCTATAGCTTGCCCTGGTAAGGAATTTGTAGAGGGTATCTGAATGGGTCAAAGTGAAGGTAATGATTTTGGGCTATTTCCACTCATGGAAAAGAATTAACATTTGTGAGATGTTTGTTCCTACAGACACATTTCAAATGCATTATGAGGCATTTTTACTTTTAAAATTTTAGATTAAAAGATAATGTACTCCTGTTAAAGGTACCTCAAAAGTGCACACATAGATTCTTTTAAGGCACATCCTTAATTCTCTGGTTTGCGTCCTCTTTCATGAAAGTATTTTCCTCGAAGCCATACAGCTGCAATCCAAATGTGGTCAGCTTCTAGCTGACCTCAGGTGCTCCGTCCTGGAGGCAGAAGCCAGCAATTAACTGATGTCTCCTAAACAGATGTAATAGATCCAGACGTGAATGAAAGTGCTTTTGGACAAAACCACAGTGGATTAGCAATGCGACAAGTGGCCTGACAGGATTTAACTTCAAGGCAGGGATCCTATCTCTCTATTCCTTTACCCCTTTCACCATGGAATCTCCTGTGCCCACATGTTTTTTCTCGATAAAACTCTTCATTAGCTTTCAACAAAATTATCTAAACCATGGCCTCAAAATCCCTTGTGAAAAGAGGAAGGGCAAAAATAAATGAATCAATTAATTACTTTAAATAAACAGGTCAATTTTTTTCCTTCTTTTCTATGGGTCATGGATGAAGGAGTCACCCATCATTTCTCTGAGACTTATGCAAATCACGTACATCTTTCTTAACACTGAAACCATTTTTAAAATTTGCGAGACCTAAGAGAAACTTGCACATATACTACTGTCTATAAAAACAATCTGACAATGTCTCTTCTCCCAAGTTTCAAGACAGTAACTATCCCTCAACACAGATAAGCCTCACAATCGTCAAATACAGAATCTACTATCTGTACTTGGAAGTGTTAAACCTCCATATTTGGCTGAAAAGACAGCCAAAGAAGGATATTTATAATTCAGCAACAGTCTTATAATTCTCTATGCAATCCAGGCTCTAATTACACAGAATATAGTTTTATGCTTAAAACCATATGATTTCACTAAACCTATCCAATACATCTCTTCTCTACCTATGATTTAATAAACCTCTTGCTTAAAAATGTCTTCCTAATGCAACGGACCACAGTGCATGGAATCACTGTACCTGTCAATCTTTATAACCCTCCCAGAAATTTTTCCTTCTTAAATGCTGCATTTTGGTAAGTTAGCGGTTCATTTATGCATACATCTGCATGTTAACTGCTTATCTGTAATACTGCTCAGCACAGAATAAATGCACACGTACAAGCCATGTAAAATCAGATGATGTCACTTATTTTAAAAATATTATACATACATACATATACATATGTATACATATACGTATATTTGTGTATATGCAGATGGTTTTTGTTAACCATGGAAAAGGGCCAACCAATTGATGCCTAGAGATGTGGACCCAATTTTAGAAGCTGATGTGAGCACCATAGTAATTTTAATAGGGTTAGGGCTTTTGGTTTTGTTTTTTGTGTAATAAAGCAATCAATATTCCTAATCCTACGTAAACATCCCCAGCCCCCATACACTCCGGGCATGGCTGTGTGTATTTGAATTCCTATAGAAAGCTCACAGAGTTCTAGATACGTAGTCGCAGGTTGAGGACACAAATCCCGAAATATCGGTATCATGGCCCCTCTGGGCCACTGATGACGCTGTGCACCCAGGCGGTCCAGGAGGGCCAGGGAACTAGCCCCACACTCACTCACACAGGTATCTCCCGTCTGCAGGCCACCTAGCAGTGGCATCGCTACTGTTAATCACCCCTGGCTAGCGGGCACTCACAGGCACACTCGGGGGAGCTCCCGAGAAACCTGGGGGAAGGGGGAGCGTGGGGCATTTAGGGGCAGCAGCGCGCACCCAGGCACGGGCTCCGCGCCTCCAACACCGTCCGGGACCCGAACTGGCTCCGGAGCCACCCGGAGGATCTGCATTATGCCAAGGCGCTGGGCCAACTCACCTCCACGAAATAAAAGCAGGGCAGGAGGGTCACGCTGTCCTTGATCACTTTGCCCTTTGGCCTCTCCTTCGCCGACATCCCTGCCGCCTGCCCGGGTCTGCGTTTTCCCCGGGGCGAGGTGTGCACAGCGCAGCCGAGGCGAGATGCCTCCTCCAGCCGCAAGCGCCCGGCGCCGCTGATGTCACATTCCCCGCGGGCACCGCTGGAGCCAGCGCGGTGCAGGCAGAGCCCCCGCCTCTCTCCGCCCCTCTTTGCAGCAACCCAGAGGCTCCTAGAGACAGCAAGTCCTCTGCCTCCCCTACTCTGGCTCCCACCCCCGGTTTTTCTCGGCGGAGACGTCCAGCTCCTTCCTCCAAGCTGTTGCTGCAATGGCTTCCCCTCCCCGCCACCCTCCCTCTGCTCTCCAGCGCCCTGGCGAGGCTTCGCGGCGGTCGGGGCTTGACGTCAAGAATCGGAAACGAGGGACGCACCCCTGGATTCTGCAGCAGGGAGGCTGAGGAGACTAGGCACCCACGCCCCCTTGGGAAGCCTCCTGGATCCCTCTAGGAACTCTAACTTCAGGATTGCTGGAGAGCAGAAGCCAGGATCTTGAGCACTGACCCACGGCGCGAAAACTGACCTCTATCTGCGCGAAATTAAAACTTGGATCGCATACTGAAAAGTAGGCCGTGATGGGAACTCTTTGAGAGCTGGCTGCTATCCAGGAACGACTTCCCCGACTGAGGACTCTCTGCCTAGGAGACTCCCTGGCTCCCTAGGATATGCCGACTCACCTGCTGATAAACATTCACTATTGCCTGTCTGGGAATGATGAGACATTAATGGAGGCGGATGTGTGGGCATCCTCATTGAGCCCAAAAGCCAGGGTGTGCTGTTACCTCATCATCACACCCCCGGAACCACGTCAGTACTACAGTCATAACCGTAAAAGTAGGCACTTCTCAGACATTAAGAATACAAATTAAGTCCTTCACTTTTTGGTGATGTTCTTGGCTTGTCTCAACTTTATGATTATTTTGGCAACCCAGAAGAGTCCAAGGATACAGAGCAGAAAAAACCCAGAGAATATAAAACGTTGTATTATACTAATTAAGGTAACCCACTTCCATGATAACATGCCCCTGGTCATTTCCAATATCTTCAAAGTCTCCACTTCGAGCATCTGAGGGCCAATTCCTACCTCACCTTTCGACTCACTTCTTCAATTGCCAGCTTTAGCTTGGCCTTCTATCCAACAAACAAATAAACAAACACATAGACTGGGTAGCAAAAAAAACATACATTTGTTCCTCACCATTCTGGAAGCTGGAAGTCCCAGTTCAGGGTGCCAGTGTAATCAGGTTGTGGTGAGGACTCTCTTTTTGGCTATATGCTCACATGGAGGAAAAAGAGAGCTACTTTTCTGTTCTCTTCTTATGAGGGCACTAATCCCATCATGAGGGCACCACCCTTATGACCTCATCTAAATCTAATTACCTCTCAAAGACCCCCACCTCCAAATACCATCACTTTGGAGGTTAGGGTTTCAACATATGAATTTTGAGGGGAAACAAATAGTCCATTGCATAATCCAGTAGATCTTTGGCAGCATCAGGACAATCTGATCTACCAATGTGCACACTTCTGATCTACCACTGCCACTACCACCTCATGCCCTCACCTTCTACCAGGCTTAGGTTTCAGAGTCCAACAGTATAATCTCTCAGTTCCCACTCCTTGTTCACCACACTCACCTGGCAAAATCCCAGCCCCAGTTAAGCCCAGTTCTCTGCCTTTACCAGAATAACTGAAGGTGGATGGAGAAGAACACACAACCATGTCATCTTGTGTCACATTGGACTCAGGACCACAAACTTCAAACAGTCCCCACTACCTCACAATCCTAGTAATTTTTCCATAGTCTGTTCACGTTCTCACTCTCTGAGAACTAACTCATACCTTCTCCAGTCTCTTCAGATCTTGACATTTTCAGCTAATGACTTCAACTTTTATTTCACTCAGAGAATGTAGGTAATCAGGAGAGAATTATGCCATCTTCCAAAGCTGACTACTGGCCTCCAACCTCCACCCTCCACACCTACCACCATCTCTGTCCTGGACTGGCACAATAGGCTCCTAAGTGTTCTACCAGCTTCCACCCTTGCTACCCCTATAACCTACAAACCACTCCCTATACAGCAGCCAGAATGATCTTTTGACAGGTAAATCTAATTGTGTCATTCTGCCCAAACCCTCCAAGAGCTTTCCATTACATTCAGGAGAAAATCCAAACTCCCCACCTCTTCCTCAAAGCCCTACCCAAGGACCCTGCCTGATTCATGGACTTCATTCACATTGCTTTGTGCCTTATTGGTCTGGCAGTCCCACTCTAGCTTTGTACTGCCTCAGGGACTTTACACTTACTGTTCCTTTGTCCAGGAACGCTGTTTTGCCAACATCACGTGGTTTAAGCTCTGGCTCCATTCATGCCTTTGCTCAAGTTTAAACTCCTCAGGGAAGGTTTCTTTGACCACTCGCTCCACCTAAGCAGCATTAATCACCCCAGGCCTCCATTACTCTACTCTTACACATTATTTTCTGTGTTTTCATAGAACTTATAGCTATCTAGTTTATCTAAACTATCTAGTTTATCTATCTATAACTAGCTTATAAAGTATTTATTGGCCAATTTTTTCATTGCCTTCCTCTCACACTAGAATGTAAACTCTATAAGGTCAAGCATTTCATTATCATTATGTGTCTGGCTACTGGAACTGTTCCTGGAAAATAGCAGATGTTCAGTAAATATTTGTTAAAGAAATGAATGACTCAGTTAAATTACATGATGCATATAAAATCACGTAACATAGCTTCTTCCACATGCTAAATGTTTAAGAATTGTTAGTTGATTCTGTTTATTATTGTGTTGTCGATCAGCTATACTTCTCACTACTACCAAAGTTACTGTGTGTGAGTATTGTTTTTTTCCATTTTCTTAGTATGCAAACAGAATTTACAGTTCTTGGTAGATGTAAAAAACAAGTTAGAACATTCCTGAATTTATCATCCTGGAAACTCAGCATTTATATATGAAGGGGAAGTGAAACATAAGTCTAAAACTATAGCTCCTTAATTTCATTGGCCAGGAGCTGAAAATATGTGATAAAATATCAGAGATGCATGCTGACCACACCTCAAACTTCAAGAAAGTATTGAGACATAAGAAAGGTACTCTCCTTTCCTCTCTAGGTAGTTTGACCAGCTTGACCTGACCACATGGTCAGGGATCAGGAAATGCTTCTGAATTCAAAACCAATTGCTATTGCAAATTCTTTATCCCTCCCTTGCCCAGATTCTCTTTCCTTCTTCTTTCCTTCTTTTAAAACATTCTCTTTCCCATCTAAAATCATTTCAAAAAACAATCAAGCTACTTTATACAATACCTTAAATGCTAAACACAGTAATAATGCCTTACATTGGGGTAACAGTTGATGCGTTTTACCTACTTAAACTTTTGATGCTCAAAACGATGCAGTAAACAGGGCAAATTGTTTCCTTATTTTATAGAAAAATCTTCTAGACAAGATTCAGAGATGGAAAATAAATAAATAAATAAATAAATAAATAGTTGAACCAAAGGAGAATGAGATTTGGAGTCAGAAAACCTGATTTGTTATGTTTGAAATCTTCTCTTGAGCAAGTCACTTAATAGCTCTCAGCTTCGGTTTCCTAATCTATAAAATGAGAAAACTATTGGTACCAACTAACAGCAATGTTCTATAGCTCAAATGTGACAATATATGTGAAAGCAGTTGGTAAACTGTCAAATTGGCCCATCCATTCATACATTCATCCATTCAGCCTACAAATATTGATTAATTCCCCCACTATGCAAGAGGCATTTTTCTTTCTGGATACTCACAGGAGAAAATAGATATGATACCTGACTTCACAGAGCTCACAGTCAAATACAGGTGGAGAGGGGAGAGACACAGATATTACACTAGTCATAGGAATAGAAAACACATGATGCTCACTGCTGACAAAGAACTGTTAAAAATGCTTTTCACATGTTACCTCATTTAATTCTCACAACATCCTTAAAACTGGGTACCACTGTGTCATATGTCTTCTGTAAAAGAAACTGAGAGTTGAAGAGGTTAGTTGTGATTATGCAAGTGCAACAAGTATAATTACTATAATCAGTGGAGCTGAGATTTTGAACCCAGTGGGTTGCCACAGCTTTGTGATCTTAAAGGCTGCACATACTGCCTCTCGTAACAAACATATAATTATATCCTGTGATATATACTACTGAAGAAACCATTAGGATGCAGTTGTAATTACCATGAGAAACTTAAGTATGGTGACCAAGGAAGACCTTGGGAGGAGTTGACATTCAAGCCACTTATGGCATCGAGGCTCCTAGAGGACGTTCCTGAAGTAACAAACATGCTCCATCCCACCTTCACCATGTAAATCCACCTTTAGGCCAAAGACAGAACTTGTATGTGGAATGTTGCTTCAGGTATGCTAGCTGCAGGTCCTCATAATAATAGTGGCATTAAAAACAATTTAATGTGCCTCACAGAACTTGAATATTTTCCGTGGAAATCCTGTTCCAGTGCATTCAAATGAAAAACGGCACCCACTGAAAAAACAGCACTCTGACATTTCACAAGACAGTGTACTTCACAGCACAAATAACCTGGAAAAAAATATGCCTGAAAATGCATTTGACATCATCATTAACACTGTCAAACTCCTGAGATAAGAAAGAAGTTGCTTTCCTACGTATTGGTTTTGGTTGCCCACAGCCAAATACAAACTCTTGTTCAGCTTCCCGGCAACTATTCATCCTCAGGATATTTGTCTGACATTTATCTTTAAGATCATAAAAAGGTGTATTTAATTTAGTAATGTGTTTCCCAGAAATCAGCTCACTTCATAGCATTTCGAGAAGACAATGTCAGCTTTTATTTCATTTTTCTAAGAGAGAGAGGTTTAAAAGAACTGAAAATGCAGATGTGTGAAGGAAGAAAAGTACTGGAATGAGAAGAGTTCCGGAAGATGATAAAATGATGTTACAGTTCTGGCCTCATCCTTGACTAACTGTGAGGTTGTGGAGAACATTTTACCTCAGGGACTCAGTTTCCTCACCGAAAAATGGAGTTAAAATGGTGAAGTGGACATCTGTTGTTTCTGTTTGTCCAAGATCCATTGTTCCTTCTTCTTGAGTCAGTTTCTTGAATTTTCCTGATGCACCATCCCACTCCCCACAGTCAGGGCTCTGCCTGTACTGAAGGTATTCAGCCCCCTCTGGAGTTCCTAGACTCTATTCCCAGGAACTTGAAACTTGAGGGGAGACATACTGAGACAGAAAGTTCTTGGTGTTGATCCACAGCAGAAATAGAGAGAACAGCAGTTAATGTTGGTCTTTCAATTCTCAAACTGCCCTTGTTTCCTTCCTTTCAGAAGTCTGGCTTTTCTCCTTTGTTGTTTTGTTTTGTTTTGTTTTGTTTTGTTTCTTGGCACATCCCATATCCTTTCAAATAAATTCTTCTCTCTGTCTCTGTCTCTCTTCCTCTCTCCCTCTCTCATTCTTTCATTAATTTAGCCAGAGTCCACTTCTGTGACCCAAAACCCCTAACTAATATGAAGAGATCACAAGACATTTATTTGCTAAAAGATTAACTTAAGACCTGCACACTCTAGCCCTTGATTATGAACTGTTTTGTTTTATCTGATACATTCTAATCTTGTACTCCCAACTGTAGGAGTGAATTGGGGGAGAGACACTTATCATTTCTCTTCTATCCATCTCCTTCCCTTCCACCTCTACTCTCCCCATTTTGTTCAATTCTTCATTATCTCTATGACATTATAATAGCCTCCAGGCCAATTTCCCTGGATTCAGCTCTTCATTTTCTGATCAGTTCTTTACCTTTGCACCAGTATAATTTTCCTAAAGCACAATTTTGATTTTGCCACTCATTTGCTCAAAAATGCTCCTTGGTTTTCCAGCCTCTACCCTAGCATTTAAGGGCTTCCTTGGTCTGGCCTCCACCAATCTTTTTGTCTCACCTCCCATTCTCCCCTATGCAGACTCTACACTCAAGATACCCCAACCTACATGGTACTGCATAAACCATACTCTCCTGCATTGAAGTCTTTTATGTGTGCTTCCTTTTCCCACCCTCAAAATTTGCAGACAAAAAGCAACTTCCTGATTAAGCTTCCTCAATCTTTTCCATGTCTATGATCCTTTAAGACTTTCCTTGGACATTGTTTGTAGATCTTGTTATATTCTGCATTAATTGTCTTATTTTTCCTCAAAGATATTTTGCTTCTTGGAAGTATGGAGCATGCATAACTCACCTTTCTTTTCTTCTCTTTATTCTCTTGAACCTTCAGCATAATATTTTGTACATATCAAAAGTTCAGTGAATATTTACTGAATGAATAAATTCCATAATATCTGCTCTCCCCTGCAGTGGCTAGCACAGCTCTAGAACAACATAGAGATTCTGAGTACACACTTATTGATTAATTTAGGGTTTTATGAGTCATTATTCCATAGGAATAATCACTCTCCCCCATTCTTTCTCCTCTCTCCCAACACTTTGAGAACACTGACAAGTCTCCCAAGAAGTTTGAAATGAGTCTGACACACACAAAAGAGAATTTATTTTAATTAGTCCAGAGTGACTCCTGTTCTCTCAATCCTTCCATAATTGCTCATTGATCACATAGAGTTTGTATCATAATTAGTCCAAAAGAGGATGTTGAGCATCTGTCTGTAGCTAAGAAGTGTGCTCCAATCAGCAGGTTTTCATCCTCCTCTCTTCTCTGCCCAGTGTCTAGCCAACAGGGACCTCTCTTAAATATTGCAGATCAAATTCTCCTCAATTCTACTGAAGAGACACATCTCTTAGGAAGCTTTTTAGGCTTGTCTTCGAGCTGTAACAGCTCCAAACATCTTTCATAATCCATACGCTAGTTGTCCTCTTCTTTCTCTGAGCACCTGTGCACTTGTGTGGTTCTTGCATAGATCCTCTGGCCTATCCTGGTCTCCTTAGCTGTTGAACTTCTCTGTGGGCTAGGACTTCTATTTTATTTGTTATACTAAACGACGATTTCTCTATGTGCCCTCTTCATTTGCCTGTCATAATGATAACCATTATGTTTTCTTTTTATTGAGGTCTAATTAACATATAATATTATATTTGTTTTAGATGTATAACATAATGATTTAATATTTGTATACACTGTGAAATGATCACCACAATAAGTCTAGTTAATGTTACACATCCATAATTACAGGTTTTCTTCTTGCGATGAGTGCTTTTATGATCTCCTCCCTTGGCAAGTTTCAAATATGCAATATTTCAAATGTGCAATATACAATACTACTAACTATAGTCACCATGCTATGTTTTATAACCAATTATAAGAAAAATTAGGGCAGGAGTCAAGATGATTTTAGAAGGAATTACTGAAAGGAAACATCTTCTCAGACATGGGAGCAATGTAAAGCAATGTAAAATGATGTAAAGAAGTGTGAAAGCTTTGAACCTTTGCCGCCACTCACACCACTTTTGTTCTTGCAGTATGTACTTGAATCACTTATGAAAAGAGTTAAAGCAAGATAGGCTTTTAAAATGAAGATGTCTCATAACTTTAAAATGAAAGAGATTACAGTTTAATTTCATAGTAATATATACACTACATGAAAATTATACATTTCAAGCAACTTTTACTCCTTTACTTACACCTTTGATAAAGATTTGTTCATTGATATTTGAAAAATAACCATATTCATGCTGGACTTTATTCTGATGTGCAAAATTAATACAAATTCAATTTCACATAAGTGTGGAGAGGATCTTGTCTGTCTTTGCAGATGTGTAGATGGTGCTCGTTCAAACTCTAGAATTCTCAGATTCGACTCACTTTTTCACATGGAATTTTATGTCACTGATTTGTAATCTAGTGAAATATTATCTTATCCAATTTTTAGCTTTTATAGATTCCAGGCATAGGAAACATGTGCTGCTTTGGTTTAAGCCCACTCCTTCTGAGATAGGACATCTCCAAACACAAGCTAATGTGTGGTTGTGAGGCATGGGGGCATTTACTGTCACAGAATTCACCATATTGGTCATGGTGTGAGCACACAACTGAAGTGATGTCTATCATGTATGATACCCTATCCTCTGGCAATGGAGATTTGTCCAGAGATGGTCATAAAACAAGTGGAAACCTATCAGAGTACTCTCCCAGGAGTTTCCTAACTGGAGTTAGGAGTGAAGAATGCCTTTCCCTTTTTGGTGGCAAGACTGAACAAGTGTTAAATCCCAAACTGCCTGTAGTTATGTTTCCTCAACCAAATTGAAGAAAGGCTTAAAATAGTAGAAGAGAATCAGGCTGATTAAGACAGAAGAAGATATCAAAGATACAGAGAGATTTCTGAGAGTTTTGAGTCCTTGAATTCAACTACCCACAAGACCAGCTGCAAAACAATCTTCTGGGAGATTCAGTTACATTAGTCAGTAACCAGCTCCTTCCCCAACCACTTTTGCTTAAGTTACTTTTCATTGAATTCCCATCACCTATAACCAAAAACCTCTGTGTAATAGACTCTCTATAAGAATGATACTAATGATATTGTAAGAGTTGTTCTCTGGGAATAAAATATGAGGTGTTAGCAGTCAGTGTCTAACTGATGTCAAGCTACAGTCCTACCATGCCATCGTCCTGTAATGTATCACAATAGACTACAACAGCGGTCCCCAACCTTTTTGGCACCAGGGACAGGTTTCATGGAAGACAATTTTTCCACGGATGGGGAAGGGAGGATGGTTCAGGTGGCAATGCGAGCGATGGGAGCCATGGGAGCCATGCGGAGCGGCAGATGAAGGTGCACTCGCTCGCCCACCGCTCACCTCCTGCTGTGTGGCCCGGTCCCTAACAGGCCTTAGGCCGGTACTGGTCCGTGGCCCGGGGGTTGAGGACCCCTGGACTACAAATGAAGCCTCAACACAAGTTATTCATCACTGCATAACTTGTAGGAAGGGATGATGATAAGGGTGTCCCTGAACCACTCTTATGTAGTGATTCTGGAGCTTCACTACTTGTGGCCACACATAACTTGTCCACATACACACCTCATTGGGGTTAACTGAAGTTGGAAAATTTTGACTGTTGAATTGTGCAAGTTGTGCGATGAGCCAACACTTGTGAGGTGATGTCAGGATAAAGATAAGTAGAGTACTGGCAATTTAAAAGAATCCAAATGTGCAGTGTTCTTTTAACTTGCGTTTTGGATAATTTAGTTTTATTCAATTTAGAAAGCATCGTCCTTCCAGAAAGAGCTTCTTGCATCCCAAGAAAATGACTTCACACCTGAATAAGAGCTTCTTTGAAAGAGGGCTAACTTTTTTTTTTACGATGACAAACTGCTAGTTTTTTCTACAGGCAGAGAGAGAAGTCACCTTGGTGCAGATCTTTGCTTTAAAAGGGTGGACATAGGCAAATGTAAATTAAACAGGATCCAACATCCTTAGAGAAGGATGTCACAAAGTTTTGTGGCCAGGAAAGCTGCTTTTCTGTTTTCTTTGGTATGCTGAGAGATGAACCTGTTTTATAAAAAGTAAGGATCAGGGCTTCCCTGGTAGCGCAGTGGTTGAGAACCTGCCTGCCAATGCAGCGAACATGGGTTCGAGCCCTGGTCTGGGAAGATCCCACATGCCGCGGAGCAACGAGGCCCGTGAGCCACAACCACTGAGCCTGCGTGTCTGGAGCTTGTGCTCCGCAACAAGAGTGGCCGCGACAGTGAGAGGCCCGCACACCGCGATGAAGAGTGGCCCCGGCTCGCCGCAACTAGAAAAAGCCCACGCACAGAAACGAAGACCCAACCAGCCATAAATAAATAAATAAATAAATAATTTTTTAAAAAAAGTAAGGATCATTATGGAAGCAAGAAGCCCAGACTCTGACACCTATTTTACTGGATAAAAGTTAAGGGAGACTCTCCAGGTGACCTAGGGTAGCCCTAAACAAGAGGTCTCCTGGCAGGAGGAGACATAAAAACTCACAGGAGGAACACGCTGGAAGGAAAGAGTTTCTGATTTGGTGACCCCTGTCCAAAATAATAGGGCCCAAGAGTTGTCGAAGAAGGGCTAGTTTTGGAGAGATATATAACTAAGGTGGGAAGCCCCTCTGGACTTGACCCTGACATGGTGCGGTGCTTTGAGGAACAATGGATGAGCATTTGCAAAATAAGAGAACTCTAACCTGGTCATCCCAAAGCGGGACGCTGCTGTAGCCTGTGCAGGGTTCCGAGTCACTGAGGGAACCTCAGCAGCCTTAGGTTAATCCGAGTTGGGCTGTGGATGGCAAGGGTGTGGCAGCAGATGGATCCAAAATGCCAAAGCCAAGTAAGGCTTGTGATTCTCTCTCTTCTGGCGTTGGCAGTGGACTGAACCCTTTGAGCAACAAATCAGCCCCTGGGGGCCTTGGTCTCTCCAGAGCAGGGCTGGTGACTGACCAGCTCGCAGACCAAATCCAGCCTTCTTTTCTAGTGTCACTAGGACACAACCACTCCCATTCCTTTCTGTATTGTCTGCGGCTGCTGTGGTGCTCAGGTGGCAGATTTCAGTAGTTGTGACATAGATTATATCACCCACAAAACCTAAGATATTTACTCTTAATGTCCCTTACAGAAAGCTTTGCTGACCCCTGATATTCAACAGCTTTCACAATTTTGCTTCACTCCATTTATTCTAACTCCCAATTTTAGTTTCTGCGTTTACTCTGAGCCCATGTGGTTGCTTTTACTGTCTTCAGAATGGACCATGACTCTTTCTTCATATACCATTCTCACCCATCTCTCTTATGGCTGCGTTTGTAAACAACATCCTACCCCACTACAATATTGAGTGCTTGATTCTTCAATGTCACATTCTAGGGATGTGAATTCACCGAGGACAGTGAATTTCTGACATGACTTCAGACACACAGAAAAAATATGAACACAAAATAAAGTCTAAAATTTATGTTTAAAGATTTGAAAGAAATTAAAAATATTTCCTAATCTGTCACAAAATACATTAGAGTACTAGTTTTAATATTATATTTAAATTTCAGATATCCCTGTGCCTTTACAAATATTATTCAGAGAAGAATTTAAGCCTTCAAATGCCATAAAATGGCAAAGGCCACATTAAATGAATATCTTTAATTTGTTCAATCTGTGCTGAGTTCTTTCAAAGTTATTTAAAACAGCAGGCAAATTAGAGTAAATTAAGCAATTTTCCAGGAAAAGCAGATGGAACCTTGGTCTTAATGTCATTTAAACACTGAATCCTATTGACTAGAATGGAATATGACTAGATTTAATGGAAATAATGTTGTATTCCACTGACCTGTTACTCATTGCCATCATACACAATACAATTTTGTACGAGAGAGGTAGCTACATTCCGGCATATATCTGCCTCTGCATAATTAATCAAATCAAATCAAAATTTAATAACATAAAATGAGCAAGTAAGAGTATTTTTTCATATTAGTTTAAGAGGTAGATGAGAAAAAACTTTGAAGACTGATATCTGTTTTCTAAGCATTTGATTTTGCATAACTTCCCTTAGCCTAGTATGAACTTGTTGAGAATAGAACTGTGCTCATTTATCTCTACCTTTAGTACTGGGTGCAGTTCCTTGAATAGATGAGCACATTTGTTTTCTCAATTTCTTACAAATATATCAAAATATGGTACCAAGACATAGCAAATGACTCTAAACCATACCTTATTCATTCACTTAGGAGCACTGTGTTTATCAAGTGAAATTTATATGATACAGGAAGTAAAAGGAACCCTATAAAATTGGAAATTATTTATTTTTGGAGTTTGCCCTTTAACTTCAAGTAAAAACTTATATGTTTGTTCCGAATCTATTTCAAATATCACTCAAAGTACTAAAATATGAAACAAATGACCATATAAATAGACAAAATAATTATTACACATAAATTGATTAATATTTTTAAGATTAATAGTTATTACATTTACAATTATGAATTTGCCCAGCACATCTCCATCTGTGGAAGATAAATTGATATTAATTAATTTAATTTAGTTGCTTAAATTCAACATAAATACCAGTAAATTGCATTTTTGGGATCTGCTACACCACAATAAGAGTCAAGATGGGTGGGAATTATATCTGTCTTTTGTAAAGTCAAAAGAATGTCACATTCTCATTCTCTTGGAACCCTGTGTAGCAGGTATATGTATGAGCCTGGGTTAGTCTGCTGGTTGATGAGAATCACATAGCCCTATTGTGTCCTCCAACAACCAGCCAACCACCAGAAGCAGAGCCACATAGCTCATTGGCAGCTGATGACAAACCTGTGAGGGAACCCAGTCCAAACTGTCAAACCACAAAACTGTAAGCTAAACAAATGGTTGCCACTAAATTGTGGAATGATTCATTACACAGCAAAAGCTATTTCAGCTGGAACGACTTTGCCTGGGATTCTGGCTGCAAAATCTTTCTTTCATTCTTCTTTCCCAAGCCTGGCTTTCAGCTTATCTGGTGATACTGAGATTCTTTATTAAATATATTCCTTTTCTGCTTAAATCAGCTAGAAATAGTTTCTGTTGCTTGCAACTGAGAACTCTGACTGATGATACACTTGGAATGAGATAGAATTTTGATACTCTAATGCATTTTTTTATTGCCAGTAATTTATAACAGTTCATAATATTTTCTTCTACTAAAAATAGCTAATATATTGTACGCTAACTTATTTGGAAAACAGATGAAATATATTGTGGTGAACTAAAAAGGCAGTTCTTGGTATAGAAAAGAAACTTAGAATGAGAAAGAAAAAGTTTATCATTTTCCCTGTGTACCCTACCACCCTTGGCACCCCACCAACTCTAGAGGAAGATTCCATGGTCTTGGAAGAAGAGAAAAAATTAGAAGAGGAGTAAAGTGAGCTTTAAGAAAGGTGAGTTTAAAAAGTAATGTAGATATAGATGGTATAATGATATAAATTAGATATAGATTAGATATAAATCTAGACAGACATAGAGATCGATGATGTAGATATAGATATAGGTATAAATGTAAGGCAACATTTTTATATTTGTAAAGCATCTTTTCTTTGAATCAACTTCAGATGTGTTTACTGTCAATGGAATATGAAAGTTGAAAGAAAAGTTAAATTTTACCTAATTCAGTCTAAGAATTATTTTTTTCTTTAACATCACTAACCAATGTTTACTAGCCTCTATTTGATCATTTCTGACTTCAGGGTAAAAAAATCATATGGTTAATGGATTGCAACATAGCATATTTTCCAGAAAACGTACCTATGAGAAAAGAAAAATAAATGATGGAATAATAAAAACATACAAAATTGACAATTTTAACAGTCAGTCTTTCATTAGAACCAGGGTGGAATTACCATTAGTTGAAAACTATAATCAGTACCTTTGGCTTTGTCTCAGGAAATCAAGTAATTCTTCCCACCTGAAAGAAGATAGAAAAAAATCAAATCCCTCTTCAGCCAAATGGCCCCTGGCTCAAGCAATAGTTTTTTACAAGCCAGGAAACTGAGTGGGTATTCCTTTTCTTGTAAATTTCTGCTTTTTGCACAACTAGCCCCATATTCCTACTTTCATTCAGAGACTGCAACTCCCAAAAACCAACCAGGAGAGATTTACAGTGGTGCACTGCATGCTGGGAAATTAATTCCCCAAAGTAAAATACTATGCGCTGAAGCAGAGGACATCAAAAAAGCCTAGATAAGAGTACATGCCAGGCACCGCAGTTTTTCCTGGATTCCATTACTTAATTAAGAGAGAGAATCAGATAGCAGGAGTTAAAAAAGTCCCACTTCAGAGCAGCAGAACGGGCACAAAATGCATGCCTTGCACACAATGAAAATGATACAGTAACCATGCCCTTATACTAGCTTTCCATTCACTCAGCAAATATTTACTGAACATGCAAGAACAGTCTAGGCATGGGGAATAGGCCAGTAAACAAAATAAACCAAGTCCCTGCCCTGCAAGGAGCTACATTCTAATGGAGGGGAACAGACAAATAAAAAAATAAATATATGTCAGGTAGTGAACATAATGGAGTGAAAAATAAAGAAAGGTAAGGGGGATAGTCTGGGCTGTGCGAGGGGTGGTCACTGTTACATGCATGAAGGCCAGGGAAGGCTATTTGGTAAAGTATTGGGCTGGCCAAAAAGTTCGTTCAGGTTTTTCCATAAGATGTGGGGGAAAAACCAGCACAAACTTCTTGGCCAACCAATACATTTGAAAAGGTGATTTACAGGAAGAAGTCCAGCCTGCTGAGAGGAAGCCTGCACATCTGCCGCTGGCATGCCCTTCCCTGAGTTACCTGCATGGTTTCTCCCTCACCTTCCTCAGTTTTCTGGAAGAAAGAACAGATCATCCATGACAACAGAGAATCAGAGTGCTGCTAATAGAATTCTCAAGAAGAATTAGAGAGTGTCTAACTTCAGTTTTTGTAATTTGAGATAATGATGTCTTTCATAAATCATAAACTTAAGCTTTTGCAATGAAAACATTACTAAGTTATAGGGCTAGGAAGTGGTGGATTCTAAGCTGCCATGTGGAGATCTTTATAAACCCCCAAAGGCCAGGATGGTTTCCTTTTCTAGGGTTTCCATGACACATAACTGCAGGGGATACTCTTCATAGAGTAGTCTATATCCTGATTAGAATTGTACAGTGAGACTCCTCTTTGCCCACTACGTTATTATGCACCAAATAAAGAAAGAAAAAGCCATGGACAATTTGTTTTAGATTTATGGTTTGTCAGTCTCTCCCTTCTCTTCCCATTGCACTTGGTATTTATTTTCATAGTTTATTCCAGCATCTATTTCATTGTTGTACGATTGTTTATATGCATATTGGTACTTCTCATTAGATTGTAGATTACTTGAGGACACACATAGAATATGAGTCATCCTTGCCTCCACAGTCTAATATAAATAATTGCTAGAAAAGTGATTCAATAAATTTAAAAATATGGAAATTTTGTTAAGCTTGTATTCCCTTTCTTTTGTCTGTGTATTCTTTTTCTCAAATATTTCTGAGTCTAAAACATGCAACAGAATATAATTTAGCATCAATTGCCGAAACAGTTTCAAAACAGTTGTGTCCACTTATTTAGGGCATGCTTGTGAATGGCCTTTCATCTGGGTTAAGCAGCCATTCTTTTAAGAGAAGATCGCATTGTAATCATAAGCATACATCTGGCCAGACACAGATAGTCCATTGTTTTCCTAAGTCCAAGTAAAGAGCTTTTCAAGCTGTTTATCACAACCATTGGAGGCAGAGTGTTTGAACTCAGTTTTGGCAACAGGAGGTATGTGATAAAGAAAATGTACCAAAAATTTTAATGATTCCTTTTCTTAGCATCTTATATTCTTTATTCACAAAGCAAATGTCACATTAACAAATGTTCGATACATGAAAATTAGAAAACCCAGGAAAACACACACAAAATCCACTACACTGTGATAATTATTAACATATTAGTGTATATACTCTTTATATTTTATTGGACATTTAAGTTGCTATCAAATTTGTTTTCTCATAAAAAAATCTAGAACTGATTATTTCTTTCTTAGAATTAAACCCTAGGAAAAATGGAGGAGTTTGATTATTTAGGACATTGAAAACCCAATGCACAGTTCTTGTAAAGTTTGATGTGGTCACAAGATTTGGTGAACAAATACTACATGAAGATACTGAGCCTTCTGAAGTCACTGTGGTGACGGGAGTCATAAGCCAACAGCTGTTTTTAACAAGCCAAGGCCCTGTAGATCTTAGTAAGTACAGTCCATTCAGGCTGCTATAACCAAAATGACTCAATGGTCACAGCAGACTACAGCTTCTATAGCAAGTCCAGCTGAGACAAGGGTTAGAATATCAGAAAAGGAAGTATATCATTATGCAGGTTTTTAAATTTATCTTCTTGGCACGGGTGGATGGAATCAGTTTTGCTCTATTTTGATTCTTATTTAGAACTTTAGGCCAAAACTATACTGCAAAGGCAGATGAGATTCATATGCCCCTCAGGGCCCTAGTGCATGAGATTCTAACTTAAATGTGGAGGGCCAGCCATAGGTAGTTGGCGCTTTGTTATGACTCCAAATTCCATTCTACGTTATCCTGTCTTGAACCTCATCCAGGGTCAAGGAGGGACTGTGGAAAGGCTAACCTCGTAAACTCTTAAATTCATCACTAGTGAGCTCATGTTGAGCTAAGTTTTTAACTTCATAAGCTCTATTTATGTTTTGTGTTTATATCAGAGACCCAGAGTTTTGTGTATTAGTCATCTTGGGCTGCCATAACAAAACACCACAGACTGGCTGACTTGAACAACTGAAATTTATTTTCTCATAATTCTGGAAGCTAAAAGCCCAAGATCAAGGTCCAGCAGATTCAGTTCTGGTGAGAGTTCTCTTCCTAGCTTGCAGACAGTTCACATTTTTTCTGTGTCCTCGCATAGAAGGGAGGTGGGGAGAGATCTCTCTATCTCTTCTTACAAGAATACAAATCCTAGAGGATCAGGCCCCTACCCTTATGACCTCGTTTAAGTTTAATTACTTCCTTATTCCAAATATAGTCACATTGGGGGTTAAGGCTTCAACATATAAATTTTGGAGAGACAATTCTGTCTGAAGTATTTAGGTTCCACCACAAAGGGATTTACCAACATCAAAAAAAGAGGGCTAGAGAGATATCATTGTTCGGACTCAGGGACAGAATTAAGTCAGTGCAATTATTATAATTACTGATAGACTGCTAAGGAATATAAGCAGGCTGTAGTTTGGACAGTGTCAGTAGGAATCAAGTTTGCTTAGATTTCCCAAAGGAAACAAAATTTTTTAAGGGGATAAAGTAAATTTTGAAATTAGAGCCAGAACAGAAGTGTGAGAATAAAATAAAAATAAAATAGTAACCCTCTTAAAAGATTAAAATTTTAGTGACAAGGTTAGAAGTTTAGGAGTAACCAGGCTACACAGTCATGAAAGGGAAAAGAAGATGAATTCAAAGCAAATCGTTCTCAAAGATTAGACTTCAAAAAGGGGCAGATTGTGGTCATTAATAAATCAGAAAGAATGGCTAGAACCAAGTATGGCCTAACCTAAGAGAAAAAAGGCAACATATCAGAGAGTAAATGACACTCAGGAGGAGCCAGATACAGGAAATTATTAGGGGGCATGACCTTAAAGCTACAGGTGTAGAATCAGTGATGAGAGTAATTGAGGAATTGTCTCTCTATATTGGAAAACATGACTGAGAAAAATTTTATGTGGGAAAAAACAGCACATGAATTTTCAGTATAATTGTAGCATGCCTTTGGAGTTTATTAATTTTTGCCCAATTAGAATTTCTGAAATATGGTCAGTTGTTTCAGAATTTTTGCATTTAGGGAGTGGATTTATGAAGATGGCAGCTGATCCGCCCCCCAGCAAATTCCTGATATCTTCCTCCAGTAGGGCACAGATACGCCCTTTGTCAAGGTGCAGAGATAGATAAATGATAGGTAGATAGATAGATGATAAATAGAGCACTTTCATTTTTATTTCCATTGTTGAAAAGCTACGTTCCCAAAGAATAGTTCCAGTTCTGAAACATTTCTCTACTCTTCTGAGTGAGAAAAAAAGCTGACATCTCAGGTGAGACGAGGAAGACATTGAGTGTGTATTTTTCTCTCTTTCTCTCTCTCTTTCATATGTTGTAAACTCCCAGGGGTAAACTGTCTCCCTGGTTATGCAACTTCCCTATCTGTGAAGGACTGTGTGGGAGGGAAGGAGGGAAGAATGGAGAAATGGGAAACCCGTTATGTCCACACGTCTATATTCTCTGATTCCAGTTTCATCAGCAATAAAGCTAATATTTTATTTCTTAGTTGATTCGACACTGAGAGGGGAACCAGATATAGCTAACTAACATGCTCAAAGCCCCCAAAGTTCAAAAGCACTCAGAATGAAAAGCAGCAGCTCTCCACCCGGCCCCCCACTTCAACTCTGAGTTAACCGTTTCAACTGTTGTTTTAAAATACTTCTGGAGATTTGGATAATATTATTGACCCTTGTTCTCTTCTTATTTTATTAGTTATATGTACATTCTAGTTCAGCTAGTGGGTTTATTTATAAGATAAATGATACACTTAAACCTCCATTTCTTGGACCATCAATTCTAGACAGTATAAAATTTCCATATAATTCTGATTTCATCCTACATCTTTTGTAACTCTTTTCTCCTTCCAAATTCTGTCAGTTTTATTATTATTGCTTACATTTACATTCTATTTTACCACTATACCTGAAATGTCAGTATTTTATCTATAGGGTGATTCTAAAAATGGAAAGAAAAAGACAGTCTAATATTATAAATACATAAATAATTATTCATTGAAAAACCAATAATGTGATTGTGTTTATAAAGAAGAAAATATTACCTTATACTGCTTTATTTTTGCTAATCAAAAGAGAGTATTTCAAAGAGCAATTTCATATGGATTATTTTTTCTCATTCTCCATTATTTACTCAAAATGTGTTCAAAATCTTTATTTAGGTTTATTGTTTTGAACAATGGTTACTTTTACAGCTGTCATTTTCCCCAGCATTTCTTATTTCATACTTTACTAGTTGACAGGATTTATTTAATACATTCAATAGAAAATATATGTTTGTCTTATCATTAATAAATTCCAGATTCTTAATTGAACATACAATTCACATATTCAAATCCACTTCCTTATTGAAGATATTCTTCTGAGGGTTTTCTGATTTTCTGTTATAATTTAAACTGATTTCTAGGCTAGCTTCAGAGCTGTTTCTGGGATTTCTTTTTCTCACATTCCTAGGTTATTTACACTGTTTCTTGTAGTACACATCCTGCTTTCTTAAAAATACAGTTCTCATTTTGCTAGAGTACATCCTTAAGTATTTTTTTTCCAAAAAGTGTGCCTAAGATATAAACTTTCTATCTAAAACCTTTCAATGACTTTTTTCCCATATTTGAGTTATAGTTTGATTGGATTTTGAATTCTAATTCTAAGGGGAAAGTGGCCAAGATAGCAGAGTAGGAAGACCCTGAGCTTACCTCCTCCCATGAGCACACCAAAATTACAACTATTTACAGAGCAACTATGGGTGAGAACAAAGTGAAGACTAATTGAAAAGATTTTCCACAACTAAAGATATAAAGAAGAAATCATGATAAGACAGGTAGGAGGGGTGGAGACATGGTATAGTCAAGACCCACAATCCCAGGTAGGCAACACACAAATGGGAGGATAATCACAACTGCAGAGGTTCTCCCCAAGGAGTGAGGTGTCCAAGCCCCACATTGTGCTCCCCAGTCCAGGGGTCCTGCACCAGGAGGATGAACCCTACATGTCTGGCTTTGAAGGCCAGTGGAGCTCACATATGGTAAAGCCAGAGGGCTATAGGATACAGACTCCCCTCTTAATGGGTGCATGCTCCAAGACCTAGTTTAGAGAGAGTAATTTGAAAAGAGCCTAGGTAAGACCTACTTGCTAATCTTGGAGAGCCTCCCAGAGAGACAGGAGGCAACTGGAACACCCCCTGGGGACATAGATGTTGGTGGCAGCCATTTGGGAGAGCTCATTCTACCATGAGGACATTGGTGCTGGCAAGCACCAGGCCACCAGTCAGTCGGCAACAATCCCAGGACCCCCTAGGCTGAACAGCCAATCTGTGGAGACCCAATCCCACGCACCAGGGGGCAGGCACAAGGCTCAGCCTCCCCCAAATCTCCCATCAAGCCACCCTGGGGTCTGGCATCACCACCAGCAGGCCAGGACCAGCCCTAGGAACCCTGGGCTTTGCAACTAGACACCCTAGACCTGGCCCTGCCCAGTATGGGTTGGTATCAGCCCTGAGACTGCCCAACCCCGTTGCCAGCTACACCAGGCCCTGGGCAGTAATTTAATGGAATCCTAGTTGGCTCTTGGAAATCTGGTGGAAAGGGCCTGGGAGCAAGTGCCCAGGCAAATCACTTGTCTTTTACCTACAGGCAAGGGATTTGCTGAAATTAAATAATTATCCTGAGTTGAGGCCAGACTGAGCTGGGAAACTGAAGACATAAATCAGAGAAGGTAAGTCTAAACTGTTCATCAAAAATCAAGACAGAACCAGAAAATCAGAAGACCACGAAGCTGTGAATAAGTGAGAAACCTGAAGTTTGGTCCTTGGCAAATACAGGGGTCAAGCACTTATGGCCAAAGTCGGCTTTTAAGCATTCTCTTTAGAGTGATGTGTGGGAGAACAACTGTAAACTGTAAAGGCCAGTAGCAAGAAAGAAAACTTTAATGCTGAAAAACAAACAATATTTTTGGGTAAGAAATTGTTTTTTTTAATATAGTTTATAAAGCTAAAGTCCATAGGGGAGGAACACTCCCAGTAATTAGAAATGTATTACTTTATGAAGAAATATCCATTGTTGGACATATCTAATTTAAAAAAAAACTATCTCCCTTGTACTGAACTCAACTACTCCTCATCAGTAAGAGGAGAGGCACTTCTGAAAGCACTTCTGAAAGTGCTTCCTAAATGATAGAACTTCAGTATTTGATGGCAAGTAGAGTTGTTTAGTTTGAGATACTAGCTCACACCTATCTGAATGACTATCACCAAAAAGACCACAAATAACAAGTGTTGGTGATGATGTGAAGAAAGGGAACCCTTGTACACTGTTAATGGGAATGTAAATTGGTGCAACCACTGTGAAAAATAATATGGAGGTTCCAAAAAAAACTAGAATTAGAACTACCATATGATCTAGCAATTCCACTCCTTGGCATATATATGAAGAAAACATACATGCACCCCAGTGTTCATAGAAGCATTATTTACAATAGCCAAAATTTGGAGACAACCTAAGTTTTTATCAACAGATGAATGGATAAAAAAAGATGTGGCATGGGCACATGCACACACACACATATACACAATGGAATACTACCCAGCCATAAAAAAAGATGAAATTTTGTCATTTGTAACAACATGGATGGACTTGGAGGGTATTATGCTAAGTGAAATGAGTCAGACAGAGAAACACAAATACTGTATGATATCACTTATATGTAGAATCTAAAAAAATAAAACAAGCTAGTGAATATAACAAAAAAGAAACAGATGCACAGATATAGAGAAGAAACTAGTGTTTACCTGTGGGGAGAGGGAAGGAAGGAGCGGCCATATAGGAGTAGGGGATTAAGGAGATACACACTACTACATATAAAATAAATAAGCTACAAGGATATATTGTACAGCACAGGGAATATAGCTAATATGTTATAATAACTATAAATGGAGTATAACCTTTAAAAATTGTGAATCACTATGTTATATAGTTAAAACTTATATAATATTGTAAATCAGCTATACCCCAATTAAAAAAAATCTTCTCTTCTAAGTGATAACTCTCTGCCCGATCAAGTGTTCTCAGGTGAGGTAACCCCTTTTCTGGATCATTCAGTATGTCAGTATAGTTTTAAATGAGCACCTACCACTACAGCATGCAATAAGCCTTTCTAACCTTGGTCTAAATACCATGTCACATGCAAAGTGCATATAGTGTGTGATTAAGCCAGTGGGTGTTAGATTCAGAATTTGAAAGATAGCTGTGTGTCCCTAAAAAACAAATGATCCGGGCTTCCCTGGTGGCGCAGTGGTTGAGAGTCCGCCTGCCGATGCAGGGGACACGGGTTCGTGCCCCGGTCCGGGAAGATCCCACATGCCGCGGAGCGGCTGGGCCCCGTGAGCCATGGCCGCTGAGCCTGCGCGTCTGGAGCCTGTGCTCTGCAACGGGAGAGGCCACGGCAGTGAGAGGCCTGCGTACCTCAAAAAAACAAAAAAACAAAAAAAAAACAAATGATCCATTCTAATCCACTCTTTCCTAATCTGCAAACTATCAATATCTCTGTGTAGTCATATGGATTGAATGGCCTAATATATGTATCTCAATAAGTGCTGTTATTATTAATAATAATCCAGTGCATTTTTAGCAGTTTAAGACTATTAGCCTGTATTGGCTTGATGTCTAATTAAACCCTCAAATTTTTCATGTGGATTGTTATCAATCTAGATTAATCACAACCTGTGCTTTTGCAAAAGACTTTTTAATTAATAAAAACAGAAATTTATAGGTTTCCTAATTCTGTTTTGTTTTTGGCAGTGAAGAGGAACAGTAAGATTTATATCAGTCTTACAGTCTTTGTTTTAGATACCTCATATCTTTAACTTTTCACTACCCTTTTATAACAAATCTTTCAATGAAGCTACTTTGGAATTTCGAAGCATTTTGGAGGCTTCTACATACCAATTAAAATAGGCATCACATTCTATTTGTTTGGTTTAGAAGCCCTCACTTTTAAGTGTACTTCTTATATGATCTTATCTAATTGAAACATTCTTCATAATGGCCATTGTAATTCTACGTTATAATTCCCCTGAGGGCTAGCAACAATTTGGTAGGACACCAGCCACAAATGAAGTTCAATTCACATTTCTGTCTAGACGTATTTCGGAGCCTCCAACCTGACAATTACTGAGCCAAGTTCTCATGACACAAAATAAGCTTAGTAAGATTTTGCCATTTTTGTAGATATCTACAGTTTCTGGGATTGCAGTTCTTAGACATAAAATATCCTAGGTACCCTAGAAGGTGACTCTTTGGATTTTTAGAAGGGGAAATTTACATTGAATGTGGAGTTTATTTTTTTTTGTTCTAACTATAATTTCTGTTCTTTCATATTATTAAAGGAGTCCCTAAAGCTAGCCTTTATATGTCTTTATATCCATTTTTTAACTTGGTCTTACCAAGGGACCAATAAGACAACTGTCTAGGACAGGAGCTCCTTCCAAAAAAACGTTAATTAAATTTCCAATTCAAGGGATCCATTATCTGACCATTGACAAGTTGGCTCTTAATAGTGACCCAAATCAATAAGCCTTTTTAATGGCTTAGCCAAGTACATAAGAGGCATCCCACAAGAGAGTGCAAAAGATGCAGCCCTCACAAGATCCAGGAAGTTCACTCACAAAGATTGTCTAAGAAAGAAAGAAAGACCTTCATTTTTAAAGGTGGAAAAATGGTGTAGTGAGAACACTGTCTCCAGTTTCCAATGAGAATGTGATATGCCTCCAGTTGCAAATCTGCTAATCTGTGACACCAGGCAGGTGCTACTAAAATGGGACTTTTCCAGCACTAACAAACAACAAAGGCTGAGATGGCAAAAGCCCTTTATGGACCAGGACCTCTAATGATAAACTTCCCTGTGACACAGCTGGACAAAGAGTGCTGCTTGTGACTTCATGTCTCAGAACCCCAGTCTATTTGACGGGAGACCAAGTGCATGTTGATATGTGTACCTACCAGCTGGCAAAGACCAGAGAGATATTCTCACTGGTGACAAAGCCAAACTCTTAGGACATAGAAAAGGATGACAAATAACACAAGAGAGAGAGACAAAGAAAAACAGTGACTATCTCTGAGAGAAAATGGATCAATAAAAGCCAAGAGTATTCATCAAATACCCGAGTAGCTATACCCAAGAAACTAATTCCACAAATACTTTCTCCTGCTAATCTAAATTTAGATAAAGAAAAGGAATTTCACCACTCTCACATCAGACTCTAGAGACAGATCTGGGAGACGGATGTGGTAAGAATTCTTACCTTCTGCATGCTTCTGTTAGAGGTCCTAGGAGCTCTCAGTTGTAGCAACCCCAGTGTGAGCAGTGTTCAGCTGGTTTATTGTCCCATCTGGGTCTCCAAAACTTTAGGGGTGGAAAAAGTTTTCCCTTCTTCCTTTCTAAGTTCTTTGGTCTAATAATTAAGTTGATATGAGACAGATTAATAGGAGAAAAACAAACAAAACTTTAATAATATGTATACCTCCAGCATCCATAGGAGATACCCAGGAAAACTGAGTTACTCCTCCAAATGGCCAAAGCCCTCACCTTAAATACCTCTCCAGCTAAAGACAAAAGAAGATGTTGGGAGTAGGGAGTCAATTTGAGAGGTTATCAGGAAAAGCACAGTAAACAAGAATATGATTGTTATGTAGATTTTAGTTGTAGTCTTCTTCATTGATAATAGTTTCTAGAGATTTAGATACACTCCTCTTCCTGGTACAGCAAGGAAGATGCTCTTACAAATGGAGATTTCCCCAATAAATGTAAACGTTTCGTACAAAAAGGTAACTTCTACTCAGTTTTCAGAGATTTTCCCGTGTCTGCGGTTTCTTTAAAATAATCAATATGCCAAAGAGGCATATTTTGGGATGGCATATTTTACTCCCCTTCAGCATTTAAGCCCACATTTACAGTGTATTTAAAAATTTATGGACATTGATCTACCATCTTCTAAAGTGGCTATCTGTAAAAACATTATGTAATCTGCATATTTCTTTCTCTCAATACACATTTATGGAGCACCTTTTATGTTTCATGTACTAAAATAGGTATGAGAGACTTATAATTAAAAGATATATAATTTGATAAATGTTATAAATGAGGTGATTCAAGAAATATTAATTGAACTACATACTCTTTATCTAGAGCTGTGTTGAAGATCTTAAAGGCATTATCTCATTTAATCTTCAATCTCACCATAAGAGGTAGGTATTATTATTATCCCTTTTTCATAGATGGAGAAACTAAGCCTAAATGCCTGACTCTAAAACTCTCTCTCTTAATTGTGAAATACTAAGAAATGAAGTGAACTTTCCATGGCTCTGTGGAGAATAAGTGGCATTTGTAGCATGTGTTGGGAGTACTAATCTCATTCTGGCTTAAATTTTCTCACATTTCAATTCTCTTTTCTTGTTCTAAATAATGTTTTCATGTTCTAGAATGGGAACCATTACAAACTATGTCAAATTTCTTTTTGGAACAAGAGTGAATAATAATAATCATAGTATATGATAAAAAATTGTCTCTATATTTTCAAGCCGAGAAGCTTGCTGGATGTGAATGATTTCATTAGGTGACATAAATCCATTTCCTTGGTTATCATTATTTAATCAGCTAAATATCTACATAACTCTACTATTATTCATTTTTGTTCTTCTCCATTAGTATATCACAGAAGACCATCCAATGCTTTGCTGACATCTAAAAATAATTTCTGCAGCATTCCCCTCATCAACAACTTTAGATACTCTTTTACAGAAAAAAGGATAGTAGTGTTGGATTGCTTTTTAGTAATTCCATAAAGAAAATAAGCTATCACTCTTTGTGTTTCTAAGTTACACAAACCATCAGTGTGTGTTTTAGAGTTTCTTTCAGAAGCATACATATGTAAGATGATATTTTTATTTTCAAAATATATGGTGTTTTGTGCTGCTTTGCACACAATGAACTAGATTATTCTTGCTGGTGTACTTCCCTTGAGGACCAAAAGGGACACTTTGGGAAACTCCATTAACTCTCAAGGCATATTAGGGCACCACGCCTGAAATTGCTTCTCAGATGCTTAGAAATAAAGAGTCTTAATGACTTAAAGTAATAGTTTACAAAATGATACCTTGGTGATCCAGGAGTGTTTAACCTGCAGGCAGGGTCAAACTTGCCTACCAGCTCCCGGTCTAGGAGTCTCGCTACATGATTTATAGACCAGACTCTGCCATTAACTGGTTGTTTGCTGTGGCAAATCATTAACCTCTCAAGTTCTCAATTTCTGCATCTGGAAATAAGAGGGTTGGATTACATTATCCCCAGGAGTCCCTTCCTGCTCCAAAAGGGATGGTTCACAAAAAGAGACTCAGCCTTACTATGTAGCAAAATCAAAGGGTTACATGGCGATCTGTGAGTATGTCGTGTGTGTGTGTGTATGTGCGCACGCACACGTGTGTGTGTGTGTATATATATATACATATATATATATATGAAAAAGTGTTTTTATATGCTTGAATGTTTTATAAAAAAGCCTCAGCAATCTCTCAGGCAGTAATTTACAGTAGAAACATAATAATGGCTCCACACTTGAAATTATTACCTGCATTTGCCGTTTATAATATCAGAGGGAAAGATGCTTAAAGTATTTCGCATCAACCATAGCTGAGAATTAATACTGAGGTTAAAATTATATTCTTCCCTAGGAAAAGATAATATGTATTAGATTTCTTTCCAACCTAGTTTCAAAGAACAATGCATTCTTTACAAATGAATCAAATAAAAAGAAATTCTTACTCTTTTATTTGTGATTTTGCATTAAAAATATGAGAAGGTACCATACAAGCAGAATAGCATTTTAACAACATCCAAGAGAGTTGCAGGAAAATACAACTTTGGATAAAATCTATAGTGCTGTGTAAGCATTTATTCCAAGAGCATAAACTAATAATATCAACAAGTGTACCTACAGCAAGAATTCCACTAACCTCTCCATGTTTTCATGTCAAACTAAAGTTTTTCAAAATGATAACTTATTCCATTGGGGTTTTAATAATAGAAAATACAAGATGGGTCCAAAGTGAGTCAAATTAGCATTCTGAGAATCCTGACTCAGTGTCAGTAGCTTAGTTTCTGTTGTAATAAGTTACCAACCATTACATTTGCTGGCAGTGGGTTGATTCCATAATGGCAGTTTAAGGGAAATTATGGAGTAGAATCTGTCAGAACAAATCTTGAGTGGGAGGAGTAAATGTTTCACAGCACACTGTGTACTTCCATGTCCATCTGGTGTTCTGGAATAAGAAAAGACAGAGAGGTCTACAAAATGTGCTTGATGGCACATTTGAGGAAGAGAAAATCAGAAGATAATGCATATTCATGTTCTTGTTTTATTATAATACCTGTTAGCAAAGGACACCAGACTGAACAGACCATAACTTTATTTTGCCTAAAAAAGATTTTAGAGATGCTTTCCTTCTCACTTGATGAAGGCAAACATTGTTTTCAGATACATTTTACTTTTTAATAACAAAAAATTCCAATTCCAAGTGAAATTATGACTCTAAAGGTGCCAGGTGGCCACTTTTCCATAAGCATTGCTACATGCAGATATATGCTTCTCCTGTGCATGATTCCAATCTTGTATTATTTAATTCCATCAAATTATTTAAGTATATAGCATTCTGATATTAAAATCCTCAATGCAACAACACAAACCACTTGAAAACAGAAGAAATCACAAAGGAAAAATACTTTTACTCCTATTGCCAAAAGATTATCACTTTAAATATTTTGTGAGTCCTTCCAATATCACATATATTTACACATTCAAATTATATGTACAGTTTCAAAAAAAAATGTTGTTTACATATTGCTTTGTAGGCTGCTCTATTCATTTAGTAATATAGCATGAGCATTTCCCCATAACTATGAGTATTTAGCTATAGTTTTAAGTCAAATATGTTTAAAAATTAGCTTTAAAACTAGGTGGTATCATCTTGATGCTCAACTAGTTATTTTCAAAAGATCATTTGCTTCTTTGCTGGATGCAACCCCACTGTTTCATCATTGGATTGGAATAAAGAGATACAACTTCACGAGATCTCCTTCAGGGATGTCTGACACAAGCACCTGACTGCACACCAAGAGGGTCTCCTTCCCCATCATGCCCACTGGCTAACTGATGGGCAGCATGTGGACAAAGCCCTTGTCAGGTGCTATTCCCTGGGACAGGCCCCTGGAGGTTGAAATATACCCAGAAGCAGAGAAGGACTTTTCACTTGTAACAGAATTAGTGGGTTAAAACTCTGCTCATGTCAAGGCTACTAGGGAATCAAGGCTACTAGGGAATCAAGTAGCCGGGAGTAGATAGCAAAAGACATACCCATCTGATACAGGAGGAGTTTGTATGAAAAGTATCATAAGTTTTAATTTCCTGAACACTTCACTACTAGGAATGGTTTTCTCTCAAAAACGACTGTTGCTGAACAAGTTGGCAGCACTTATACTTTCCATTTCAAAGCTCTTGCCCTGAATTTTAGTGACTATTCCTTTCCTCCTTCCTACAAATTCCAAATGTGGTCTAGCTGCCCCAGAATCTCTGGCCACTCAGCACAGGCCATCTGATGTTTTCATGCCTACAGAAGTAATGTAGAAATATATATGTCATCTTGCCCAAGCACTTTTAAAACTCAGCTTAATCATCATCTTTACCAAATCTTTCCAATTCTGTATTTCATCCCTCAGTCCTATGGGATCTTTTACTTCTAGTGTCAACTACAGGCCTAGCTCACAGTAGTATATCAATAAATGTCTGTGGAACTATGATTAAATGAATGAAAGAACAGCATTTTTAAAAAAATGAATTTCCAGTGCTGCAGCAGCAGGCATTTTGGTTCAAGCTTCTTTCTGAAATCCCTCATATCCAGCATGGAGTGTGTGCCTTTTTCTAAAATCAGACCTGAGTGGGAAACAGGTTTTGCAGTGTCACAAATTTGACCAAAGACCTCAAGTCGAGTTGCTGGTGGTACATTATTGCTGCTGAAGGCTTAAAAAAATCAACTTCATTTTGACACTTTTTTTAAATGTAAGCATTACAATCTAAGGCCATTTTACTATTGTCTGTCCCACTTCATCTAAGCAGGATAAAATTTGAAGCTCTTGTTCATCTACCAGACAGGCATTCTCAAGGCTTAAGAACATAGAAATATCCACATAAAGCAGTGTGAGGGAATGCTAGAGACAATAGTAATATCTACCACCTTCTCTGACTAATGCTCTCTCCAAATTCTGGTTCCAGTGACTTTTAGAATTATATAACTTTTCTGATGGGTATGGAAATTCCCAAAGCCATCCATACACTCTTTCATTTACCATTTATTGATTGCATTAAGCCTAGTATCTTCCTTAATATTTGGACAGTGTCTGGAACTTTTTACTATAGGGGAGCAAAATGTGCCACCCCAAAAAGTCTCTGGCATGCTGATTATTTCAGGCTGAAAACAATTAAAGCTCAAAAGACTTAGGAAGAAAATTTGACCTTCCCCCTAACTGCCTAAAAATAACTTAGATGGAGGGTCTGTTCCTGGAATAGAGCTATCACTAGAGACTGCAAAGAATATGGGCTAGGTGTGGTGCAGGGAACTCTTAAGAGATCAGAGTCCATTCTGTGTCTCCGGCATGGCCCAGCAAACATTTATTTACCAAACGCTTGCTTTTCCATCTCCATGTCAACTGCTTCCTCCCTTTCGAAGTTCTAAACCCCTACCCCCAACTTCGTCTTTTGTCTTTACCTGAAGATGGTATTTAAGGTGAAGGTTTTGGCTGTTTTGGAGAGTGACTCAGTTTTCCTGGGTCTCTCCTATGTATGCATTTCATTAAATTTTTCTTTGACTTTCTCCTAATTAATCTGTCTCATACCAATTCAATTCTTAGACCAGCCAGAAGAACCTAGAAGGGTAGAGGAAAATTTCTTCCTCCCTGACATTACTAATACCAAGAAACCATGGCCAGGACTGTGTCCTATTTGGTATTATTTCATCTGCTCCTAGAAAAATACCTACAATATAAAATGAGTTAAATAATTTATTTTCCTTAAATGCTTTGCAGCCTATCTGTTTCCTCCTACATAAAAGAAGATATCAACTCCAGGGTACTTCTGTTGAAAAAATTGCTTTTCCTTTTGTTATTTTTCAGTAGAAAAAGAAATTATTCCTGATGTCACAATTTTGCTTTCTTTTTTAAGAGTTATTATTCTGTTTTAAGAAAATAAACATCATGGCATTCTTTAATAAAAATAACCACTTCATAGTCTTTGTAAAAGTGACACCACTATGAGTAGAGATCAACCTAATCTCCTTACCAAGAATATTTAGTTATCCTTTGTATCTCTCTTCTTTTCTTCCACCCTGAACATTTTTACAGATCGTAACTTGTAATTTTTGGATTTTTAAAACATGAACGAGTAATTATGGATGTAGACCAGACTTCAAAATACAACATGGCAAAAGCTCTAGAAAGGATCTTGAAGATTCTAGCCTAATGTGTAATCCTAGCAAGGTGTCCTTTGAAGACAAAAGCCGTAGAGGTTGAGTGGCTGGGCAAGATCCCAGGGTAAGTGGATAATGGCTACAAAGCTAAGGCAGTAGAAAGTATTTTGGAAAATTTGGAAAAAGTGTCATTGGTAGAAAATTGAAAGAGATAAAGGTAGGGAGGTCTCTTCTTCAATATAACTCAACTCAACTCTCAGAGAAAAGAATGTGTGGAAAGAAGAAAAAGTTGCCAGAATATCCATGTTGATATGGATTAATCTAGTTTCTATACTAATCATCATGCACTTCATAAATAAGATCTCCAATTTGGGTGTCAGAAATACGAATGTAGTAAGAAGCAGACAGATTGAATCCTGGGGTGGGAGAATATGACTTTTACTTACTCTCAGATCTTGTTATTGAAGGTGGTAGTTTTCAGTAGTATAGATACTCTTTAACCTGAAAATTTTCAGCCACCATCATGGATAACACCTTATGAGCTCTCTCAAAAGTTATCACAGCATATGAACAGCTCTTTATCTGATGACAGTACTCATTTACCATTAGCATTCATGTGAGTGAATTATATCTCTTGAAACAAGAAAATCTCATAGCTTATTTCGGTTTGGTGATAAAAAATGTTTTTCCTCTCCGGGATTTCAAATCTGTCCTCCTAACATTGGAGAAGACAATATTTCTTTTTGGATTTCTCAATGTGCTGCTATTTTTCATGAAGAACTATAAATTTAAAAACAAATGATGAAAAATGTTTCAGTGTAAAAGACCACAGGAGATATTTTCTCGCTCAGTTAACATCCAAATGAGACAATCACATGGAGTTTTCTGTGTAATTTTCAAGTCAAAGAGTTTATTCGAGCTGTATGAGAGAATTTTATATAAAATTTGGAGGATTCTCATAACAAAGCATTTACTTTGGATAACATATTAAGAACATTCTTTTCTTCATCAGCAGTACTGGTCTCTCAAATGTTTCTTTAACTCAAAGATTTCTGACAAATAGGAAAATCAAACTTTTTAAAAACCCCACAAGTGAGCAATAATCTCCTTATTGCAGCATTGTCTTCGCAATTCTTTTATCTAATGTGTTGTATGTGAAGAGATTCCCTCTACAGTAATAATATGTACTCATGGCTTCCTTATTGTTGTGTAGGGAATAAATTTAAAATGAATATTGTTTCTGTAAAGATGTATTTGCTTTAAGGAAACACAAATGAACAGGGCATTTTGAAATTATTTGGAAATTCAGGAACATGTGACTAGGAGCAGGTCAGTAGATAAAACCTCTCTTTTTAATGGATGTCAGATGCTGGCAATACATAAATACATATCAAGCCAAACCCATTATAATTTTGGACCCAGATGGAAGTTGTTTATGAACAACTTGAGAACATCCAGTTATTTATAGTACAGAAAATCACTAACACTTGAAAAACAAAAAAAGCAATTACTGTATCTCCAACCGTGTAATGGCCATGTTAGACAGAAGAATCACAAATTTAGCTTCATCATTCTTGAATCAAAAGCTGGATTGTAGAGATTATGGCTGTGTTTGGAAAATTAGAGAAAAATAACACTTTCAGTATTATAACACAAAAAGACAATTAAGCTGCTACCATTATTCTCCAGAACAATAAAGTTCTATTTGGAAAAGTTATAAAAGTCATGAGAGAAATATTAAAATAAAATTAATTAGAAGACAAAACAGTCTTCTCTGTTTCTATCTCTCCTCTTTCAATGGTGGATACCTTCGTATAGCCTCCTTTTATTTTCAATTTTCCTTTTTCTTCAGAGTCACAATTTCCATCTCTTTTTAATATTCATTTATTTTCTTTATACATTCTTTTTAGTTATCATGTGATCTTCCAATATACTTTCCCTCCCTTCCCTCCCTTCCTTCTTCTTTTTTCTTTTCTATTTTTTCTCTTTATGCCCACAGAAGTACACCATTGGAAGTGTTGAGGAGAAAGACATTTTCTTCTGCCCTTCTAAGTTCTTCTGGTTGCTCTAAGAATTAAATTGACATGAGACAGATTAACAGAAGAAAATCAAACAAAAATTTAATAACATGTATGTATGGGAGAGACCCAGGAAAACTGAGTAACTAGCCAAAATAGCAGAAACCCTGACCTTAAATACCATCTTCAGCTAAAGACAAAAGAAGAGGTTAGGTGTTGTGGTTTAGGCACTTCAAAGGGGAGACAGACAATTCACATTGACATGGAAAAGCAAATGTTTGGTAAATTAATGTTTCCTGAGCCAAGCAGAGACAACGGACACAGCGGACTCTGATCTCTAGGCTCTGCTGAGTTTTCCCCACCACACCAGCCCATATTCTTTACATACATCTCTGGTGATAGCTCTATTCCTGCAACAAGCCCTTTATCTAAATTCTTTTAGGCAGTTAAGGAGGAGGTAACAAGAAAAACTTCCTGGGTCTTCTGTTTCTTAAAAATAATCAATCTAAATTAACTCTCATGCCAAAGAGACACATTTTGGGGTGACAAAATTTGCTTCCCAATTTTTTGGAAGCAATTTCTTGTTCAAAAGAAGGAAGAACTTTCCATATCTGAACATTATTCTAAAATGGACACAAACAACTTTTCTGGTAGTGACTCCCTCATTTTAAAAGATCTATGAGAAGAAGATGGAGAGCTAATTATCTGACATCTTACATTGAATAAGAGATTGAATTAAATGACCTCTAAATTCCCTTTCAGCACTTAAATAATATGTTTCTATAATTTCTTTCCTTGGCCAGAGCAGGTCAATGTACTTCCCATGATGCTGTAGCACTCAGCAATGTTCACAGTGGTAAATGCTCATTCATGTCTGTTTTTTCCCCTGTTTAGGAAAATGGGAAAATCTTCCTCCAAGACTACTGAACAAGTGCTTGATTTTACTCAGGTCCGCTCAGTTCTCTTTCTGTTCTGCTTTGCCATCTGATCACCCTCTTTTTTTCTTTCCCTTTTGCTTTACTCTTTTTTCTTGCCACATGCTCATCTCCTCCGCTTCCCTTCATCTTCTCCTTGCTCTGTTCTCCTTTACATCTTTTTTCCTTTATTCTTTGTCCCATTCCTTTCCTGTTTGCATTCCTATTCTTGCCCAGAAAAGGCCTATTTTAGGCCTTGGCATTCAGTCCCAAGGCTCAAAAGCAATTAGTCATGAGAGAAGGAAAGGAGATACTCTCGAGATACTCTCTGACCTCTTTCAGAAATGAAAATGACTTCTGGAGCTTCCCTCCCTCCCTCCTCCCTTTCCCTTTCCCCCTTTAAATATTGATGGTACCACACTAGCAGCCTGCTAATGTAACTGTGGTTGGCACTCTGCAGAGGCAAAGGGAGCTGCAGGTACAGTCACAGGTAAGAGACTTTAGCCAGCTTTTTCTTCTATCTGTTACTTGCTCTTCTAGCCCCGTGCTTCCAGCTTGCCAAAGGCAGAAAAGCCCATGTGCCTGTCAGTAGATTTGCTGCCCAGGGAGAAGCTCCACTTCTCCCGTGAGCTATAAATTTTTCTGATCCTTATCAGCAGATGCACAGCCTACTGTGGCAGCAGGAGGACAGGCCCGGCCCTGTTTACCAGGAGGTGCAGCCAAGATTCTAGGTACTGATGTCATGATGCTTCTGAGCTGGAGAAGGAAAATGCATTTGATGTGGGGTCCCCTGCTTCCAAGTGCTGCTTATTCATACCACACCCCAGTGAACTCAATCTGTGGCTGCCCTCCTCCTGGGTTTGATGATGCCCAGAATAAGGGCAGTGTACTTTCTGGATTTCAGTGCAGCACCATCAGGTCCTGTAGAATTACAAAACAGCTGAGTACTTAAATGTGTACCACTTAATTACGTGCCACATGTAATTTCAGAGCAGTTCTATTTATAGTGGAACTTTATGTTTAAAAAGCTTATATTTCAGAGTGGGAGGCGCTGCAAATCATTTTAAGCCCAGTAATGAGGCTTAAAATGTGACTCAAAGGAGCTGTAAAATTGGCCAGCACTCCAACTGGGTCACGTTCGGATCAAGATGGCAAGGAGGACATTAATGGCATGAAAACAAGCTCGGGATTTAAAAATTGGAGACTCTTCTTGATCTGTGTATGTGTACGTGTCTGCGTGCGTGTGTGTGTGTGTGTGTGTGTGTGCGTGTGTGTGTGTCTGTGTGCATGCGTGTGTGTCTCTTTGTGTGTGTGTGTGTGTGTGTCTCTGTGTGTTGTGGGGAAAGGTGGTTATTTATTAGCAGTAAAGATAGGGACGAAGTCAATAGAAGTTCAGGACATCTAACAGAAACTCAGAGTTTATATAAATACCAAACAAGGTCAGATTGAGTCAAATGCATATTCAGGGCACAGTTCCACAGGGGAACGACAGAAGTGAGACACAGGTGTGAGGGCAGGGCACGACCAGCAAAGCTCAGAGAGCTGAAGTGTGGGAGGGGGCATGTCGGGGCTGTCAATCATGCATCAGCAGCCAGGGCCTAGGGGAGACCCTGAGCCTTCTCCTCCACTAAGGCCGAAGTGTGTGTGTGCGCGTGCGTGTGCGCGCGTGTGTGTGTGCGTGCGTGTGTGCATGCGGAGGGGTGACAGCTGGTTTATTAAAAGGCCCATAGTCTCTTGTAAGCACAGTGACTTAGCTTCCCTACTTTGGTGTGGCATGGAGTGTGACTAAAACACCATCCTGGTTTTTTTCTTCACTGAGTGAAGACAAGAATGATTAGAGGCTTGTAAATAACTGGGGAGACCTAGAAGGGTACCAAAAAGTACATGGGCCTGGTCTAAAAATGACTGCTGCTGAGTGAAGTATGGCTGTGCCTCTTTTCCCCTACTCCGTCCCCATCTGCCCCGCCCCTGCCATAGAGACTGATCTCAATCTCCAACAATTCAGCGAGAAACGCAGAGATTGTGCACAGCCTTCACTGTGATTCAATGCGCAGGCTGTGGGGCAAGTGGTGAGCAAAGGTCATCTGTAAAAACAGTCCCAGCAGCATGATACTCAGTGTATTGAATGTTTCTAGTTTTCTGGGACTGATCGTAGCACTGAGGAAATATGGCTGCACTATTTCTCACCTTTACTTAGCTGGTCTCCCTTATACTTACACCCTGCTTGCTTGTGCTTCTACATTCAGCCTAAATCCTTACACCTACTTTCAGGCACAAGCGCATCTTCTAACCAAGGTTGAACTAGAACTTCAGCATCCCACTCATGTCCGCACTCCTTTGGCCTCTATTCTTCACTCAGTGCCCGCACCCTCATGTCTGACAAAGCAAATAAATACATGCTCATAGCAGGGGAAAGAAATCTTCTGCCACCAAACAATAGCCAAGAGATTAAATAAATATATTTTCAAGATTTAGCACAACACACTACGAAAATAACAATGAAAAGATTGAATTTAATCCAAGGGTCCACAGCAAAATATCACCTTTTGAATTTAAAAAAAGCCAATACATTTAGATACGGCTTCAAGGCCTAGGGGGTAGTACTTTGAAAAGATTGAATTAAATCTTGTGGATTGTTATTAACTAGTTAGTTCTTACTATTTACTTTTTTGAAAAAATACTGATGAGAGTATTAATCTGAATATTAGTTTATAAATTATTGTCATAAATATCACTACTAGCAATAAATTATATTATGGTAATAATAAGAATTACTAGTAATAATAATAGCAGCACTTTATTTATTTAGCGATTATAAATTCTGTGAGGGCAGGGCCTGTGTTTAATAGGTAGGTGTTTAATAAGTATGGAATACAAATGATTTTCACATATATGCTTTCTTGGTCCTCTTAACAATTCAAGGATTCTGGCTCATACATGCTTAATGCTTAAATCTTTCACATGCTTGGTATTTCAACTGGTAAATAGTAGAAATTTAGCAAATATTTGTTGGCTGAGGGATTGGTAGGGCAGGTGTTAACGTCTGCTTTGCGAATTCAGAACACACGTCTATGGCCTGACCATCAACTGACTCACCACAACCTTCTATAGGAAGCAAATATCACCACTCCTAGAGTGAACAGATATAAGATTATATATTTTACATTAAACAAATGTAAACTATGATCCCAGACCAATCTTAGACCTTGCTATTGATAAGTCTTTATCTGCAGATCGCTGGAAAGGCAGAGTTTTCTTGTTCTATTCATATATGTATGGAGCATTGAGATTGGAGAAGCAATAATTGCTGACCAAGAGGAATTCTGCCTAAGGATTAACATCTAACAAATTTGACATTCACACTTGGAATAGTTAATCAATCTTGCCATGGGTTACTGAGACAGTGCTTAAAGTTTCTGATAATGTTTGCTTAAGTAAAGAGTTCCAAATACATTTGAAGTTAGCTAAACTTTTGTTGATAAACACTTATGTGATCCTTCAAAGAATTCCCAGAGGATATAATAGTCCACCTGTAGGAGCAGTAGCAGGGACAAATACTTGGGAACTTGCTGTGTGAGCAACCTTTTAAGCCTTTTCTCAACAAAAATCTTGAGAAAATATGGAGCATACTACCTACCTCAGATGTAATTGTGAAGGACAATAAAAGCACTTCACAAACTAGAAAGCACTATATAGATGTAAGTTGATATTATTATTATTATCTATAAAATATAGGTCACAATTGCTCAACTATCTTAAAAAGTTGGTTTGAGAACCAAATGAGTTGGTGTGGGAAGATATTTGAGGAAGACAAGATGCTTTTCAACTGCATAATGAAACTATTATTAAAATGTCCTATTCAAGGACATCAATATCTTTTTCTTATGACTAAAAATGAGGGTTGTTCTTTCTAGAGAGATTCATGGCATGGACACCAATAAAATAATTATCACCATTACATGCTCTTTGACTGAGTGCTACATGCTGAATCTTCAATATCAATTCTCTGTGAAGCAATGGACATGATACAGAAAATGCCATCAGAGTCATAAAACCCACATGCCAAATAAGTCACCTGTTTGCTCAGCATCACTGATGCTTTTTAAAGAGTTGCTAACTGAAAACGCTGTCTCCTTAGAACACAAATCATTGTAATTGGAACTTTGGAAATTGTATGGTAGCTAGAATGATGAATAAAGCACAGTTGGAGAGTTTCAAGTATGGCAGTTTGTGTTTTCTTTAAAGCCTTTCTTATGAGAAATTGGGAAGTCAGACAATATCTATAACAAACATATGTCATAAGAAATCCAACTGCACATCAGAGATTTTTTTTTTAGCAGCTAGAAAGTTCTTTCATGAATAGATTTCAATTAGCCACAAACATAAACAGCAAATTTGGTTTTGATTATATGGTATTTTTCCTAAGTCAGACTAACCCTCCAATTTTGAGAAGCAAATATTTGACGCTGTTTTTGTAAGTAATTCCTCCATTATCCTCACTGGCTCTGAGCTTGCCAGCGGTTCTTTCATTCTGAGGTCTTTGGAAAGATCAATTAAAGAGTAAGAACCAGTTTTGTTTGCTCATTAAGGGGTTCTGCAAGGGATAGGAGGAGAAACAATGTTGCCGACTGCAGCAGTAGTCCCCTTATGGTACCTTTTCTCACAGTGTCCCTTCCTTATCAGACATGGCAGTAGGAGAGGTTGACTTTCACACTCTCTTCCCGACACAGTTTTATGGGTAACAATAAAATCTCTATTGAGAAGGATGGAAATTATGGAGATAAATGTGGCATAATAGATAATGAGGTCAAGTGTCTGAAAACACTTTTTTTTTTTTTTTAAAGCATTCAACTCTTCTACTAGTCTCTTGCAAAAGCATCATTCAAAGGACTAAGGACACTTTGCCTCTTCAGACTTGAGGAACAGGGCCTGGGTCTTCCTTTTCAATGACTTTGGGAATCAGTACAATCTCAATTAATTGTATAGTAGAAATTACTTTGCAATTGAATAAAGATTCTTTATGCATAAACTACATGGAAGCAGGCAAATTTTAGATCGACAGTATCATTGTAGTTAATATTACAAAAGATTGATTTTCTTTTCTAGGGCTTTACTCTGTTAGGTAATACCTGTCACTGCTCATTCTCTTACTCCGGACCCTTTCTAAGTTGCTTCCAGTGATAACTCCTGGTTCAAGCAATAGGTAAATCTCATAACTTACCCCTGATACCTCTAAATTGGCTATTTTGATTTTGAATCCTTAGTCTAGAATGTCCTGAAAATTTTACTTTTCTGCAACCATTTTGCTGGGTTCAGCAAGATAAACTTTATCAATTCTTTCTTTTCCTAAGATTCAGTACTTTCCCTGGATTCTGTATTTCCCAGTCCTTTCTTTATCACTTTTCTCCACTGTGCCTCTTCAGGCTCTCTGTTCCACCTCAAGCTACCCACCTAACCTGCTTCTTCTAATCCAGAGGTTGCCTTTTTGACCCACTGACAATTGCAAAGTGATTCCATTAACATGTAGATGACCCTGGACAGAGCTGAACAGGCTAAACATGTGTTTGAATATAAGGATTAATCAACATATAGGGTACCAACGTGTACCACACAAAAGGGAGAACATTTCTTTCCATGTATTTGTGTCTTCTTTAATTTCTTTCAGCAACGTTTTGTAGTTTTTGTTGTACAAGTCTTTCTTCCCCGTGATTACATTTATTCCTATATGTTTTATTCTTTTTGATGTTATTGCAAATGGATTGTTTTCTTAATTTACTTTTAGGATAGTTTGTTGTTAGTGTATATAAGTGCAGCTGATTTTTGTATATTCATTTTGTATCCTGTAATTTTGCTAAGTTCATTTATTAGTTCTAATGATTCTGTTGGTGGACTCTTTAAGGTTTTCTACACATAAGATTATGTTATTTAAAAACAGAGATCGGGGCTTCCCTGGTGGTGCAGTGGTTGAAAGTCCACCTGCGGGTGCAGGAGACACGGGTTCGTGCCCCGGTCCGGGAAGATCCCACATGCCGCGGAGCGGCTGGGCCCGTGAGCCATGGCCGCTGAGCCTGCGCGTCCGGAGCCTGTGCTCCGCAACGGGAGAGGCCACAACAGTGAGAGGCCCGCGTACCGCAAAAAAAAAAAAAAAAGACTTAAGGGAAAGACCTGAAACTATTAAGTTAGAAGAAAACATAGGGGGAAACCTTGATGACATTGGTCTTGGCAATAATTTCTTGGCTATGACACGGAAAGCACAAGCCACAAAAGCAAAAGTAAGCAAGTGAGACTACAGCAAACAAATGCTTCTGCATAAAGGGAAGGAAACAATCAACAGAGTGAAAAGGAAACCTGTAGAATGGGAGAATATATTTGCAAACCATATATATGATAAGGGGTTAATATAAAAATATATATATAAGGAACTCATACAATTCAGTAGCAAAAATACCCAAATAACTTAATTTAAAAATGCTCAAAAACCTTGAATAAACATTTCTCAAAGAAGACATACAAGTTGCCTGCAGGTATATGAAAAGGTGATCAACATTACCAGTCATCAGGGAGATGCAAATCAAGACCACAATCAGACATTAACTCACACCTGTTAGGATGGCCATTATCAAAATCACAGAAAATAAGTGCGGGAAAGGATGTAGAGAACTTGAAACCCTTTTGCACAGTTGTTAGGAATGTAAAATGTGCAGCCCCTATGGAAAACAGTATGGAGTTTCCTCAACAAATTATAAAAAGAACTACTGTATGATCCAGCAATCCTACTTGAACACAGGATCTCAGAGAGAGGTTTGCACTCCCACATTCACTGCAGCATTATTTGCAAAGCCAAGAGGTGGAGAAAACCTATATGTCCATTTATGGATAAATGGATAAAGAAAATGTGGTATATACATAGAGTGGAATATTATTCATCCTTAACAAAGTAGAAAATCTATCATATGTTACAACATGGATGAAACTTGAGGACATTATGCTAAGTAAAATTAACCAGCAACAGAAAGACAAATACTGCATGATTACACTTATATGAGGTATCTATAGTAGTCATATTTATAGAAGCAGAGAGTAGAATAGTGGTGGCCAGAGACTGGGGGCAGGGGGGAATGGGAAGTTATTGTTCATTGGGTGTAGAGTTTATGTCACATACAATGAGAAAGTTCTAGAGATCTGCTGTACGACAATACTCATGTAGTTAACAATATTGCACTATATGTTTAAAAAATTGTTGTCAGTAGATGTCATATTATGTGTTTGGTTTTTTACTACAATTAAAAACAATAAGGAGAAGGGAGAAATTTTTTTCTCCACTCTTGACCAGAGGAATAGGTCTGAAACTGGTTGGGGTGGTGGTGGTTGTCGCTATACTTGTTCTGTTTAAAAATCTGGGGTATTGGTTTCCCTGGTGGCACAGTGGTTAAGAATCTGCCTGCCAATGCAGGGGACACAGGTTCGAGCCCTTGTCTGGGAATATCCCACATGCCGCAGAGCAACAAAGCCTGTGCACCACAAGCACTGAGCCTGCACTCGAGAGCCCACGAGCCATGACTGCTGAAGCCCACACACCTAGAGCCCGTGCTCCACAACAGGAGAGGCCACCACAATGAGAAGCCTGTGCACCGCAATGAAGAGTAGCCCCTGCTCGCTGCAACTAGAGAAAGCCCGTGCAGCAACGAAGACCCAACACAGCCAAAAATTAATTAGTTAATTAATTTTGAAAAAATCTGGGGTATTAGGATTTACCAAGTATAAAAATTCTATTTTCAAAAAAATGTTAACATAAGCAAAATTTTACTTCAATTCTTTTCGGCTCATAAATGACTCTGCAATATCTAACATGTAAGAGGCTAACATGTTTACTGTCTAAAGGCAGCACAGAGACCATTGAATATTTGTACAATTTTAGGAAAAGAGGAACAGCTCAAAATCTCCTTCACACTGAGGCAGGGAAAATGGGGTGGGATCAGGGTAGATGAGTAAATAAACATCTTAGCTCTGTCATCCGGGCTGAGGGTTCCCCGCTGAAACTCCAGCTACCCAGGTGGTCAATTGGACCCTACCTGTGTTAGGGAAATATAATCAAAAAGAAAAAGAATCTTCCAATCCAAAATCCTCTTCACAAAGATAGTTGAGAAACAAACCACTTTTAATATTAAATAAACATTAAACGAGAGTGTAATGTACATCACAGGCAATCTGCTAAGAGATTGCAAGGACAGACATCTTCCCCTTTTTTACACAAGCACATACAACCCATAACATACATGCTTTCTTTTTTTAAAATTTAATTTAATTTAATTTTTAAACAGCATGTTCTTATTAGTTATCTGTTTTATACATATTTGTATATATGTATATGTAAATATTTACATATATACATATGTAAATATATGTATATTTGTATATATGCATATATGTCAATCTCATTCTCCCAATTCATCCCACCACCACCGCCGCCGCCGCCTCCCTGCTTTCCCCCGTTGGTGTCCATACATTTGTTCCCTACTTCTGTGTCTCTATTTCTGCCTTGCAAATCGGTTCATCTGTAGCGTTTTTTAGATTCCACATATATGCATTAATATACGATATTTGTTTTCTTCTTTCTGACTTACTTCACTCTGTATGAAAGTAGATCCATCCACGTCTCAACAAATGACCCAATTTTGTTCCTTTTTATGGCTGAGTGATATTCCATTGTATATATGTACCACTTCTTCTTTATCCCTGTGTCTGTTGATGGGCATTTAGGTTGCTTCCATGACCCGGCTATTGTATATAGTGCTGCAATGAACATCCAGGTGCATGTGCCTTTTTGAATTATGGTTTTCTCTGGATATATGCCCAGGAGTGGGATTACTGGGTCATATGGTAGTTGTATTTCTAGTTTTTTAAGGAACCTCCATATTGTTCTCCATAGTGGCTGTATCAATTTACGTTCCCACCAAAAGTGCAAGAGGGTTCCCTTTTCTCCACACCCTCTGCAGCATTTGTTGTTTGTAGAATTTCTGATTATGCCCACTCTAACTGGTGTGAGGTGATACCTCATTGTAGTTTTGATTTGCATTTCTCTAGTAGTTAACGATGTTGAACAGCTTCTCATCTGCCTCTTCGCCATCTGTATGTCTTCTTTGGAGAAATGTCTATTTAGGTCTTCTGCCGATTTTATGATTGGTTTCTTTGTCTTTTAATATTGAGCTGCATGAGATGTTTATATATTTTGGAGATTAATCCTTTGTCCGTTGATTGCTTTGCAAATATTTTCTCCCATTCTGACAGCTGTCTTTTCATCTTGTTTATGGTTTCCTTTGCTATGGAAATGCTTTTAAGTTTCATTAGGTCCCATTTGTTGATTTTTTATTTTATTTCCATTTCTCAAGATCAAAAAAGATCTTGCTGTGACTTATCTCAAAGGGTGTTCTTCCTATGTTTTCCTCTAAGAGTTTTATAATGTCCTGTCTCACATTTAGGTCTTTAATCCATTTTGAGTTTATTTTTGTGTATCGTGTTAGGAAGTGTTATACTTTCATTCTTTTACATGTAACTGTTCAGTTCTCTCAGCATCGCTTATGAAAAGAATCTTTTCTCCATTGTATATCCTTGTCTCCTTTGTCATAGATTAGTTGACCATGGGTGTGTGGGTTTATCTCTGGGCTTTCTACACTGTTCCATTGATCTATATTTCTGTTTTTGTGCCAGTACCATGTTGTCTTTTTTTTTTTTTTACATCTTTATTGGAGTATAAATGCTTTACAATGGTGCGTTAGTTTCTGCTTTATAACAAAGTGAAACAGTTATAGATATACATATGTTCCCATATCTCTTCCCTCTTGCATCTCGCTCCCTCCCACCCTCCCTATCGCACCCCTCTAGGTGGTCACAAAGCACCGAGCTGATCTCCCTGTGCTATGCGGCTGCTTCCCACTAGCTATCTATTTTACCTTTGGTAGTGTATATATGTCCATGCCACTCTCTCACTTTGTCACAGCTTACCATTCCCCCTCCCCAAATCCTCAAGTCCATTCTCTAGTCGGTCTGTGTCTTTATTCCTGTCTTACCCCTAGGTTTTTTCATGACATTTTTTTTTCTTAAGTTCCATATATATGTGTTAGCATATGGTATTTGTCTTTCTCTTTCTGACTTAATTCACTCTGTATGACAGGCTCTAGGTCCATCCAACTCATTCAAAAAACCTCAATTTCATTTCATTTTATGGCTAAGTAATATTCCATTGTATATATGTGCCACATCTTCTTTATCCATTCATCCGATGGTGGACACTTAGGTTGTTTCCATCTCCTGGCTATTGTAAATAGAGCTGCAATGAACATTTTGGTACATGACTCTTTTTGATTTTTGGTTTTCTCAGGGTATATGCCCAGTAGTGGGATTGCTGGGTCATATGGTAGTTCTATTTGTAGTTTTTTAAGGAACCTCCATACTGTTCTCCATAGTGGCTGTACCAATTCACATTCCCACCAGCAGTGCAAGAGTGTTCCCTTTTCTCCACACCCTCTCCAGCATTTATTGTTTCTAGATTTTCTAATGATGGCCATCCTGACTGGTGTGAGATGATATCTCATTGAAGTTTTGATTTGCATTTCTCTAATGATTAATGATGTTGAGCATTCTTACATGTGTTTGTTGGCAATCTGTATATATTCTTTGGAGAAATGTCTATTTAAGTCTTCTGCCCATTTTTGGATTGGGTTGTTTGTTTTTTTGTTATTGAGCTGCATGAGCTGCTTACAAATTTTGGAGATTAATCCTTTGTCAGTTGCTTCATTTGCAAATATTTTTTCCCATTCTGAGGGTTGTCTTTTGGTCCTGTTTATGGTTTCCTTTGCTGTGCAAAAGCTTTGAAGTTTCATTAGGTCCCATTTGTTTATTTTTGTTTTTATTTCCATTTCTCTAGGCAGTGGGTCAAAAAAGATCTTTCAGTGATTTATGTCATAGAGTGCTCTGCCTATGTTTTCCTCTAAGAGTTTGATAGTTTCTGGCCTTACATTTAGGTCTTTAATACATTTTGAGTTTATTTCTGTGTATGGTGCCAGGGAGTGTCCTAATTTCATACTTTTACATGTATCTGTCCAGTTTTCCCAGCACCACTTATTGAAGAGGCTGTCTTTTCTACTCTGTACATTCCTGCCTCCTTTATCAAAGATAAGGTGACCATATTTGTGTGGTTTTCTCTCTGGGCTTTCTATCCTGTTCCATTGATCTATATATTTCTGTTTTGGTGCCAGTGCCATACTGTCTTGATTACCGTAGCTTTGTAGTATAGTCTGAAGTCAGGGAGCCTGATTCCTCCAGCTCCATTTTTTGTTCTCAAGATTGCTTTGGCTATTCGGGTTTTTTCATGTTTCCATACAAATTGTGAAAATTTTTGTTCTAGTTCTGTGAAAAATGCCAGTGGTAGTTTGATAGGGATTGCATTGAATTTGTAGATTGCTTTGGGTAGTAGAGTCATTTTCACAAGGTTGATTCTTCCAATCCATGAATATGGTATATCTCTCCATCTATTTGTATCATCTTTAATTTCTTTCATCAGTGTCTTATAATTTTCTACATACAGGTCTTTTGTCTCCTTACGTAGGTTTATTCCTAGACATTTTATTCTTTTTGTTGCAGTGGAAAATGGGAGTGTTTTCTTGATTTCACTTTCAGATTTTTCACCATTAGTGTACAGGAATGCCAGAGATTTCTGTGCATTAATTTTGTATGCTGCTACTTTACCAAATTCATTGATTAGCTCTAGTAGTTTTCTGGTAGCATTTTAGGATTCTCCATGTATACTATCATGTCATCTGCAAACAGTGACCGCTTTACTTCTTCTTTTCTGATTTGGATTCCTTTTATTTCCTTTTCTTCTCTGATTGCTGTGGCTAAAACTTCCAAAACTATGTTGAATAAGAGTGGTGAGAGTGGGCAACCTTTTCTTGTTCCTGATCTTAGTGGAAATGATTTCAGTTTTTCACCATTGAGGACGATGTTGGCTGTGGGTTTGTCATATATGGCCTTTATTATGTTGGGGAAAGTTCCCTCTATGACTACTTTCTGGAGGGTTTTTATTTCAAACGGTGGTGAATTTTGTCAAAAGCTTTCTGTGCATCTATTGCAAAGACCATATAGTTTTTCTCCTTCAGTGTGTTTATATGGTGTATCACACTGATTGATTTGTATATATTGAAGAATCCTTGCATTCCTGGAATAAACCCCCCTGATCATGACGTATGATCCTTTTAATGTGCTGTTGGATTCTGTTTGCTAGTATTTTGTTGAGGATTTTTGCATCTATGTTCATCAGTGATATTGGCCTATAGTTTTCTATCTTTGTGACATCCTTATCTGGTTTTGGCATCATGGTGATGGTGACCTCGTAGAATGAGTTTGGGAGTGTTCCTCCCTCTGCTATATTTTGGAAGACTTTGAGAAGGATAGGTGTGAGCTCTTCTCTAAATGTTTCATAGAATTCGCCTGTGAAGCCATCTGGGCCTGGGCTTTTGTTTGTTGGAAGATTTTAGTCACAGTTTCAATTTCAGTGCTTGTGATTGTTTTGTTTATATTTTCTATTTCTTCCTGCCTCAGTCTCAGAAGGTTGTGCATTTCTAAGAATTTGTGCATTTCTTCCAGGTTGTCCATTTTATTGGCATAGAGTTCCTTGTAGTAATCTCTCGTGATCCTTTGTATTTCTGCAGTGTCAGTTGTTCCTTCTCATTTTTCATTTCTACTTCTTTTGATTTGAATCTTCTCCCTTTTTATCTTGATGAGTCTGGCTAATGGTTTATCAATTCTGTTTATCTTCTCAAAGAACCAGCTTTTAGTTTTCTTGTTCTTTGCTATTGTGTCCTTCATTTCTTTTTCATTTTTTTCTGATCTGATCTGTATGATTTCTTTCCTTCTGCTAACTTTGGGGGTTTTTTGTTCTTCTTTCTCTAATTGCTTTAGGTGCAAGGTTAGGTTGTTTATTCGAAATGTTTCCTGTTTATTAAGGTAGGATTGTATTGCTATAAACTTCCCCCTTAGAACTGCTTTTGCTCCTTTCCATAGGTTTTGGGTTGTCGTGTCTCCATTGTCATTTGTTTCTAGGTATTTTTTAATTTCCTCTTTGATTTCTTCAGTGATCACTTAGTTATTAGGTAGTGTATTGTTTAGCCTCCATGTGTTTGTATTTTTTACAGGTCTTTTCTTGTAATTGATATCTAGTCTCATAACATTGTGGTCGGAAAAGATACTTGATACAATTTCAATTTTCTTAAATTTACCAAGGCTTGATTTGTGACCCACGGTATGATCTATCCTGGAGAATGTTCCATAAGCACTTGAGAAAAATGTGTATTCTGTTGTTTTTGGATGGAATGTCCTAGAAGTATCAACTAAGTCTACCTTGTTTAATGTATCATTTAAAGCGTGTGTTTCCCTATTTATTTTCATTTTGGATGATCTGTCCATTGGTGAAAGTGGGGTGTTAAAGTCCCATACTATGAATGTGTTACTGTTGATTTCCCCTTTTATGGCTGTTAGTATTTGCCTTATGTATTGAAGTGCTCCTATGTTGGGTGCATAAATATTTACAGTTGTTATATCTTCTTCTTGCATCAATCCCTTGATCATTATGTAGTGTCTTCTTTGTCTCTTGTAATAGTCTTTATTTTAAAGTCTATTTTGTCTGATATGAGAATTGCTACTCCAGTTTTCTTCTGGCTTCCATTTGCATGGAATATCTTTTTCCATCCCCTCACTTTCAGTCTGTATGTGTCTCTGGGTCTGAAGTGGGTCTCTTGTAGACAGCATATATATGGGTCTTATTTTTGTATCCATTCAGCCAGTCTGTATCTTTTGGTGGGAGTATTTGATCCATTTACATTTAAGGAAATTGTCGATATGTATGTTCCTATTCCCATTTTCTTAATTGTTTTGGGTTTGTTATTATAGGTCTTTTCCTTCTCTTGTGTTTCTTGCCTAGAGAAGATCCTTTAGCATTTGTTGTAAAGCTGGTTTGGTGGTGCTGAGCTCTCTCAGCTTTTGCTTGTCTGTAAAGATTTTAATTTCTCCATCAAATCTGAATGAGATCCTTGCTGGGTAGAGTAATCATGGTTGTAGGTTTTTCTCCTTCATCACTTTAAATATGTCCTGCCAGTCCCTTCTGGCTTGCAGAGTTTCTGATGAAAGATCAGCTGCTAACCTTATGGGGATTCCCTTGTGTGTTATTTGTTGTTTTTCCCTTGCTGTTTTCTTTGTATTTAATTTTTGACAGCTTGATTAATATGTGTCTTGGCGTGTTTCTCCTTGGATTTATCCTGTATGAGACTCTCTGTGCTTCCGGGACTTGATTAAGTATTTCCTTTCCCGTATTAGGGAAATTTTCAACTATAATCTCTTCCAGTATTTTCTCAGTCCCTTTCTTTTTCTCGTCTTCTTCTGGAACTCCTATATTTTGAATGTTGGTGCGTTCAGTGTTGTCCCAGAGGTCTCTGAGACTGTCCACAGTTCTTTTCATTCTTTTTTCTTTATTCTGCTCTCCAGTATTTATTTTCACTCTTTTATATTCCAGTTCATTTATCCATTCTTCTGCCTCAGTTATTCTGCTATTGATCCGTTCTAGAGTATTTTTACTTTCATTTATTGTGTTGTTCATCGTTGCTTGTTTCATCTTTATTTCTTCTAGGTCCTTGTTAAATGTTTCTTGTATTTTCTCTGTTCTATTTCCAAGATTTTGGATCATCTTTACTATCATTATTCTGAATTCTTTTTCTGGTAGACTGCCTATTTCCTCTTCATTTGTTAGGTCTGGTGGGTTTTTATCTTGCTCCTTCATCTGCTGTGTGTTTTTCTGTCTTCTCGTTTTGCTTATCTTACTGTGTTTGGGGTCTCCTTTTTGCAGGCTGCAGGTTCTTAGTTCCCGTTGTTTTTGTTGTCTATCCCCAGTTGCTAAAGTTGGTTGAGTGGGTTGTGTAGGCCTCCTGATGGAGGGGACTTGTGCCTGTGTTCTGGTGGATGAGGCTGGCTCTTGTCTTTCTGGTGGGCAGGTTCACGTCTGGTGGTGTGTTTTGGGGTGTCTGTTGAGTTATTATGATTTTAGGCAGCCTCTCTGCTCATGGGTGGGGCTGTGTTCCTGTGTTGCTAGTTTTTTGGCATAGGGTGTCCAGCATTGTAGCTTGCTGGTCGTTGAGTGAAGCTGGGTGTTGGTGTTGAGATGGAGATCTCTGGGAGATTTTTGCCATTTGATATTACGTGGAGCTGAGAGGTCTCTTGTGGACCAGTGTCCTGAAGTTGGCTCTCCCACCTCAGAGGCACAGCACTGACTGCTGGCTGCAGCGCCCAGAGCCTTTCATCCACACAGCTCAGAATAAAAGGGAGAAAAAGTAGAAAGAAAGAAAGAGGATAAAATAAAATAAAGTTATTAAAATAAAAATTATTAAGAAAAAAAAATTTTTAAGTAAAAAAAAAAAAAACAAAAAAAATGGACAGATAGAACCCTAGGACAAATGGTGAAAGCAAAGGTATACAGACAAAATCTCACACAGAAGCATACACATACACACTCACAAAAAGAGGAAAAGGGGAAAAAATCATAAATCTTGCTCTCAAAGTCCACCTCCTTAATTTGGGATTATTCGTTGTCTATTCAGGTATTCCACAGATGAAGGGTACATCAAGTTGATGGTGGAAATTTAATCTGCTGCTCCTGAGGCTGCTGGGAGAGATTTCCCTTCCTCTTCTTTGTTCACACAGCTCCGGGGTTTCAGCTTTGGATTTGGCCCCGCCTCTGTGTGTAGGTCGCCGGAGGGCATCTGTTCTTCGCTCAGACAGGACGGGGTTAAAGTAGCCGCTGATTTTGGGGCTCTGACTCACTCAGACCGGGGGGAGGGAGGGGTACGGAGTGCGGGGTGAGCCTGCAGCAGCAGAGGCCGACGTGACGTTGCACCAGCCTGAGGTGCACAGTGCATTCTCCTGGGGAAGTTGTCCCTGGATCCCGGGACCCTTGCAGTGGTGGGCTGCACAGGCTCCCTGGAAGGGAGGTGTGGAGAGTGACCTGTGCTCGCACACAGGCTTCTTGGTGGTGGCAGCAGCAGCCTTAGTGTCTCATGCCCGTCTCTGGGGTCCGCGCTGTTAGCTGCTTCTTGTGCCCGTCTCTGTAGCTCCTTTAAGCAGTGCTCTTAATCCCCTCTCCTTGCGCACCATGAAACAAAGAGGGAAGAAAAAGTCTCTTGCCTCTTCGGCAGGTCCAGACTTTTTCCGGACTCCCTCCGGGCTAGCCGTGGTGCACTAACCCCTTCAGGCTGTGTTCATGCCACCATTCCTCTCTCTGTGCTCCAACGGAAGCCCAAGCCTCCCCATGTTGTCTTGATTACTGTAGCTTTGTAGTATAGTCTGAAGTCAGGGAGTCTGATTCCTTCAGCTCCATTTTTTCCCCTCAAGTTTGCTTTGGCTATTCAGGGTCCTTTATGTCTCCATACAAATTTTAATATTTTTTGTTCTAGTTCTGAAAAAAATGCCATTGGTAGTTTGATAGGGATTGCACTGAATCTGTAAATTGCTTTGGGTAGTATAGTCATTTTCACAACATTGATTCCTCCAATCCAAGAGCATAGTATATCTCTCCATCTGTTTGTCTCATCTTTGATTTCTTTCATCAGTATCTTATAGTTTTCTGAGTACAGGTCTTTTACTTCCTTAGGTAGGTTTTTTCCTAGGTATTTTATTCTTTGTGATGTGATGGTAAATGGGATTCTTTCCTTAATCTCTCTTTCTGATTTTTCATTGTTAGTGTATAGGAATGCAAGAGATTTCTGTGCATTAATTTTATATCCTGAAACTTTACCAAATTCATTGATTAGCTCTAGTGGTTTTCTGGTAGCACCTTTAGGTTTATTTATGTATAGTATCATGTCATCTGCCAACCGTGACAGTTTTACTTCTTCTTTTCCAATCTGTACTCCTTTTATTTCTTTTTCTTCTCTGATTGCCGTAGCTAGGACTTCCAAAGCTATGTTGAATAATAGCGGTGAGAGTGGACATCCTTGTCTTCTTCCTGATCTTAGAGGAAATGTTTTCAGATTTTCACTATTGAGAATGATGTTTGCTGTGGGTTTGTCATATATGGCCTTTATTGTGTGGAGTTAGTTTCCCTCTATGCCGACATTCTGGAGAGTTGTTACCATAAATGAGTGTTGAATTTTCTCAAAAGCTTTTTCTGCATCTATTGAGATGATCATATGGTTTTTATTCTTCAATTTGTTAATATGGTGTATCACACTGATTGATTTGTGCATATTGAAGAATCCCTGCATCCCTGGGATAAATCCCACTTGATCATGTTGTATGACCCCTTTATTATGTTGTTGGATTCTGTTTGCTAGTATTTTGTTGAGGATTTTTGCATCTATATTCATCAGTGATATTAGTCTGTAATTTTCTTTTTTTGTAGGATCTCTGTCGGGTTTTGGAATCAGGGTGATGGTGGCCTTGGAGAATGAGTTTGGGAGTGTTCCTCCCTCTGCTATATTTTGGGAGAGCTTGGGAAGGATGAGTATTAGCGCCTCTCTAAACGTTTGATAGAATTCACCTGTGAAGCCATCTGGTTCTGGACTTTTGTTTGTTGGAAGATTTTTAGCCACAGTTTCATTTTCATTACTTGTGATTGGTCTGTTCATATTTTCTATTTCTTCCTGGTTCAGTCTTGGAAGGTTATACCTTCCTAAGAATTTGTCCATTTCTTCCAGGTTGTCTTCCAGCAACTCTCTTGGCATAGAGTTGCTTGTAATAGTCTCTTATGTTGCTTTGTATTTCTGTGGTGTCTGCTGTAACTTCTCCTTTTTCCTTTCTAATTTTACTGACTTGAGTCCTCTCCCTCTGTTTTCTTGATGAGTTTGTATAAAGGTTCATCAGTTTTGTTTATCTTCTCAAAGAAGATAAACAGCTTCTCAGCTTTAAGTTTTATTGACCTTTGCTATTGTTTTCTTTGTTTCTATTTCATTTATTTCTGCTCTGATCATTATGATTTATTTCCTTCTACTAACCTTGGGTTTTGTTTGTTCCTCTTTCTCTAGTTCCTTTAGGTGTAATGTTAGATTGTTTATTTGAGATTTTTCTTGTTTCTTGAGGTACGATTGCATTGCTATAAACTTCCCTTTTAGGACTGCTTTTGCTGCATCCCATAGGTTTTGGATCATCATGTTTTCATTGTCATTTGTCTTTTGGTATTTTTTTATTTCCTCTCTGATTTCTTCAGTAATCTCTTGGTTACCTACTAATGTATTGTTTAGTCTCTATGTGTTTGTGTTTTTTAAGTTTTTTTCCCTGTAATTGATTTCTAATCTCATTGTGTTGTGGTCAGAAAAGATGCTTGATATGATTTCAATTTTATTAAATTTATCGAGGCTTGATTTGTGACCCAAGATGTGATCTATCCTGGAGAATATTCCATGTGCACTTGAGAAGAAAAGGTAATCTGCTGTTTCTGGATGGAATGTCCTATAAATATCAAATAAATCTATCTGGTCTATTTTGTCATTTAAAGCTTGTGTTTCCTTATTAATTTTCTCTCTGGATGATCTGTCCATTGCTGTAAGTGAGGTGTTAAAAGTTCCCCACTATTATTGTGTTACCGTCAATTTCCTCTTTTATAGCTGTTAGCCTTTGCCTTATGTATTGAGGTGCTCCTATGTTGGATGCATATATATTTATAATTGTTATATCTTCATCTCAGATTGATCCCTTGATCATTATGTAGTGTCTTTCTTTGTCTCCTGTCACATTCTTTATTTTAAAGTCTATTTTATCTGATATGAGTATTGCTACTCCAGCTTCCTTTTGATTTCCATTTGCATGGAATATCTTTTCGCATCCCCTCACTTTTGGTCTGTATGTGTGCCTCAGTCTGAAGTGGGTCCCTTGTAGACAGCATATATATAGGTCTTGTTTCTGTATCCATTCAGGAAGCCTGTGTCTTTTGGTTGGAGCATTTAATCCATTCACCTTTAAGGTAATTATTGATATGTATGTTCCTATTATCATTTTCTTAATTGTTTTGGGTTTGTTTTTGTAGGTCCTTTTCTTCTCTTGTGTTTCCCACTTAGAGAAGTTCCTTTAGCATTTATTGTAGAGCTGGTTTGGTGGTGCTGAACTCTCTCAGCTTTTGCTTGTCTGTAAAGCTTTTGATTTCTCCGTTGAATCTGAATGAGATCCTTGCTGGGTAATCTTGGTTGTAGGTTCTTCCCTTTCATCACTTTAAGTATGTCATGCCACTCCCTTCTGGCTTGTAGAGTTTCTGCTGAGAAATCAACTGTTAACCTTACGGGAGTTCCCTTGTATATTATTTGTCATTTTTCCCTTGTGCTTTCAATAATTTTTCTTTGTCTTTAGTTTTTATGAATTTAATTACTATGTGTCTCAGCGTGTTTCTCCTTTGGTTAATCCTGACTGGGACTCTCTGCACTTCCTGGACTTGGGTGGCTATTTCCTTTCCCATGTTAGGGAAGTTTTCATCTATAATCTCTTCAAATATTTTCTCGTGTCCTTTCTCTCTCTCTTCTTCTGAGACCCCTATAAAGAGAATGTTGGTAAACTTAATGTTGTCCAGAGGTCACATACATGTTTTCAAGATGAATAATAACTCGTCTTCAAATAAGAGGACTTGATAGCACATTTTGTCATATATAATTCATCCTAAATTGTCCTGGTAGTTGGGGTGCTGTTGGCTAATTGCCTTATCCAGAGGACAAAAAAATCTCATGCTTTTATGACTGTAGTTAGTTTTGCTACTTGGAACAAGGGACCGCCTGAAGTTAGGTCCCTACTCTTCCACGGAAACTGGGAAACAGAGGTGCTATCTCCTTTGGTGTTAACATTTCAAAAACAGGGCTCCTAGGCCCTTGAGAAAGATGATTCTTGTTCATAAAGCTGGCAAGAACCTTATCTAGTTTTCAAAAGGATTTTTATACGTTTCAAAGGGATGTGAAAATACCCCCAATGATAAATTTTTTAAGGTAACTGCCCTAAGAAAAATGAGGGGATGGAAATCTCTTCCCCATTTTCAACAGGGAGAGCTAAACCTCTTATTTTTAATTTGTATTTGTTCTTACAGTGGAGCTGACAGCTTGGAACTCTCAAGACAACCCCTGTGTGTGTGGGGGGGGGAGTGTCATGGGGCACAATGAGCCTCAGTTTTCATGAGGCCCAGGTGCCTGGCGGGCATGGGGGCTAGGCAGCACCATATTCCCACTCCAGCCACAGGAAGAGCCATGCTAGGTCCTGGGGTGGGGTGAGGGGGTGGGTCCTGGTCCTTCATAACCCACACCTCTCCAAGAGGGCTTGTTTGAATCTTATGTAGTGTCAGGTGCTGAGGCTTGGCTATGCTCAAAGAGGTTTTTAGTTAAATAATAATATTTAATGGTGCGTGCTTCTGTGTGTGTGAGATTTTTATGCGGATAAGCCTAGTAGGTCTTTGGGAAGGGTCCTTTCTATCAACTTTAGCTTTTGATGCATGTGCATTGCTAGTTCATACTTTTATTTCCAAAGGACTAGGTTTCAATTCTGTCTGAGGCTATCTTTATCAGGAATTTGCTTTTGTTTTCCCCCAAAAGTGATATTCCATCTAACTGGTTCTGTTTAAACTCAATTTATCAAGCATCTGAGTCTTGCCCAGCAGGTTTTGAAATCACCACTTATTAGATCAGATTCTATTATTTTTTTCAGTCGGTCTGTGAGAATAAACCTAGGTGCCATTTGAAATGAAGGCATATAACAGCCTTGCTCTGGAGATAATTTTCTCTGTTACACAACACTGTGCCACCAGATCGGTTGCTCAGTTAAAAGCATTTAACCCAGACCAAGTGATAATAGCAGGTGTGTGTATCATAAGAGAAGGTCAAGTTACATCACCCGCGTCTCAAATTCTGCTTTACTTTGTTTGGCTATCGCCACTATTGGTTCTTGATTTTCCACAGATCAAATGAAGGTGAACGACAGCTGTGTTGGAATTACAGTGTAAATTGCAACGTGCAAAGCCTACCTGAACAGGAAAAGCTGATGTGAAGCGGACAGTCATGATGAAGGCCTCCACTCTGAACTGGTTTGAACTTTTTAGTATGAAATAAACATATGTTAGTGTAAAAATGGTTAGGGTCTTTACTTTGTGCTATCACGTATCGAGTTCATTTAGTAAAAGCTTCAAGCAGTGAGCAAGTACTTAGTTACCAACAGTCTTAAAAGACAATATTACATTTCCAAATTACCTTAGGTTGGACCTCAGGAAATGTAATTATATTCTTCACATTATTTCCTGACTGTGAATCCCTTGCATTCTTATTCATATTTTATAAAGTCCATCATATATTTATTTGCATTTGCTCCCTTTTCAGATATTAATTCTCTCTCCTCAGTACCAGCTGTGCCTTTCAATCAAGTTACCTTTGACTTCTTACATCACTGAAGAGAAGTTTGAGCAATTCATAGACTTTATACACATGCTTAGTTTTCTTCTGCATTTGATTGACTTACCTAATAGAGAGTAAGAGGTAATGGTCAAGCAATGAAGCAATAATGTGGTGATTCTCAAGAAAGAAATAAAATGGAAATATGCCTGATATTATAGGTCCCTTTCTACATTTTGTATCCCCAGATAGGTTTTAAATTTCCTAAGAAAGCATCCTTGTTTTCCACATCCCTGTGTCTCTTACAGTGACTAGTAAAGGGCCTGAAGCATGGCTTTGCACAGGTAGATGCTCAATATATGCCTTGTTGACTGGAAGATGAAATGCACCAGAAGCAGATGCCCATCTAACACTTCCCTATAAAGAGGACATGACTCTGAATATCAAGGAAGTTGAAATGGGCATTTTCAAGATAATTAGTTCATCAAAATGAATTCAATAAGCTTATTAGAGCCCCTGGCAATGTATTCTATTTTGGACATAATACATTTAGTAAACACACCTATTGTCTGGCTTTTTGGGAAGGACAGGCTTATTTGTATTTTACTCAGCTGCCTATCTGTTTTTGACCCTGTGTTAACATAGCACCAAAGAGTTGATCGAAATATTCTCACGTGTCTTATGAGGATAAAAACCATTCAGTTTTTAGAAGAGAATTTGTTTTGTTTTAGATTTAAGGAAGAGTTGAATGATCACTTGGGATGTTCATAAACTGATGTCTGTACTGCATCTATCTTTATCAGATAGATGCTAGTTTCTTCCCCCATATCCCTGTAACAGATCAGCTAGTTTCTTCCCCCATATCCCTTCACCAAAGGAAATACCCTCACTATTTACATGTGACATTTTTCTTTATCAGAGAGCGGAAATGAATCTACAAGCCCTTTTGGCCTTCATGAACTTAAAGAAATTGATTTAACTTGTTTTTAAGAGAGACTGAATGAAAAATGTTTTTTCTAATTCCCCTTTAAAATCAATCACATCAAACCATAATTTGGTTTCCAACATTGTTACCTCATTATTCTAACAAATTAAAGGACTGACTGATATTTCCAAATCTTCGCGATATATTACACGACTTTTATGTGGAGTTCATCACCATCGGTGAAATGGTAGCTCAAAAACTGTATGTATTGGTGAATTATTTTTGTCTCTCCTCTCGGTATAGAAGAGTCAGTGGCCAGTGTGTTAGGTTAAAATAAAGTAGGCGGGGCTTCCCTGGTGGTGCAGTGGTTGAGAGTCCGCCTGCCGATGCAGGGGACACGGGTTCATGCCCCGGTCCTGGAAGATCCCACATGCCGCGGAGCAGCTGGGCCCGTGAGCCATGGCCGCTGAGCCTGCGCGTCCGGAGCCTGTGCTTCACAGCGGGAGAGGCCACAACAGTGAGAGGCCCACGTACCGCAAAAATAAATAAATAAATAAATAAAATAAAGTAGGCGATTGAGAAAAGAAGAAAGGTGAAGGGCACTAGTATTTATTAGACATCTGCTTTGTGCTCAACACATTGCCTCATTTAATCTTCCTCTTTCAAAATAAGTTTTATTGGCTCTACTTTACAATGATGAAACTGGGACTACGAAATTTTGTCCAAGGCTCCCTAGCTAGAAAAAAGTGGGGGACCCAGGATGAGAAACTGGATTTCTCTGGCTCCCAAATATTTCTACTAACCTATGATGGCACAAACATGATTCAACTATGGAAAAGACATAGGATAGGACAGGAAAAATTTAGCCTGAAAAAATGAATACAATGGGAGAAATTCACGTTTCACCTATACTGTACAAAGAATAGTTGCACAGAGGAAGAGAAGGAGATGATTTCCAAGGGCAGGTTGGAGAACATTAAAATAGGAGGTGAAGAATTTTAATTAGATTTATGGAAAAAGACTTGCCTGTGAGGGCTGTAAACACTGTAGCAGGTATTTGAGAGGAGGAACTGCCTTGTCGGAAGCTGTTAGAACAGAAGAGATTCTCTCCCATTAGATTATGCTAATAAATGTCAAGGCACTTAAACCCGTCATGAGTCCCTGCATGTGGCATTTGATCCTCACCCCTGCAACTCCTTCAGTTGAATTGTCAGTTGGAATAAAAGAAAAGGACTTGAAATCTCGGGCAGAAGTAGAGTCTACTATTGGTGAAAGGCCAACAGATTAGCTCAAATACACATGTGTGAATATAGATTTGGTAAGATCAAGACAGCTTTAACCTTCCCCACAGCTTGATTCAAGTTTAGACAGGTTTCTTCCTGACTTGAGGTCCTTGACCTTTCTTTTCTTAGAGTTTTACTAAGTTACTTTAGAAAACTTGTAAATTCTTTCTCTGCCCCTTTGAGATGCAAAATGTTAACAGCCTTTTGCCAGTTTGACTTCCTAAGACAATCTTTCTCAAAGACTTGGGAGTCATACCTTTGAAATGCAATTATCAAGGGAGAGAGCACCCTTATCTCCCGTTGCTTCCAGAGGGTAGGAGCCTAACTTTAGTGGGCATCTTACACCAAGTTGTAAAACTACCTCCTGTCATGAAGATTAGAGGAAGTTCACTTTTCCTTTAGGTAAAGATAGTTAGCAGACACAGTGGCCTACCATTCCCCTTCCAGCTCTTAAAAACTCTCCAATCCTTTGTTTTAGTAGATTGAGCTCAGACTGAGTTCTGACCTTTCTCCTCTATTGCAGTAGCCTTGAATAGAGTGTTCTTTGCCTGTTTAACTTTGTCCAATGCAGTTTTTGCTTTGGCAGATATTATAAACATATTCTCAGTTACACATGAAGAACTTCTGCAGAACTGAAAAAATGCAGCAATTTAAGACAGAAACCATAGTAATTTTCAGGTGATGCAGAAAACACAGTTAAAAATGCTTATTTGATTTTTTGGGTCATCTTCACTGAGAAATTATATTCTTCATTATCTGTATTTTACTTTTTATTTAGATTTTAATAAATTAAGTTGATGTGTATTTCACAAACGTCAAAGTACTATTTTGTCCTGGTTTTGTGCTAAGAAGATGTGCAATTCCATTATGCTTAATGTGAGTGGCTTTTTTTTTATTTGCGGTACGCGGGCCTCTCACTGTTGTGGCCTCTCCCGTTGTGGAGCACAGGCTCCAGACGCGCAGGCCCAGCGGCCATGGCTCACAGGCCTAGCCGCTCCGCAGCATGTGGGATCTTCCCGGACCGGGGCACGAACCCGCGTCCCCTGCATCGGCAGGCAGACTCTCAATCACTGCGCCACCAGGGAAGCCCGTGAGTGGCTTTTTTGAGAAATGATAATTTGTTTGTTTTTGTGCTTTCAAGTTTCTTATATAGTAAGCTGCCTATTTGGAGGCAGAAAAATCATCCTAGCAGTTAAGCTCATTTATAATGTTAAATTATTAGTTTATCATTAATCTTTCATGTGATTTACTAATGTAGACATGAGATTAGTTTCGAACTCAGAGTCTCCTTGTGAGTAATGCTCTTCAGTATGTTATATTGTTTATCAGTTTTTCTGTCTTAAAACAAGGAATCATAATATAATGAAGATTTTCTTTATATAATGTTATTTAACCAAATGTCTTGAGTTAAATGGCACTCAGATTATTATTCAGTTCTTTTTTTTTTTTTTTTTTTTTTTTGCGGTATGTGGGCCTCCCACTGTTGTGGCCTACTCCCGTTGTGGAGCACAGGCTCCGGACACGCAGGCCCAGCGGCCATGGCTCACGGGCCCAGCCGCCCCGAGGCATGTGAGGCATGTGGGATCCTCCTGGACCGGGGCACGAACCCGCGTCTCCTGCATCGGCAGGTAGACTCCCAACCACTGCGCCACCAGGGAAGCCCCTATTTAGTTCTTTTAACTTGGGTCTCTAGAATTCATGCATATTGATATCACCATGATACTTTGGAACATCCTTGGTTCCCCAAATAGATGTATGGGTAGTAGTCTCATTATACTATAGTAGTATAATCTCATTGAAATGGTCTTGGGGTAATTCCTCAAGCCAAAACTGAGTCTCCCATGAATCTCTGGGACCAGGGGTAAGCTTTAGCTAGTCCACATTCTCTAGCACCTATCTATCATATATCTTTTTAACCAATGATGACAGCTAACAAAACTCATTCCTATAAAATAGAAATTTATTCTAGAACTGATTTTGATTTCAGACTCTGAGCTCCCGGACTGTCTTCTGATAAACAACTCTACTCAAATGATTGCTTGTAAGTTTAAACAAATACAATGATTTGTTGGTCAAATTTGGGATGATTAACTCAGTTCAAATCTCCGTCTCTGAACTCATCCTTCCTCTGGGTATACCCTAAAACTTTGAGGGTTTTGATAATAATAGCCAGGCATCTCAAGGTTGGGGCGATATCCCATTTCAGCCATGTCATGAGGCCACTCCAGGAGTCCTATGAAGAGGGCCACCTGGGAGGAACTGAGGCCTCCTGCTAATAGCTATGTTAGTGAGTCATCTGGGAAGTGGATCCTCCAGCCCCAGTTAAAACTTCCAATAACTGCACCCCCCCATCAACATTGTGACTGCAAACTTTTACAAGACCACTGAGCCAGAATCACTCAGCTAAGCTGTTTCCCAAATTCCTGACTCACAAAAACTGTGAGGTAATAATATTTGTTGTTATTTTAAGCTGCTAAGTTTATGGATAAAAATTTTTCAGCAATAAATGACTAATAGAGCCCAATGTGTGTGTGCCTGTGTGTGTTTGTGTGTGTGTTTTCTCTTTCCTGTGTTGAGCTGTCTACACTACTCCTGGGGGTATTTTCCAGTCAACTGCCAGGTTGGAGGTGGGCACTGAATTTCGGAGAGAGGGATAGAATAGAGATAGCTCAAGGGTTTAGGTTGAACCTGTCCGCGAAGGTTCGGGGTCTTAGGAATTGCAAATAAACCACAAAGGTTTAGTTGGGGTCTTAGGAATTGCAATTCAGGAGGTACAGATTCAAGCAGCACCTCAAATGTTCTTTGAGAGAAGTAAAAATGGTGGAGGTTTATAAAGACAGCAGACAAAGACATCCCGGAGAAGTTACATAGTTGTTTTGCAGAGCTATGATTGATTCCAGCAGACATTCATTTACTTGTCAGCAGCTGATTGGTTGCTAAGCTGTGGTTTCCAGGGAGTGAAGAAAATTAGTTCCAGGTGGCCTGTAGTTCGCCAAGTCAGAATTTTATGTTGCATCTGGGTGTGGACATATGTAAGTTCTACTTCCTTAATGGCCTCTTGGCTCCATTATAGATCCCTTTGACATAAGTGACTCCATTTTGTTGTTCATGGTCTGCAAACACGTTTTATTGTCATATCGTTACAGAAAATGGTATCTCCGAAGAGGTGAAAGTAATGGTTTCCAATTTAACAGTCATGACACATTTGAATTCCTCTTCCATATTGCAGCCAAAAAGCTCTTTCTGAAGGGTAAATCTAGCTATCTAATTCCACTGCTTAAAACCCTTGAAAGGTTAAGGTCCATACTCCATAAATGGTTGACAAGACCTTTCTTAATCTGGGCTCTGCTGACCTGTCCAGCCACTCTTACCCACCAAAAACTCTCACCCCTAGACTTACTGAAAGATGCTCTCTCCATGAGCATGGCTGCTCTCACTTGCCAGCCTTGCTCAGGCTTTCCCCTCTGCATGGAATTCCACACTCTTACTCTGCCCTTTTTATGACTCCATGAGTCACATCCAGCCCTTTGATATTTTGCTTGATCTTCACAGCATTTTTGATAAATCTGAATGAACATTTTAAAAACATAGATTTCTTCTTCAGGAACAATCTGAAGATAGGGCAAGATGGAGTTGTCCCTTGGCCCTGGAGACACATGATGTCTTCCTTTTTTAATAATATTTTTTAAATACCATTTTTAGCAGGCAGTTTGAGTTGGTCTGGAGGCTCAGATAAGCAGATGCCAAGAGGGGGTTAAATATGCAAGGATGTTATTAGGGAGATGCCTGTGTGAAAGGAAATAGGAAGCTGTTTTAAGAATACCTGGGATTTGTTTTAATCAGGTATGGTAAGGCATGCAGACATGAAAATAATAGTTACAATTCTCTAGAAACAGGAGGCATATCATGCCACACAGGTGAGCACCAGGGTTGGTCAGGAGACAAAAGGAATGGAGGAAAATGTGGGCAAAAGCCTTTATTGTGGTTTCTGTGGGAAGGAATAGGCAGAGGCAAGTTAAGCAGGTTTAGAATTGGCTAGTTTCAATAATTTCAGCAGCTCGGGAGCCTAGAGGCTGTCTCCAGTTGCCTGGTACCTGGCCTCGGGATGATTAGGGCAAGTGGATAGTGGCCTGGGGCGTAAGAGCAGTTGGCAGTTGGGTATACGGGCTCTGGATTGAGGTCTACATTTGAAAGAAAGGTATGCTCAGGGACAACTTGTTTATTATCTCTTGGAGTCTGCTAATCCTGGGAGGGCCCTTCTTTCCAGGCTCAGCAAGGCCCCAGATGTCAAAGCATTAGAATGCAGAAAATAAAAAGACATGGTTAATAGATAAGGGACCTAGCAAAGGCAGGGAACCAAAGGACTGCAATGAGAGTATGATCCTGAGAGAAGAAAAAGGAGAAAAGGTGGGGTGGAAGTTTCCAAGAGTGCCAAGCAGTTTGAGGAATATTTGGCAAGGTAGTTGGGGAGTACTTAAGCCCAAGTTTGCTGGTGAAGAGTCCCCTGACAACCTGAAACAAGACCTGGTACCCGATCAAATCACATTCGTTCATTGGATGCAGGTGGTCCATGGGAGCACAGCCTCAATGCAAATGTAGTCATGGGTTTCAAAGCAGAACAGCTGGACCCTCAGCCTGGTGTGCTTCCTGTAGTAGGGGTCTGGGAGGCACATTTTCATGGCCATCATAGGTTCATCCTTATTCAGAGGTGAGGAAATTGCATTTCAGAAAGTTCAGGAAGCATTCCCAGAGTTACAATGCTAACAAATGAAAGAGTTAGAATTCAGCATTAAAAACCTTTGTTCATACTCCCATGCAACACATCACCCTATCAACAGACAAGCTATCTGTTCATCAGGCAGGGCTTTTTAAAAACTCTGGAGACGTGGTAGTTTCAGCCAATTCCCTTTATCAGTGTCAACAGTCCTTATATTGTCAGTTGAAAACTACTGAATTCATCACGGAATTGATGAATAATGCAACTTTGAATGAGGATTTTCATTTATCAGACATTCAGAATTTAGGTGTTGAACAGACCCCAGATAACTTTAATATAATACATTTAGGAAATATGTTCCTGAAGGGAAAATTATAATCAACTGTGCTCTTTATCATTTCCATATTTTTTAATCCTTGATATTAGTGACCATTGACCTGGAAGCCATACAGTCATGATGTACTCAGGCATTGTTTGTATTAGGACCAAGCACTCATTTGATCAGGGCTAATGAGGCCAAGGTCATTGGCTTAACCACCTTGACATCAACTTAGCTTTAACTAGTCCCAAGGTCACAGACTTTTGACTTTTCAGCTAAGTTATCTATACTGCAAAGGTATGTGCAAGAACACCAGCACTTCTTAGCATCATATCAAGATGGATTCAGTTTTACCTTACTGCCCACTCTTAAGCACAGGACGTAAGCATTTGCCAGATTTACAGGTGTCAGTATACCATTGAATGAATTTCACACATGCCCATTTTATCTACTGACAAAAATGTCATCAGACTTCGGTATGGTAAGCTTTTTCTACAATACTTTGAAAAATGTAAATTACTGTTGAAGTATAAGTTATTCATGCTGTTGCATGACTCTAATAATAATGATAATAATGTTTGCCTTATGATCTAGTGAGTGTTGGTTTGTGTGGTAGGCAGCCTCTAATAAGAGCCCCAATGATCTCTGCCTCCTGGTGCCCACAGCCTTATATAATTGTCTCCCCTTGAGTGTGGGCTGGACCAAGTGACTCAATTGTAAGAAACAAGAAGAGCACAAAAGGGATGAAAAGCCCAACATTGGATTTTACAAAAAGACTGTAATTTCTATCTTGTTTGCCATCCTGCACTTTTTCTGGCTTGGAGATCTTGCTCTGGGAGAAGCAAGCTGTCCTGTTGTGGAGAAGACCATGTGGGGAGGAAATGATGTCTCCTTCCAAAAAGATAGTGAGGATATCGGGCTTGCCCAAAGCCACATGAGTGACCTTGGAAATGGATCGTGCGAGACCTGCCAACAGGAAGCAGTTCTGTCCAGGTCAAGCCTTGAGATGACCGTGGCCCTGGCCTACACCTTGATCGCCACATGGTGTGAGAACCTGAGCCAGAGAGCCCAAGCAGCTGTGCCCAGGTTCCTGACCCACAGAAACTACGAGACACATATTTTATTAGGAGATTTTGGAGATAACTTGTTATGTAGCAATGGACAACGGATATACCTGCGAAGGCACATAAAATATTTTGGGTGTGAAGATTTGCTGCAGGTTCATAAAAAAACTCAGCTAAATTTTCATGATGCTGCACTTCCTTAGAATCTCCAAAGGATTCGCACAGCCAAAGAAGTGGGAACAGATACTGTTCTTCCTTATAACTTTTAAAGTATTCATTAAGGATTCTCTGAACATTTCATATTAAATTACTCCCGTTATTATGTAGTGTTAAATTATGTCATAAACTGCTTATGTCAGAATAAACTAAAAAGGGTTGGAAAGGGAAAGTATACTTATGCTCCTATGCAAATCAATGAAAAGTATAAACCTCTATTTTAGAGCCACCCGTGAAAGCATAAGAATAGTTTGGGGAGAACTTCAAGATGGCGGAAGAGTAAGAAGTGGAGATCACCTTCCTCCCCACAAATACATCAGAAATACATCTACATGTGGAACAACTCCTACAGAACACCTACTGAACGCTGGCAGAAGACCTCAGACTTCCCCAAAAGCAAGAAACTCCCTATGTACTTGGGTAGGGCAAAAGAAAAAAGGAAAAACAGAGACAAAAGAATAGGGATGGGACCTGCACCTCTGGGAAGGAGCTGTGAAGGAGGAAAAGTTCCCACACACTAGGAAGCCCCTTCACTGGCGGAGACGGGGTTGGAGGGGGGGAAGATTCAGAGCCACGGAGAAGAGCACAGCAACAGAGGTGCACAGGGCAAAGCAGGGAGATTCCCGCACAGAGGATCAGTGCTGACCAGCACTCACCAGCCCGAGAGGCTTGTCTGCTCACCCGCTGGAGCAGGTAGAGGCTGGGAGCTGAGGCTCGGGCTTCGGAAGTCATATCGCAGGGAGAGGACTGGGGTTGGCCACATGAACACAGGCTGAAGGAGGCTAGTGCACCACAGCTAGCCAGGAGGGAATCCGGGAAAAGGTCTGGAGCTGCCAAAGAGGCAAGAGACCGTTGTTTCCGGGTGCACGAGGAGAGGGGATTCAGAGAACTGCCTAAACGAGGTTCAGAGATGGGCGCAAGCCGTGGCTATCAGCGCGGACCCCAGAGATGGGCATGAGACGCTAAGGCTGCTGCTGTAGCCACCAAGAAGCCTGTGTGCAAGCACAGGTCACTATCCACACCTCCCCACCTGGGAGCCTGTGCAGCCCACCACTGACGGGGTCCTGTGACCCAGGGACAACTTCCCCAGGAGAACACATGGCATGCATCAGGCTGGTGCAACATCACGCTGGCCTCTGCTACCGCAGGTTCATCCCTTATTCTGTACCCCTGCCTCCCCCCTGCCTGAGTGAGCCAGAGCCCCCTAATCAGCCGCTCATTTAACCCCGTCCTCTCTGAGCGAAGGACAGATGCCCTCAGGCAACCTACACGCAGAGGCAGGGGGAAATTCAAAGCTGAACCCCAGGAGCTGTGAGAACAAAGAAGAGAAAGGGAAACATCTCGCAGCAGCCTCAGGAGCAGCGGATTAAATCTCCACAATCAACTTGATGTACCCTGCAACTGTATAATACCTGAAGAGACAACAAATCATCCCAAATTGAGGAGGTGCACTTTGGGAGCAGCTGTAGATTTGGGGTTTGCTTTCTACATCTAATTTGTTTCTGGTTTTATGTTTATCTTAGTTTGGTATTTAGAGTTTATTATCACTAGTAGATTTATTTACTGATTTGGTTGCTCTCTTCCTTTTTTTTAAATATATATATATATTTTCCTTTTTCTCTTTTTCTGAGTGTGTATGTATATGCTTCTTTGTATGATTTTGTCTGTATAGCTTTGCTTTTACCATTTGTCCTAGGGTTCTGTCTATCCATATTACTATTTTTAGTATAGTTTTTAGTGCTTGTGATCATTGGTGGATTTGTTTTTTGGTTTGGTTGCTCTATTCTTTCTTTCTTTCTTTTATTACTTTTTTTACAAAAACTTTTAAATTTATTTTATTTTTTCTTTCTTTCTTTCTTTTTTTACTCCCTTTTCTTCTGAGCTGTTTGGATGACAGGGTCTTGGTGCTATGGTCAGGTGTCAGGCATATGCCTATGAAGTGGGAGAGCCGAGTTCAGGACATTGGTCCACAAGAGACCTCCCAGCTCCACATAATATCAAATGGCAAAATCTCTCCCAGAGATCTTCATCTCAGCAGTGAGACCCAGCTCCACTCAACGACCGGCAAGCTACAGTGCTGGACACCCTATGCCAAAAAACTAGCAAGACAGAACACAACCCCACCCATTAGGAGAGAGGCTGCCTAAAATCATAATAAGGTCACAGACACCTCAAAACACACCACCGGACGTGGTCCTGCCCACCAGAAAGACAAGATCCAGCCCCATTATCCAAAACACAGGCACCAGTCCCCTTCACCAGGAAGCCTACAAAACCCACTGAACCAACCTTAGAAACTGGAGGCAGCCACCAAAAACAACGGGAATTTGAACCTGCAGCCTGCAAAAAGGAGACCCCAAACAGAGTAAGTTAAGAAAAATTGGAAGACAGAGAAACACACAGCAGATGAAGGACCAAGGCAAAATCCCACCAGACCAAACAAATAAAGAGGAAATAGGCAGTCTACCTGAAAAAGAATTCAGAGTAATGATAGTAAAGATGATCCAAAATCTTGGAAATAGAATGGAGAAAATACAAGAAACATCTAACAAGGACCTAGAAGAACTAAAGAGCAAACAAACAATGATGGACAACAAAATAAATGAAATTAAAAATTCTCTAGAAGGAATAAATAGCAGAATAACTGAGGCAGAAGAACGGATAAGTGACCTGGAAGATAAAATAGTGGAAATAAGTAATACAGAGCAGAATAAAGAAAAAGAATGTAAAGAATTGAGGACAGACACAGACACCAGTGGGACAACATTAAATGCACCAACATTCGAATTATAGGGATCCCAGAAGAAGAAGAGCAAAAGAAAGGGACTGAGAAAATATTTGAAGAGATTATACTTGAAAACATCCCTAACATGGGAAAGGAAATAGTCAGTCAAGTCCAGGAAGCAAAGAGAGTCCCATACAGGATAAATCCAAGGAGAAACACGCCAAGACACATATTAATCAAAATATCAAAAATTAAATACAAAGAAAAAATATTAAAAGCAGCAAGGGAAAAACAACAAATAACATAGAAGGTAATCCCCATAAAGTTACCAGCTGATCTTTCAGCAGAAACTCTGCAAGCCAGAAGGGAGTGGCAGAACATATTTAAAGTGATGAAAGGGAAAAACCTACAACCAAGATTACTGTACCCAGCAAGGATCTCATTCAGATTCAACAGAGAAATTAAAAACTTTACAGAGAAGCAAAGGCTAAGAGAATTCAGCACTGCCAAACCAGCTTTACAACAAATGCTAAAGGAACTTCTCTGGCCAGGAAACCAAGAGAAGGAGAAGATCTACAATAACAATCCCCCAAAATTAAGAAAATGGTAATAGGCACATACATATCCATAACTACCTTAAATTTAAATGGATTAAATGTTCCAACCAAAAGACATAGACTGGCTCAGTGGATACAAAAACAAGAACCATATATATACTGTCTATAAGAGAACAACTTCAGACCTAGGGACACATACGGACTGAAAGTGAGGGGATGGAAAAAGATATTCCATGCAAATAGACACCAAAAGAAAGCTGGAGTAGCAATTCTCATATCAGACAAAATAGACTTTAAAATAAAGAATGTTACAAGAGACAAAGGAGGACACTACATAATGATCAAGGGATCAATCCAAGAAGATATAACAATTGTAAATATTTATGCACACAACATAGAAGGACCTCAATACATAAGGCAAATGCTAACAGCCATAAAAGGGGAAATCAACAGTAACACAATCATAGTAGGGGAATTTAACACCCCACTCTCACCAGTGGACAGATCATCCAAAATGAAGATAAATAAGGAAACACAAGCTTTAAATGACACGTTAAACAAGATGGACTTACTTGATATTAACAGGACTGTCCATCCAAAAACCACAGAATACACTTTGTTCTCAAGTGCTCATGGAACATTCTCCAGGATAGATCATATCATGGGTCACAAATCAAGCCTTGGTAAATTTAAGAAAATTGAAAGTGTATCAAATATCTTTTCTGACCAGAACGTTATGAGACTAGATATCAATACCAGGAAAAAAAACCTGTAAAAAATACAAACACATGGAGGCTAAACAACACACTACTTAATAATCAAGAGATCACTTAAGAAATCAAACAGGAAACAAAAAACTATGTAGAAACAAATGACAATGAAAACACAACGACCCCAAACCCTATGGGATGCAGCAAAAGCAGTTCTAAGAGGGAAGTTTATAGCAATAAAATCCTACCTCAAGAAACAAGAAAAATCTCAAATAAACAACCTAACCTTACACCTAAAGCAATTAGAGAAAGAAGAAGAAGGAGAAAAAAAAACACACCAAAGTTAGTAGAAGGAAAGAAATAATCAGGATTAGTAGAAAGAAATCATAAAGATTTCAGAAATAAATGAAAAAGTAATGAAGGAAACAATAGCAAAGATCAATAAAACTAAAAGCTGGTTCTTTGAGAAGATAAACAAAATTGCTAAACCATTAGCCAGACTCATCAAGGAAAAAAGGGAGAAGATTAATCAATAGAAGTAGAAATGAAAAAGGAGAAGTAACAACTGACACTGAAGAAATACAAAGGATCATGAAAGATTACTACAAGGAACTATATGCCAATAAAATGGGCAACCTGGAAAAAATACACAAATTCTTAGAAAAGCACAACCTTCCGAGACTGAACCAGGAAGAAATAGAAAATATAAACAGACCAATCACAAGCACTGAAATTGAAACTGTGATTAAAAATCCTCCAACAAAAAAAGCCCAGGACCAGATGGCTTCACAGGCGAATTTTATCAAATGTTTAGAGAAGAGCTAACACCTATCACCTCAAAGTCTTCCAAAATATAGCAGAGGGAGGAACACTCCCAAACTCATTCAAAGAGGCCACCATCACCCTGATACCAAAATCAGACAAAGTTGTCACAAAGAAAGAAAACTAGAGGCCAATATCACTGATGAACATAGATGCAAAAATCCTCAACAAAATACTAGCAAACAGAATCCAAAAGCATATTAAAAGAATCCTACAACATGATCAAGTGGGTTTTATCCCAGGAATGCAAGGAGTCTTCAATATATTCAAATCAATCAATGTGATACACCATATCAACAAATTGAAGGAGAAAAACCATATGATCATCTCAATACATGCAGAAAAAGCTTTCAACAAAAGTCAACACCGATTTATGATAAAAACCCAACAGAAAGTAGGCATAGAGGGAACTTACCTCAACTTAATACAGGCCATATGTGACAAATCCACAGCCAACATCATTCTCAATTGTTAAAAATTGAAACCATTTCCTCTACTATCAGGAACAAGATAAGGCTGTCCACTCTCACCACTATTATTTAACATAGTTTTGGAAGTTTTAGCCACAGCAATCAGAGAAGAAAAAGAAATAAAAGGAATCCACTCACATTTTTCACAGAACTAGAACAAAAAATTTCACAATTTGTATAGAAACACAAAAGACCCCAAATAGCCAAAGCAATCTTGAGAAAGAAAAATGGAGCTGGAGGAATTAGGCCTCAGACTTCAGACTATACTACAAAGCTACAGTAATCAAGACAATATGGTACTGGCACAAAAACAAAAATATAGATCACTGGAACAGGAGAGAAAGCCCAGAGAGAAACCCACACACATATAGTCACCCTAATTTTGATAAAGGAGGCATGAATATATGATGGAGAAAAGACAGCCTCTTCAATAAGTGGTGCTGTGAAAACTGAACAGCTACACATAAAAGAATGAAATTAGAACAGTCACTAACACCATACACAAAAATAAACTCAAAATGGATTAAAGACCTAAATGTAAGGCCAGAAACTATCAAACCCTTAGAGGAAAATATAGGCAGAACACTCTATGACATAAATCACTGAAAGATCTTTTTGGACCCACTGCCTAGAGAAATGGAAATAAAAACAAAAATAAACAAATGGGACCTAATGAAACTTCAAAGCTTTTGCCCAGTAAAGGAAACCATAAACAAGACGAAAAGACAACCCTCAGAATGGAGAAAATATTTGCAAATGAAGCAACTGACAGAGTATTAACCTCCAAAATTTACAAGCAGTTCATGCAGCTCAATATCAAAAATACAAACAACCCAATCCAAAAATTGGCAGAAGACCTAAATAGACATTTCTCCTAAGGAGATATACAGATTGCCAACAAACACATGAAAGGGTGCTCAACATCACTAGTCATTAGAGAAATGCAAATCAAAACTACAGTGAGGTATCATCTCACACCAGTAGAATGGCCATCATTAAAAAATCTACAAACAATAAATGCTGGAGAGGTTGCGGAGAATAGGAAACCCTCTTGCACTGTTGGTGGGAATGTAAATTGATACAGCCACTATGGAGAACAGTATGGAGATTCCTTCAAAAACTAAAAATAGAACTACCATACGACCCAGCAATCCCACTACTGGGCCTATTCCCTGAGATAACCATAATTCAAAAAGTATCATGTACCACAACATTCATTGTAGCTCTATTTACAGTAGCCATGACTTGGAAGCAACCTAAGTATCCATCTACAGATGAATGGATAAAGAAGATGTGGCACATATGTACAATGGAATATTACTCAGCCATAAAAATTAATGAAATTGAGATATTTGTAGTGATTTGGATGGACCTGGAGTCTGTCATACAGAGTGAAGTAAGTCAGAAACAGAAAAACAAAATACCATATGCTAATGCATATATATGGAATCTAAAAAAATAAAAAATAATAGATGGTTCTGAAGAACCTAGGGGCAGGACAGGAATAAAGACACAGAAGTCCAGAATGGACCTGAGGACACGGGGAGGGGGGAGGGTAAGCTGGGACGAAGTGAGAGAGTGGCATGGACATATATACACTACCAAATGTAAAATAGATAGCTAGTGGGAAGCAGCCTCATAGCACAGGGAGATCAGCTCGATACTTTGTGACCACCTAGAGGGATGGGGTAAGGAGGGTGGGAGGGAGATGCAAGAGGGAGGAGGTATGGGGATATATGTATATGTATAGCTGATTCACTTTGTTATACAGCAGAAACTAACACACCATTGTAAATCAATTATACTCCAATAAAGATTGTTAAAAAAATTTTTTTTAAAAGCATAGTCTGGGGTTTCATTTGCTTCTGGAGTGTTCAATAAATATTTTTCATGGGAATACATTTGCTCTATACCAAAGCATGGCATGTCACAGTACTATGCAAATACTAAATATAGCACCTTTAAGAAGCCATTTGTGAAATATTCACTCAAAACTCATTGATTTTAGCACAAATCAATTTGCACATTTAATGACATGTTCCACATCTTCGAGGCCCTGAATAGTTTCCACATTGCTAAGAAAGCTTAGGAAAATTGTAAACAGTTCTCCTTCAGTGAGGAGGCAATGCAATATAACAAAAAGACCTTGGGGTCAGATAGACATAGGTTTGAATCCTGGTTCTTCCTTTTGATGAGCTGTGTAACACTGGGCAAGTCGCTTCCCTCTCTGAGTCTCAGTTCCATATTTGTAAAGCAGGGATAATAATTCTGACTCCATGGGGTTGTCAAGAAATTCAAACGAGAAAGTCTTTGTGAAGCACTGGGCCAGACACATTGCAAGTATATAAGAAATGGAAGCTATTATTGTATTATTATTATTCAGAAACTTTCTCATTATGAAAACTCTTCTAAAAACTTTTTGAAAGTAGTCATCATGCAGCTCAATCAGCCCCAGATTTATTCCATTCTCTCATTCCTCCTGTTTATCGCTTTTCGTCCACCATTACAGCCCTTTTTCCATGTTGTATTGCTTGTCAAACTCCAAATGAAGGGAATATAAACATCTGTCCAAGCTTAACATCCCCATATTGCTCAGCCTTTTCTGGGGAAAGCTTATTTCTCCACCAGAAGACAGAAAAGAAAGATATTTAATCAGATAATTTCTACATACAGCTTAGAGTAAGATTTATATATCATTTTAATTTATAAAACATTAACCAATGTACATATGTGTCATCAGTTGTATTTCACCTCATATCACTAACTCTAGAGATGTGTCATATGGTCAAGTTCATTTTACTAATGAGAAAGGGGTAGAAATTTTAAATAGCTAAATCATATTTGATGCGATTATTATGACATATACAAGATTTAAGGTAATTTAAGATTGAAGCACACAGTTGTTGTATCACACATAAAAGCCATATCTAGATAATAATGTCGACATGATAAATTGCAGCCAGAGTCTTTAAGAAATCCCTTATTGCAAAGATGGGTCAGACAAAACTCCTAGTCTACTATGACCACCTCCTGCAATTTAAACCAGGCCTTACTGTAATTCTTGGCAACTGCAATCTGTTTATTTGCACAACTAATGGTAGAACTCAACATTTTGTGTTTACTTATTGATTTATGTTTTTAATGCTGATCTCTTCCACTAAGTTCTAAGCTTTAGGAGGGTAGGCAGAGGGAGTATTTTGTTTACCACACTATACTCGGCCTTTAGCACAGTACTCAATAAATAGTTGTTAAATGTTGAATTAAAGAGTCAACTTATGTGTTCATGGTTCGTTTTTGATGATTTACTTTTCCATATGTTTGACGTACTGATGGTGAACATTTTAAAACATTTCCTTACCATAGTTTCTGATTACTACATATAATTATTATACATGTTATAGTTATAGTTACTATACATATAGTTATATATAATATGTAACTATAACTATATAGTATATATATAATATGAAACTATAGAACTCTTCCTATATATTCCACTTTATTGGGGGGAATTACAACTCAACCCAAAGTCTCAAAACCTTTCATATTAAGATTGCAAGCTCTAAAAAAGAAATCATTAAGAATGCCAGACTCAGCCTTAAAGAGTGATGGCAATCAATGCAGGTCTTCTTAAAGTCTGCTCATTCTACCATCGAGTCAATCCCTGGATAGCACACAAGATGATTCTGATTGATATAGCCACATGAAGACCTGGTCTCGTTTGCTGCTGTATCCCCAGAATAAACAGCGCTAGGATGGAGGAGGCACTCCTTAAACAACTGTGAAATACCCTGCCCTGGCATTGTAGACAATTACTAAACCAACCTAATTAATAGACTCTTCTTGTGTTGTCTCAAATTAACAGGTCATTTTGATGATGGCTTTTGATAGCATTAAGGTGATCTCTGGATTCAAAACTGATACTCCTAATAAATAATCTAAGAGAAGATACATTAAGTCTAGAACAATTTACTAGTTTTCCAAATGTTTACCGAAAAGTTAAACAAAAGTTGAATAACTTCTAGTTACTCAGTTTGGAAACAAAACAGCGACATTTCTTTATTATAATGGGTATTAGCTGCCAATAGAAGGAAAAGATATTTAAAGAGTGCTCATTGTACATGCAGAAGAATTCACAGGACGACATTAGTTTTAGACAATGTATTTTCTTTAGAAAGAGAGAAAGGTCAGTCACATGTTGTAATTCACCTTGGAGGGACACAAATGATTTTGAAAGGCTATTTTGAAGTATGCAAGTCAAGATGGTCTATCAAAATGTATGAATTTTATCACCAAATAATATTTACAACGGACATTTCAGACTCATGCTCCTTTCATACTTGATGCCATCTCATCTCCCACTCCCAAATTAAGGAAGGCTTTCATTTTTTGTTCATATTTTTGGAATTTTTATCGGTGTGTGTCACTTTGCCAATCAGATTTTTTTTCATGTAAACAAGATTTTAACGTCTTTAAGAACCAACATTTCTCAGAGTGTATCACCTGTTCTCTATGATTGTAAATTAATTTAATGACATTAAATATAATGTGTAGATTACTGATAACAAATTTCTGCTAGACTTTTAAGAATCATTTTTTACTTACATAAATGAGGCCTAAACATATTCTTGTTTTAACAAAAACTACTATAGCTAACAGAGTTTTTAAATATATGTATACATATATTTAAAAGATATATATTATTATATATTATGTATATAATCTACAATTTCCATTTTTTAATTTCAGTGTCATTGACAGTCTTTTCATGTTAGTACTTAAAGATGAAATGCTACAAATTTAATTGAAGATTTCCTCTACAATTTGCACTGAGAAGTATCTATTTTTGTCCAAATAATCTTCCCTTACCCCCATCAATTTCTAAGATACAACTAATCAGATGAGATTAGCATTATCAGGAAACCTACAAAAAGGCACTTGAGGTAGTTTTTCTGCATAAATATAAAATATGCCAAGCCAGAGTCTATTCCTGCAATGCTTTTGGCTCTCCAGCATTACACACTAGAAAGCCACCTCCTTTTCTACCTTAATTTCATAACATATTTAGAAAAATTTATAGAAGATGGATGCCTCCAAAACAGAAAAAGTTTGAATTCTAACTTAAAATTTTAGAATTCACTCTTTCTTTCTTGTATTCATTTGTTTACACATTAATCACACTAATGCTATGTACAAGGCATTCTGCTAAGAGCTAAGAATAAGAATATAAATACCAGATTCCTAATGCAAAAGAGGTCATCATTTACCACATGAAAATATCTAAGTAACAAAAAAATTCAAGACAGTGTTATAAATGCTGCAATAGAAAAATGAACAATGCTTTAGCTGCCCTGAGGATAGAGAATATTTTAGACAATCAATTAACCAACATTTACTGTCCACCTATATGTAAGACCATTTTTCTTTTGTAACAGTGTTTACCTAAATATCTTTTCATTCTAAAGCTTTTCTGAGTATATTAGAAAAGTATAGTTCATTGGTTACGAACATATGTTCTGGTGCCTAACTGCCTATGTTCAAATCCTTGTTCTGCTCTTTCCTAACTGAGTGATCTTGAACTTGACCTCTTAGTTTCATTATCTACAAAATGTGGATATTAATAATATCTGACCCATAAGATTGTGATGAGAATTAATACACATGAAGCATTTAGGACAATGTCTGACGTGGAGTCATTCTCTTCCTGTATTCATTTCTATTATGCCATCTTTAGTGGTTTCAATTTAAAAGATCTCATCAGGCATTTTCTCTTTGTCTTTAGTTCCAGACATCCAACCTTTTTGCTTAGTGTAGGCTTTCATGGCATACCATGCAGTCTGTCAACTGTGCTCACTCATTCATGACTTAGATTTCATTTAGATAGCTCCAGGATGAAGGGAAGCAGTCATAATCTGAAAAGAGCTTCAATCCAGTTATACTTTAATAAGCATCAGACTTATTTCTGGGATATACTATCAAATATAATCTCTTTTGTAGAAAGAAAATAATAAAATAAAGAAGAATTCAGAATAAAACACACACACACACACACACACACACACTTGTGATTTAAATTTTGAATACCTTTTCAAGAAACTTCATGGTACAGACATTATAAATGCAACATTTTTTTTAAATCTAGCACTTTAATCTCTCCCAGGGGTGATGTTGCTGTTTAATTCTACTCCTTGGCAAAATTGACTATAAACCATTTTTATTGGGAGAGGAGCAATAGAGTTGCCAGATTTAGCAAATAAAACTATAGGACACCCAGTTAAATTTGAATTTCAGATAAAGAACGAATACTTTTTAAGAGTAATTATATCCCATGAGATATTTGGAACATATTTATGTAAAATTTTTACTCATTGTTTATCTGAAATTCAAATGTACCTGGGCATCATATGTTTTATTTTGCAACCCTAGGGGAGAATCACACCAAATCTGTTGTAGGAATGCCTTCACTTTTGTTAGATTGCTTTGTCCTTGCTTGCCTCTACCCTTCCTACTCTAACTCTTTAGAAATATCCCTAGAAAAGCATCCATGCATAATCATTGTTTTAAACATCTAAATTTAATGAAGAAAATGACATAGCCACACACATAATCCAAGTCTATCATACCTGTCATTCTCCTCTAACTTCTATGACCTCCCCAACCCACCCCATTTCTTTCTGCCCTTTGCTTCCTTTTGGAAGCTTTCTTTTCATGACTGCTTTTCTTTCTTGGACAGCATGGCATCTCATTTTTTCCGATTAGGTGCTGGAGTACAGGGACAAAAAAATTTATATGAAAAAAAAACGCCTATTGAGCCTAGAAATATGTCCATCATTTCAACTATTCTCTTGTATTGTCCTCATCATCATTAATTTGTCCTTCCATTGTCCCCAACTGATGAAATGCGAACACTAGATCAATCCAAACGTCCTCTTTTGTTTTTTTTCCTGGAATCTGAGCATTATAGCAAGAACCTTTATTATGTGCAAATTCGTGCCACTATAAACTGATAGTTTTCAAACAGAAATGTATATTCAGCATTGTGCAGAAATATTCTATTACTTTTTGTAACCAGCTTTCTCTCCCATTGTCCAGATGGGCTAGTTCAAAAAAAAAATTTTTTTTTTCATTTCAAAACTTTCTAACTCCAGGCTTCACCCTTCACTCTTAATAAATAACTTCCCCTTAAACTTGCAGAGAAAATAGAAAATAGGGGCCATCACACATCTTCCACAGCTTCCTTAAATCCCACGTTCAGTTTGTCTGTACTCATTCTTCCCTGATGTTTACGATGGAAAAGGTACTATGTCTCTTGCCTAATTTTATATTACAAACATGCCTGTTCCCTCAAGAACCCTGCATATCTCTTTAACTACAGCCTTACACCCCTCCTCCTCTTCAAACTCAAGCATTTTCACAAGCACAAAAAAGAGTTGTAGAATGACCATTTATAAGTCCTCGTTTAACCAGTAACCATTCTGCATGTTAAAAATCTGCTTTTGTTCTTTAAAATGAAGCTGTTTTCAAAAAGATTCTCATTGCTATCTTTGTTGCTAAACCTAATGAAATCTTTTAATCTTTATCTTGCTTGATCATTCTTTTGCATTTGATAGCATAGGCCACCTCTTGAAACATTTTTTCTCTTGCATTTCTGTTAGACCACATCTTCCGTCTCATTCTCCTTCCTCCTATTTTGCCTATGATTTCTAAATCTATAGTTCCAAACCACCTGTATTAATTTCTCCGGGCTACTCTAGCAAGTTACTACAAACTTGGTGGCTTAAAGCAACAGAAATTTATTCTCTCACAGTTTTGGAGGCTAAAAGTATGAAATTAAGGTGTCGGCAGAGCCACTACCTCCAGAAGACCAAGGGGAGAGTCCATTCCTTGTTTCTTCCAGCTTCTGGTGGCTGTTGTCATTTCTCGGTATAACAGTTAGTAATTTTTGTCAGCTTGGCCGGGATATAGTAGTCAATGATTTAATCAAACACTAATCTAGGTGTTGCTATGAAGGTACTTTGTAGATGTGGTTAACATCTACAGTTAGTGACTCTAAGTAAAGGGGATTCTTAGGCTAGCTAGTACATTATTTTCAAGTAGAAAAATATATTCTTTTTTAAAAAAATTAATGGTCATGGTATCATTTATTTTTAATTATTTATTATTTATTAATTTATTTTTGGCTGCATTGGGTCTTCATTGCTGTGCACAGGCTTTCTCTAGTTGTGGCGAGCGGGGGCTACTCTTGGCTGCAGTGCGCCAGCTTCTCATCGCGGTGACTTCTCTTGTTGCGGAGCATGGGCTCTAGATGCACAGTAGACACACGGGCTTCAGTAGCTGTGGCATGCAGGCTCAGTAGTTGTGGCTCGTGAGCTCTAGAGCGCAGGCTCAGTAGTTGTGGCGCACGGGCTTAGTTGCCCCACGGCAAGTGGGATCTTCCCGGACTAGGGATCAAACCCGTGTCCCCTGCATTGGCAGGCAGATTCTTAACCATTGCGCCAGGAAAGTCCAAAAAATATACTCTTAGTGTAAATGGAGCTTGAGAAGAAGGAAGCTGATTCCCATATGACACTAGCTTTCCTGGAGTTCACTGATGTCTCACTGACTTCTGATCTCCTCCTGCCCTGAGGTCCTTCTCTGGCTTAGTTCATTAGTGTGCTTTCCATCTGCAGAGGGCTAGTGCAGCTTGATCTGTGCAATGAAAATCACAAAATACTGCTTAGAGAAATTATAGAAGCGTCAAATAAATAGATATATCATGTTCATGAGCTATACATGCTAATAAAATACCAATAAAGGCTCTGGTAGTTTTTTCAGGAGTAAATTGACAAGTTGATTTTGAAATTTTCACAAAGCAGCAATGGATATAAAAGAACCAATATAATCGTGAAGGAGTAAAATAAAGTTGGGGACCTATCAATAATTAAAATGCAGCTAATAAGACAGTCTAGTATAGGGGTAAGTATAGACAAAGAGATCAATAGAACAGGATAAAGGATACAGTTGTAGACTCATACATAATCTGGTCACCTGATAGAAAACTAAAGCATCAATACTTTCAATGGAGGAAAGGCTGTTCTTATCGATAAGTAGTGCTGGAACAACTGAATATTTAAATTGGTTAGAAATGAACTTTGACCTCTAATTCATACACCACACTTGTCATGTTATACTAAGAAATACTTCCCCACCCAAGTTTAAAGCTCAATCATTGGCTGAGTGTGTCTAGCTTTCTTGTCTTTTAGCATGAATTTCTCTGGGAAGTTTCTCAGTCCTTTGTATAGTTTAATTTCCAAAGATCTGTTTGGCAAATTGACCAAATATACTTGTTTCTGCCTGAATCCAGCAGTGGATGTAGGTTAGTCTCAAGCCAGATTTTTCATCAAAGTCAATAGAATATATGCTTCCTGGATAGAGTGGTAGTTCTTCTCAAACTTAACTTTGTATTAGAATCACGTAAGGGGCTTTGAAGAGAACATAAAAGAAAAGTTTTAGGACCTGGGGTTAGGCAAAATTTTTAGACATGACACCAAAAACACAATTCATAAAAAAAAAATGATAAATGGAACTTCATCAAAATTAAAAGCTTTTTCTCTGTACAAGAAACTCTTAAGGGGATGAAAAGACAAGCTACAACCTGGGAGAAAATGCAAGTCATATATCCAGAGTATATGAAGAATTCTTAACATTCAACATTAATAAAATAAACTAATTTTGAAAATAGTTTGGACATTCAGCAAAGAGGTTATAAGGCTGGCAAATCAATATATTTTAAAAATGTTCAACATCATTAGCCATAAGAGAAATGTAAAGTTAAACCATAATGAGATACAACTACACACAAAACCAAAACATATTGACAATATCAAGTCCTGAAGAGGATGCAGAGCAAGTAGAACTCTCATACTTTGCTATTGGTGATGAAAATATGTAAAACACTTGGGCAGTTTTTAATCAGGTTAAACATATATGTACCATGACTCAGCAACTCTCACTTGTTGGAGGAATGAAAGCTATGTTCACAAAAAAAAAAACCCTGTACACAAATGCTTATATAGCAGTCTCTCCAAAACTGAAAACAACCCAAAGTTTTTCAGTGAGTGAATGGATAAACTGTGATACATCTGTGCAATGAAATACCACTCAGCAATAGAAAGGAACAAGCTATTGATTCACGCCACAATTTGGATGAATCTCAAATGCATTGTGCTGAGGAAAAGAAGCCAGTTTCAAAAGGTTGTATACTATGTGATTCCATTTATACGACATTCTCAAAAAGATAAATCTATAAACATGGAAAACAGATTAATGGTTACCAAGGGTTAGGAGTATGGGGAGGTGTGGCTAAAAAGTAATGGCATGAGGGAGATGTTTGAGGTAATAGAAGGAACTCTCTCCATATCCTAATAACCGTGGTGGTTACTTGAATCTATACAAGTGCTAAAATTCATAGAACTGTACATGGAAAAAATGTCAGTTTGACTACATGATAATTTAAAAGGTAAAATTAATAATTAAAAACCCTAAAAACTCCACATGCTTACAAGTTATAAGGATCCAGGTGAGTTTGTCAGGCTCTAGCTATAAGAGCTCATTAGACAGTATCATTAGACATATTTCCTCTTTCTTTCTTCACTCCACAGTTAAAATCTCACCAGGCCTCTATGTCTCTGTATGTTAAATCAATGTGTTAAAAATTATTTGTGTGTAAAAGTGTTTATTTTCTTTGCTTTAATTGTGTTGGCTTCATTTTAAGACAAGTTCTCCCTATAAGATGGAAAAGATGACCACCAGTAATTCCAGGTTTACATTTGCCCCACAAGCAAAAAGAAATGTTCACTTTCCCAGGACATAAACAATTTCCACTGGCAAACTTATGTCCCATGTCCATTCCTGGATGCATCATTTTGGCCAGGAGATGGAATTCCATATTTGTCCATGTCTGCTGTTGGGCCAGGGTTAGGGGCCACCTCATTTACTTCTAGATAAGCATGAAGTGAGTGTAGTTAACCAAGGCATGCTGGACAGACAGAAACATATATCATCTATGGTGGACTTAGTGCTGGGAAAGACATTTAACTAATCTTTGTCTCAATTTGTCTATGAAAAAAGGGGATAATGACAGTACATTTTAAAAGCAATGATAGCATCTACCCACAAGTGAGCTGGATCACAGGCTGCTGCTCTATTTCTCTCAGCCATTTTTATAGGATGTTAACTATGGTTGAAGAGAAGGAAGTAACAGTGCCATAGTACCTGCATTTCACACTTGTAAAAACGTAGAATGCTGGGACTGAAAGGGTCCATGAGAAGTCTTCTTTCCCATCTTTCTGATTTCAAGAAGAACTATACCTGTGTATTTCTAAAGGAAAGAAAAAAATACATATATATGTTTATGATTTTCATGGAATAATATTCTGTTATAACCCATCCTCAGGAATCTCAGAAATGTCTTAAATTCAACTAAGTCTTTCAGGTTATTGCGTTCATGAAATAATATGAAAGCTCAGGTCCCATTAGTATTATTCTTTCTTTATTAATAATTTTTTAAAGGAGTAAATGAGCTGATCTTCACTCTATTTCAAATGTCATTATAGATAATATTGAAAAGTCTTTAAGTCGTAAAATCCTTCAGCAATCATTTGTTCTTCATATACCAAATTCTTGTTCCACTAAACTTTATGTTTCACTTTTAATCCTTCAAATCTTTTTTTTTTTTGAACCCTTCAGAAATTCTGAACAACCCTCTTCAGGACAGAGGGAACATGAGCTCTATAGATTTTCTCACTGACAACTAAAAACCCAGAAATGTCTTCAAAAGAGGAAACGAACACAGGACCTGGAGATGAGGTTATTCCAGGATTCTGAGGGAGTCCCAACACTTTCCAGACCATCTGTTCTATATCTAATTGCTAATGCATTGAATGGATTTTTTCATCCATAAATATAGCCTAAAGGGGAATTAAGCTGGATTTTTGAGAAAGCCTGGCACAAAAGAGCTGTTGTCAAAGAAAGCTAAAGAGGATAGTGATAATGTCAGTACATCAAATAGCAGAAAATACTATTTTCATTTGCTGATGGAGGAGAAATATAGAGCTGCTTATGTGAAGCATTTTCAAATTTATTCCCTCCTCCCTGTAAGTCAGCCTCGCTAATTAGAATCAATTTAATTTCTCCAACTCCTTTTAAAGAATGAATGCGAGTCAGTAGTCCATTTTTTTTTCTTCCTGAAAAAATGATACTGTAGCTGTAATTGTGCATGGAGCTAAAAAGGTTGCCATGGAGATGAAAATCTGTGTTGGGGCTGCTCCACTTCTCTGGCCTTGTTCTGAGCCTGAAGTGGCAGGTTCTGTTGTTAAAAGAACAGAATTTTAATTTCTGCCAATAAAACCTGTTTACTTTTTAATGCAATTTTGTTCCTGTTGCTATCTTTTATTTCATAAGAACAGTCAAGGTGCTCAAAATGACAATAATGAGAACGTTTTAGACTATTCGGTTTGTGATTGCTGGAGAGCCAGCCTCAAAAATATGTCCCAACAGGCTCTGACGTTCAGTACAGGCTGCTGCCATAGTTTGGAAATGTTTGCCACCTAGTGGTGGGAGTTGAGAAATGCCGAAAGATGCGATAAACATTTCACGTTTTGGAAATTATGAAGCAAAAAGAATTATTTAATAGATTTTACGATCATTATTTATACCTCTCGCACCTCTTTATGTTGTTGTCTGGAATACGATTAAGAGTCAGCTCAAATGTTAATTACTCAATGCGAGGCTCCACAATTCCTTCCTTCTCGGTCCTCCTCAATCAGAATTAATTATTCTCTCTATCGCACTCCCACAGCATTTTGTTCTTGCCGCTATTACAATACCGATAACATTATATTTAGGAGTTTGCGTGTGTGTCCATCTTCTTATAGATTCAGTAGTTCCTTGAGTGAAAAATGCTTTAACACTTTGTGATTTCTCTGTACCTATGGCAATAGTAGGGATATAGCAGGTTCCCAGTAAATGTTTACTAAATTGATTAATTGCCTCTACCCTCAGCCTCTTCTTGAACCATACTCCTCCTTACTCTCTTTATTCTATTGACTTTTTTTAAGCTCCTCCTCAGAAGAGGGGATGTCCTGCTACAAGACCTTTGCACACTGGTTTCCTTTGCCTGGAATAATATTCTTTCTTTCTCTTTTACCTGATTGACACCTACTCATCATAAGGCTCTCAGTTCAGAAATTTCCTCTGGAAGGAAGGTTTCCTCTACCCCCTCATCCGTTGATTCTCTTTTTTTCTTTTTTTAAACATCTTTATTGGAGTATAATTGCTTTACAATGGTGTGTTAGTTTCTGCTTTATAACAAAGTGAATCAGTTATACATATACATATGTTCCCATATCTCTTCCCTCTTGCATCTCCCTCCCTCCTGCATCTCCCTCCCTCCCATCCTCCCTATCCCACCCTCTAGGTGGTCACAAACCATGGAGCTGATCTCCCTGTGCTATGCGGCTGCTTCCCACTAGCTACTTTACATTTGGTAGTGTATATATGTCCATGCCACTCTCTCACTTTATCACAGCTTACCCTTCTCCCTCCCCATATCCTCAAGTCCATTCTCTAGTAGGTCTGTGTCTTTATTCCCGTCTTACCCATAGGTTCTTCATGACCTTTTTCTTTTTTTTATCTTAGATTCCATATATATGTGTTAGCATATGGTATTTGTTTTTCTGTTTCTGACTTACTTCACTCTGTATGACAGACTCTAGGTCCATCCAACTCACTAAAAATAATTCGATTTCATTTCCTTTTATGGCTGAGTAATATTCCATTGTATATATGTGCCACATCTTCTTTATCCATTCATCTGTTGACGGACACTTAGGTTCCTTCCATGCCCTGGCTATTGTAAATAGAATTGCAATGAACATTTTGGAACATGACTGTTTTTGAATTATGGTTTTCTCAGGGAATATGCCCAGTGGTAGGATTGCTGGGTCATATGGTAATTCTATTTTTAATTTTTGAAGGAACCTCCATACTGTTCTCCATAGTGGCTGTAACAATTTACATTTCCACCAACAGTGCAAGAGTGTTCCCTTTTCTCCACACACTCTCCAGCATTTATTGTTTCTAGATTTTTTGATGATGGCCATTCTGACCAGTGTGAGATGATACCTCATTGTAGTTTTGATTTGAATTCCTCTAATGATTAATGATGTTGAGCATTCTTTCATGTATTTGCTGGCAATCTGTATATCTTCTTTGGAGAAATGTCTATTTAGGTCTCCTGCCCATTTTTGGATTGGGTTGTTTGTTTTTTTGTTACTGAGTTGCATGAGCTGCTTGTAAATTTTGGAAATTAATCCTTTGTCAGTTGCTTCATTTGCAAATATTTTCTCCCATTCTGAGGGTCCTCTTTTGGTCTTGTTTATGATGTGCAAAAGCTTTGAAGTTTCATTAGGTCCCATTTGTTTATTTTTGTTTTTATTTCCATTTCTCTAGGAGGTGGGTCAAAAAAGATCTTGCTGTGATTTATGTCATAGAGTGTACTGCCTATGTTTTCCTCTAAGAGTTTGATAGTGTCTGGCCTTACATTTAGGTCTTTAATCCATTTTGAGTTTATTTTTGTGTATGGTGCTAGGGAGTGTTCTAATTTCATACTTTTACATGTATCTGTCCAGTTTTCCCAGCACCACTTATTGAAGAGGCTGTCTTTTCTCCACTGTATATTCTTGCCTCCTTTATCAAAGATAAGGTGATCCTCTGTGCATGGGTATATCTCTGGGCTTTCTGTTCAGTTCCATTGACCTATATTTCTGTTCTTGTGCCAGTACCATACTGTCTTGATTACTGTAGCTTTGTAGTATAGTCTGAATTCAGGGAGCCTGATTCCTCCAGCTCCATTTTTTGTTCTAAAGATTGCTTTGGCTATTCGGGGTCTTTTGTGTTTCCATACAAATTGTGAAATTTTTTGTTCTAGTTCTGTGAAAAATGCCAGTGGTAGTTTGATAGGGATTGCATTGAATCTATAGATTGCTTTGGGTAGTAGAGTCATTTTCACAATGTTGATTCTTCCAATCCAGGAACATGGTATATCACTCCATCTATTTGTATCATCTTTAATTTCTTTCATCAGTGTCTTATAATTTTCTACATACAGACCTTTTGTCTCCTTAGGTAGGTTTATTCCTAGATATTTTATTCTTTTTGTTGCAATGGTAAATGGGAGTTTTATCTTAATTTCACTTTCAGACTTCTCATCATTAGTGTATAGGAATGCCAGAGATTTCTGTGCATTAATTTTGTATCCTGCTACTTTACCAAATTCATTGATTAGCTCTAGTAGTTTTCTGGTAGCATCTTTAGGATTCTCTATATATGGTATCATGTCATCTGCCAACAGTGACAGCTTTACTTCTTCTTTTCTGATTTGGATTCCTTTTATTTCCTTTTCTTCTCTGATTGCTGCGGCTAAAACTTCCAAAACTATGTTGAATAATAGTGGTAAGAGTGGGCAACCTTGTCTTGTTTCTGATCTTAGTGGAAATGGTTTCAGTTTTTCACCATTGAGGACGAGGTTGGGTGTGGGTTTTTCATATATGGCCTTTATTATGTTGAGGAAAGTTCCCTCTATGCCTACTTTATGTAGGGTTTTTACCATAAATGTGTGTTGGATTTTGTCAAAAGCTTTCTCTACATCTATTGAGATGATCATATGTATTTCTTCTTCAGTTTGTTAATATGGTGTATCACGTTGACTGATTTGCGTATATTGAAGAATCCTTGCATTCCTGGAATAAACCCCACTTGATCATGGTGTATAATCCTCTTAATGTGCTGTTGGATTCTGTTTGCTAGTATTTTGTTGAGGGTTTTTGCATCTATTTTCATCAGTGATATTGACCTGTAGAAGAGAGAAAAAAAAGGGACTGAGAAAAGATTTGAAGAGATTATAGTTGAAAACTTCCCTAATATGGGAAACAAAATAGTTAATCAAGTCCAGGAAGCACAGAGAGTCCCATACAGGATAAATCCAAGGAGAAACAAGCCAAGACACATATTAATCAAACTATCAACAATTAAATACAAAGAAAACATATTAAAAGCAACAAGGGAAAACAGCAAATAACACACAAGGGAATCCCCATAAGGTTAACGCTAATCTTTCAATAGAAACTCTGCAAGCCAGAAGGGAGTGGCAGGACATATTTAACATGATGAAGGAGAAAAACCTACAACCAAGATTACTGTACCCAGCAAGGATCTCATTCAGATTTGATGGAGAAATTAAAACCTTTACAGACAAGCAAAAGCTGAGAGAGTTCAGCACCACGAAACTAGCTTTACAACAAATGCTAAAGGAACTTCTCTAGGCAAGAAACACAAGAGAAGGGAAAGACCTACAATAACAAACCCAAAACAATTAAGAATATGGGAATAGGAACATACATATCGATAATTACCTTAAATGTAAATGGATTAAATGCTCCCACCAAAAGACACAGACTGGCTGAATGGATACAAAAACAGGACCCGTATATATGCTGTCTACTGGAGACCCACTTCAGACCTAGGGACACATACAGACTGAAAGTGAGGGGATGGAAAAAGATATTCCATGCAAGTGGAAATCAAAAGAAAACTGGAGTAGCAATACTCATATCGGACAAAATAGACTTTAAAATAAAGACTATTAGAAGAGACAAAGAAGGACACTACATAATGATCAAGGGATCAATCCAAGATGAAGATATAACAGTTGTAAATATTGATGCACCCAACATAGGAGCAACTCAATACATAAGGCAAATACTAACAGCCATAAAAGGGGAAATCAACAGTAGCACAATCATAGTAGGGGACTTTAACGCCCCACTTTCACCAATGGACAGATCACCCCAAATGAAAATAAATAAGGAAACACAAGCTTTAAATGATACATTAAACAAGATGGACTTAGTTGATATTTATAGGACACTCCATCCAAAAACAACAGAATACACATTTTTCTGAAGTGCTCATGGAACATTCTCCAGGTTAGATCATATCTTGGGTCACAAATCAAGCCTTGGTAAATTTAAGAAAATTGAAATCGTGTCAAGTGTCTTTTCCGACCACAATGCTATGAGACTAGATATCAATTACAGGAAAAGATCTGTAAAAAATACAAACACATGGAGGCTAAACAATACGCTACTTAATAACCAAGAGATCACTGGAGAAATCAAAGAGGAAATCAAAAAACCTAGAAACAAATGACAATGAAAACATGACGACCCAAAACCTATAGGATGCAGCAAAAGCAGTTCTAAGGGGGAAGTTTATAGCAATACAAGCCCACTTTAAGAAACAGGAAACATATCAAATAAACAACCTAACCTTGCACCTAAAGCAAGTAGAGAAAGAAGAACAAAATAACCCCATAGTTAGCAGAAGGACAGAAATCATAAAGATCAGATCAGAAATAAATGAGAAAGAAATGAAGGAAACGATAGCAAAGATCAATAAAACTAAAAGCTGGTTCTTTGAGAAGATAAACAAAATTGATAAACCATTAGCCAGACTCATCAAGGAAAAAAAGGAAGAAGACTCAAATCAACAGAATTAGAAATGAAAAAGGAGAAGTGACAACTGACACTGCAGAAATACAAAGGATCATGAGAGATTACTACAAGCAACTATATGCCAATAAATTGGACAACCTGGAAGAAATGGACATATTCTTAGTAAAGCACAACCTTCTGAGACTGAGGCAGGAAGAAATAGAAAATATGAACAGACCAATCACAAGCACTGAAATTGAAACTGTGATTAAAAATCTTCCAACAAACAAAAGCCCAGGACCAGATGGCTTCACAGGCGAATTCTATCAAACATTTAGAGAAGAGCTAACACCTATCTTTCTCAAACTCCTCCAAAATATAGCAGAGGGAGGAAGACTCCCAAACTCATTCTACGAGGCCACCATCACCCTGATACCAAAACCAGACAAAGTTGTCACAAAGAAAGAAAACTACAGGCCGTTTATTCTCTTTATGAGACACTCCCATTGTCTAATATTCTTAGTCCTTTTCACAGTTGTGATTTTATATTATCTGTGCAACTATATAATTCATGTCTGCCTCCCCCAATATGTATGGAAGGGCTTTGAAAGCTGTAACCACACCTGCTTTGGTTCACTGTGGTTATTTCTAGTGCTGAAAAAAATCAGGCTTAATTGTTAATTATAATTAAATTGAATATTTGCTCATGATTACATTTTTTGTATTTGTTTTTATTGAGATATAATTGACATATAGCACTGTGTAAGTTTAAGGTATAAACTGTATTAGTTTGATACATTTCTATATTGCAATATGATTACCACCTTGTCGTTAGCTAGCACCTCTATCACATGTGTCATTTCTTTTCTTGTGGTGGGAACAATTAAGATCTAGTCTCTTAGCCACTTTGAAATTTATAACACATTTTTGTTATAATGACTATGTTGTGCATTAGATCTCCAGGACTTATTTATCTACTGGTTGCCTGTTTGTACCTTTAAAAAACAGCTCTCCACTTCGTCCCAGCTCCCCCTTCCACACCCCCTCCACCTCGTGTTCTCAAATCCATTCTCTACGTCTGCATCTTTATTTCTGTCCTGCCACAGGGTTCATCAGAACCATTTTTTTTTAGATTCCATATATAGGTGTTAGCATAAGGTATTTGTTTTTCTCTTTCTGACTTACTTCACCCTGTATGACAGTCTCTAGTTCCATCCACATCTCTACAAATGACCCAATTTCGTTCCTTTTTATGGCTGAGTAATATTCCACTGTATATATGTGCCACATCTTCTTTATCCATTAATCTGTTGATGGACATTTAGGTTGCTTCCATGTCCTGGCTATTGTAAATAGTGCTGCAGTCAACATTGCAGTACATGTGTCTTTTTGAATTATAGTTTTTTCAGGGTGAGTGAGGGAGTAGCATTGACATATATACACTACCAAATGTAAAATAGATAGCTAGTGGGAAGCAGCTGCATAGCACAGGGAGATCAGCTTGGTGCTTTGTGACCACCTAGAGAGGTGGGATAGGGAGGGTGGGAGGGAGGCTCAAGAGTGAGGGGTTATGGGGATATATGTATACATATAGCTAATTCACTCTGTTATACAGCAGAAACTAACATAACATTGTAAAGTAATTATACTTCAATAAAGATGTAAAAAAAAATACATCAAGGTACTATGGACCTACTGTGTGTCATCCCTAGCATTAGGTAAAGAAGATACAAACAGAAATATTCATGGTCCTGGTTCTGATATTTTAAATGCTGATTAGTATTTAATCAGCATTTAAAATATGCATGATCCACCATAAGACTTTTCACTGAGCTTGTGAAAGTGTCCATATCTGGGCTGTCTAGTATGGTAACCACATCACACTGGATTTCAAACATCTCTTAAGACAGAAAGATTGTAAACTATCTTGTCAAGAACTTTTCAGAACTGATTACAGCTTTAAATGGCAATATTTGTGATATTAAAATAATGGACACAGAAAAAAAAATCTCTCCAATCCCCACACCACCACCCCCCCACCCGGCCCCTGGTAACCACAATTCTACTCTCTGTTTTTACAGATTTGGCTTTTTTAGAGTCCACATCTTAGTGATGTCAAGCAGTATTTGTCTTTTTCTCTCTGACTTGTCTCACTTAGCATAATGCCCTCAAGATTCATCCCATGATCACATTTTTAAATGTTCCACAAAAATAATTCTACAAGAAGAGTTATCGTCAGAGAATTTTTATCCTGTTGAAAAAAAGAGCACATTTTGACTAAATTTATTTGAAAAGAACAATATTCATTTGAATAGTTAGTTTATTGAAGGATGAAAAAATAAATAAACCATCTATCTATCTATCCATCTATCCATCTATATGTATCTATCTTCAAGACACTCTGGTATGTTTTGCCGTGGGATTTTCACAGGCTCCTTTCAGTCAGTAAACATACAAACAACCATAAGCATATGTGTGTTCCATAGCAAAAAGAACACAGACTTTGGAGTCAGGTTTGGTTTCAAATAGCTTGGCTATTTCCAAGCTATGAGATATTGATGATGTAGCCTCTAAGAATTTCAGTTTACTCATCTGTAAAATGGGACTAACAAAAACTGTTTTGAAGCACAGTTACAGAGATTAACATACCCTTATTTTTAAATTACCCTTGTTAATCCTTGCTAACCAAGGCAAGTACCTGCTATATGCTAGGAAAGCAAAAATAAATAAGATACTGTCCTGGAACCCAAGTTATCTTATGACGGAGGTCAATACATAAACCAGTGATGATGAAGAGGGCTAACAATGCTGTAAATGGTAACTGCAGTGGGAGGTAACAGTGAGAGGAACAGGGTAAGTCAGGAGCATACGTGGTGCTGGCAGTGGGACGCCAGGATCAATTGTCTCTTACAGTAGAGGCATATTGGTTCATACATGCTCTAGCACACTGGCTGAGACACTAGCTGTGTGATTTATTTAATCTCTGCATGCCTCAGTTTTGTCCTCTATAGTAATAGTAGCAGCAAGAACTTGCAAAGCACTTACTATGTGCCAGGCATTCTTCTAAATGCTTTATGTGTCTTAACTCCCTTAATGCTTATAAACAACCTCATTTTATAGAAAAGGAACAGAGGAAAAAGTTAAGTAACAAATATCTTGCTCAAAGTCACAGAAATAATAAAAATGGCAAAGGTGAGATTCAAATCCTGGCATCTGGCACCAGAGTTCCATGCTTATCGTAACTGTGTAAAGTGCAATTAATAATAACTACATGTTCAGCACTTTACATATTGTCTGGCACATAGGAAGCATTTGATACGTTTTAGCTTTTATTACTATTAGATAATTCTGGTTAATGGAAATTTTCATTTACTTCAAAGTGATTTTTTAAATTTAGTTAATTCTCAGGGAAATATTTAAAAATCTTGTTTCTCTAGTTTTTACCAAGAGATGTAGGCAGATTACTAATCATGGGCAGTGTTTTTGCCTTTCAAGAGCACTCTTGTGGAAAAGTATAATGATTCAGGGTAGCATTTTTATTTATCTGAGAATTGTCATGTACCTGGGAAGAAATACTAAATGGAAAGAAAATCCATTAATATTTTTAAATTTAGCATCACATTTCATTTCACTGAATGTAGCAAATATATTTCATTATTGATGACTCACATTATAAAATTAAGTAGGTAAAACATTGCAGTGCTGTAAAAAATTAAAAAGCAATTCCAGGGAAAAATTGAAATCTATTTACTTAAAGTCACAGTAGAGCGAACTTTCTATGACTTCACAATTTAACATTTTAAATTGTCAAAAATTTTCTAAGGTAAACACTACAGGTAAAAATCTACTTATCTAAAGAAAATAATTACAACATTAGCATTTAGTATGAGATGATAATGTGCTATCCTTTTGTGTCATTTATTCATTTTAAAACAAGTTTGACTAAGGAATTAACCTTGAACAACAAATAACTCTGAATATGTTTAAATATGTTACAGTGTTTAAAAGGTTTTTAGAGCAATTAAAGGTATGAACTGATTAAATATTAGTATCTGGATGAATAACTTATTAGATGACTCTACTGTGAGAGCTAATGCATGCCTTTATTGGAGAAAATACTCCCCTGGCAACAAGTATTTTTTTGTCTCTAATGTCTCTAGTTTGTTATTGTAGAAATGTTTATCACAGTAACTTTATATCTTTCATTTACAAAATGATGCTGTTATCTGCTCTCAAAGCAGGGAGACAGCTGCACTTTCTAACTCATGATTCTGAAACATAATGATTAGTGATAGTTTTCTGTGATTTCTTGGGTTTTTACCATCTCCACTCTGAAAATAGAGATGGTATGAAGAACTTACAATCTTTTCCAAATAAAAATATACATGGCCAATGGATCTTTTAGATATGACCTTACTATTTAAGTAATCTCCAAACCTCATTAATTTAACTTATTAGGAAGAGCTCAACCTTAACTTCTATTGAGTTTCCTTCCAACGAATATGTTCATTGAGCATCTACACTCTTACTCAGATAATATGCTAATGTTTTATGGCCATTATCTCTTATAACCTTCATAATAAGGAAACATCATCAATCAGAGTAACTAAGTTGGTCAAGGTCCTAGAACAAGTAGATGCAGAGCTAAGACTGGAACACAAATCTGTCTGACTTAACTGCGGTTTCCCAGCTCTTTGGGGTTCTGTACCCAATTTCAATGTTGAGGGGGTGGATTTCTCCCTGCACTACCAAGAAATTCTCACACTAGCAGGGTGTCCAAGAATTCAACTCAATTCTGACACTACCTATCCAAACATAGAATCAGATTCCACAGGTAAAAGGCTCAGTCCCACGAGACCGCCTTTCACTGTAGACATCAGTGGCAAGTCCAAGTTGTTACCTGTGCTTCTGACCCAAATAACTATAAATCAGAGGTTCCCACAATGCCCTCCTTGGGTTTGCTTAATTTTCAGCAGTGGTTCACAAAACTCAGGAAACCTGTTTACTCATTAGACTTCCAATTTATTATAAAGGATACTGAAGGATACAAATCAACAGCCAGATGAAGAGAGATACATAGGGTGAGGTTTCAAACAAAGGAGCTTCTGTCCACAGGAAGTTTGGGGCCTGGCATGGTGGCTAATGGAAGTGTTCTGATTCCTCAGCCTGGAAACTCTCCAAACTCCTCCTTTTGGTTTTTATGGAGGTTTCATTTTATAGGCATGATTGATAAATTCACTGGCCATTGGTAATTGATTCAACTTCTATCCCCTTTGCCCTCCCTGGAAATCAGGGGTTGGGACTGAAAGTTCTACCCCTCTATTCAAGGTTGGCGCCCCTGGCAACCAGCTCCCATCCTTAGGAGCTTTCCAAAATTCACCTCATTAACATAAAACCAGTTGCGGTGGAAAAGGCTTGTTATGAATAGCAAGACACCCAGTTCACTTTTATGGCTCTAGAATATTTTCAAGAACTGGGAATAGGATACAAAATATTATAACAAAAGTTGCTCCCATGGCTCTTATTGCTCAGGAAATTCCAAGGGTATGGGGAGCTATAAGCCAGGAACTATGGAGGAAGACCAACTATATATTTCTCAGTTTGGTCATCTGAATGATCAAATGTATATTTATTATAAGTCACAGTATTGCACCAGCAACTTCCCAGTGGCTTTCTTGGTGCCTCAGGTACTTCCAAGCTTGGGAGGAAAGAATATGAAAGGTGTTTGAGCTGGGATGACTTGGGTTCTCAGCATGTTCCAGAGAACCTTTTCTTTTATATATTTTGTAGTTTGGAGTTCTCTCAAATGTCTTATTTGTCAAAAGAGTTCTACAACTAAAAACCACTTGCCATAGACTGAATGTTTGCATTCCCCCCCAAATTCTTGTGTAGAAACATAATCCCTAATATGATGGTACTAGAAGGTGGGCTTTTGGGGAGGTGATTAGGTCATAAGGGCAGAACCCTCATAAATGGAATTAACCCCCTTATAAAAATGCTGAAGAAAACTCCTTTACCCCTTCACCATGTGAGGTAAAGTCAGAAGACAGCTGTCAATGAGGACAGGGATCTCAGCAAACGCCTAATCTGCCAGCACCATGATCTCAGACTTCCCAGCCTCCAGAATGTGAGAAATAAATGCTTATTTTTTACAAGCCACCTAATTATTGGCATTTTTGTCATAGCAGCCCAAATGGACTAAGACATCACTGTATACATGCTGCCTTTTAATTTATATCCCTTTGAATAGATACAAGTTCCCTTCAGTGACTTTGTTTACTACCATCACCACATGTTTCCCCACCAATAATGATTTTGTATTTTATAAGTAAACCAATGGTTTAACGAAGGTACAATGGTTATTAGTGGGAATTTTAGGGTCTCTGGCAGGACTGGGGTGTTATTTTGTCCAAACCAGAGCTTTATCTTTTTATCAAACCAACAGTTGTTGAATTTTCAATCTTGTTTTTCCACTTCTGGGGCCAATTGTTGGGCTTTACTAGCCAGTTTTTCTAAGTTATCATTTGGGGAAATATCCCTTTGGACCATGATAGAGATGTGACTGCTGTAGTTTTCTTTAAGGGCAGCATTCCTTGCAGAAATGTTAGCAAGGTGATTACATTAGCTTCCAGAGAGTCACGTTTAGAATGTCCTGGAATCACTTTTTTAAAAATTTTATTTATTTATTTATTTTTATACAGCAGGTACTTATTAGTTACCTATTTTATACATGTTAGTGCACATATGTCAATCGCAATCTCCCAACTCACCATCCCCCCCACCATACCGCCTTGGTGTCCATACGTTTGTTCTCTACATCTGTATCTCTAATTCTGCCTTGCAAGTCGGTTCATCTGTAGCATTTTTTAGATTCCACACTTATGCGTTAATACATGATACTTGTTTTTCTTTTTCTGACTCACTTCACTCTGTATGACAGTCTCTAAATCCATCCACGTCTCTACAAACGACCCAGTTTCATTCCTTTTTATGGCTGCGTAGTATTCCATTGTATATATGTACCACTTCTTCTTTAACCATTCATCTGTTGATGGGCATTTAGGTTGCTTCCATGACTGAGCTATTATAAATACTGCTGCAGTGAACATTGGGGTGCATGTGTCTTTTTGAATTATGGTTTTCTCTGGGTATATGCCCAGTAGTGGGATTGCTGGGTCATATGATAATTCTATTTCTAGCTTTTTAAGGAACTTCCATACTGTTCTCCATAGGGGCTGTATCAATTTACATTCCTACCAACAGTGCAAGAGGGTTCCCTTTTCTCCACACCCTCTCCAGCATTTGTTTTTTGTAGATTTTCTGATGATGCCCATTCTGACTAGTGTGAGGTGACACCTCATTGTAGTTTTGATTTGTATTTCTCTAATGATTAGTGATGTTGAGCAGCTTCTCATGTGCCTCTTGGCCATCTGTATGTCTTCTTTGGTGAAATATCTATTTAGGTCTTCTGCCCATTTTTTGATTGGGTTGTTTGTTTTTTACTATTGAGCTGCATGAGCTGTTTATATATTTTGGAGATTAATCCTTTGTCACTTGATTCTTTTGCAAATATTTTCTCCCATTCTGAGGGTTGTCTTTTCATCTTGTTTATGGTTTCCTTTGCTGTGTAAATGCTTTTAAATTTCATTAGGTCTCATTTGTTTATTTTTGTTTTTATTTCCATTACTCTAGGAGGTAGATCAAAAAAGATCTTGCTGTGATTTATGTCAAAGAATGTTTTTCCTATGTTTTCCTCTAAGAGTTTTATAGTGTCTTGTCTTACATTTAGGTCTTTAATCCATTTTGAGTTTATTTTTGTGTATGGTGTTAGGGAGTGCTCTAATTTCATTCTTTTACATGTACCTGTCCAGTTTTCCCAGCACCACTTATTAAAGAAGCTGTCCTTTCTCCACTGTACATTCCTGCCACCTTTATCAAAGATAAGGTGTCCATATGTGTGTGGGTTTATCTCTGGGCTTTCTATCCTGTTCCATTGATCTATCTTTCTGTTTTTGTGCCAGTACCATATTGTCTTGATTACTGTAGCTTTGTAGTATAGTCTAAATTCAGGGAGCCTGATTCCTCCAGCTCCATTTTTCGTTCTCAAGATTGCTTTGGCTATTCGGGGTCTTTTGTGTTTCCATACAAATTGTGAAATTTTTTGTTCTAGTTCTGTGAAAAATGCCAGTGGTAGTTTGATAGGGATTGCATTGAATCTATAGATTGCTTTGGGTAGTAGAGTCATTTTCACAATGTTGATTCTTCCAATCCAAGAACATGGTATATCACTCCATCTATTTGTATCATCTTTAATTTTTTTCATCAGTGTCTTATAATTTTCTGCATACAGGTGTTTTGTGTCCTTAGGTAGGTTTATTCCTAGATATTTTATTCTTTTTGTTGCAATGGTAAATGGGAGAGATTTCTTGATTTCACATTCAGACTTTTCATCATTAGTGTATAGGAATGCCAGAGATTTCTGTGCATTAATTTTGTATCCTGCTACTTTACCACATTCATTGATTAGCTCTAGTAGTTTTCTGGTAGCATCTTTAGGGTTCTCTATGTATAGTATCATGTCATCTGCAAACAGTGACCGCTTTACTTCTTCTTTTCTGATTTGGATTTCTTTTATTTCCTTTTCTTCTCTGATTGCTGTGGCTAAAACTTCCAAAACTATGTTGAATAACAGTGGTGAGAGTGGGCAACCTTGTCTTGTTCCTGATCTTAGTGGAAATGCTTTCAGTTTTTCACCATTGAGGATGATGTTGGCTGTGGGCTTGTCATATATGGCCTTTATTATGTTGAGGAAAGTTCCCTCTATGCCTACTTTCTGCAGGGTTTTTATCATAAATGGGTGTTGAATTTTGTCAAAAGCTTTCTCTGCATCTATTGAGATGATCATATGGTTTTTCTCCTTTAATTTATTATTATGGTTTATCACATTGGTAGATTTGCATATATTGAAGAATCCTTGCATTCTTGGAATAAACCCCACTTGATCATGATGTATGATCCTTTTAATGTGCTGTTGGATTCTGTTTGCTAGTATTTTGTTGAGGATTTTTGCATCTATGTTCATCAATGGTATTGGCCTGTAGTTTTCTTTCTTTGTGACATCCTTGTCTGGTTTTGGTGTCAAGGTGATGGTGGCCTCGTAGAAGGAATTTGGGAGTGTTCCTCCCTCTGCTATATTTTGGAGGAGTTTGAGATGGTTAGGTGTGAGCTCTTCTCTAAATGTTTGATAGAATTCGCCTGTGAAGCCATCTGGTCCTGGGCTTTTGTTTGTTGGAAGATTTTTAATCACAGTTTCAATTTCAGTGCTTGTGATTGGTCTGTTCATATTTTCTATTTCTTTCTGATTCAGTCTTGGCAGGTTTTGCATTTCTAAGAATTTGTCCATTTCTTCCAGATTGTCCATTTTATTGGCATAGAGTTGCTTGTAGTAATCTCTCATGTTCTTTTTTATTTTTGCAGTGTCAGTTGTTACTTCTCCTTTTTCATTTCTAATTCTATTGATTTGAGTCTTCTCCCTTTTTTTCTTGATGAGTCTGGCTAATGGGTTATCTATTTTGTTTATCTTCTCAAAGAACCAGCTTTTAGTTTTATTGATCTTTGCTATTGTTTCCTTCATTTCTTTTTCATTTATTTCTAAACTGATTTTTATGATTTCTTTCCTTCTGCTAGCTTTGGTTTTTTTTTGTTCTTCTTTCTCTAATTGCTTGAGGTGCAAGGTTAGGTTGTTTATTTGAGATGTTTCCTGCTTCTTAAAGTGGGCTTGTATTGCTATAAACTTCCCTCTTAGAACTGCTTTTGCTGCATCCCATAGGTTTTGGGTCGTTGTTTCTCCATTGTCATTTGTTTCTAGGTATTTTTTTATTTCCTCCTTGATTTCTTCAGTGATCACTTCGTTATTAAGTAGTGTATTGTTTAGCCTCCATGTGTTTGTATTTTTTACAAATCTTTTCCTGTAATTGATATCTAGTCTCATGGCGTTGTGGTCGGAAAAGATACTTGATACAATTTCAATTTTCTTATATTCACCAAGGCTTGATTTGTGACCCACGGTATGATCTATCCTGGAGAATGTTCCATGAGCACTTGAGAAAAATGTGTATTCTGTTGTTTTTGGATGGAGTGTCCTATAAATATCAACTAAGTCCATCTTGTTTAATGTATCATTTAAAGCTTGTGTTTCCTTATTTATTTTCATTTTGGATGATCTGTCCATTGGTGAAAGTGAGGTGTTAAAGTCCCCTACTATGAATGTGTTACTGTTGATTTCCCCTTTTATGGCTGTTAGTATTTGCCTTATGTATTGAGGTGCTCCTATGTTGGGTGCATCAATATTTACAACTGTTATATCTTCTTCTTGGATTGATCCCTTGATCATTATGTAGTGTCCTTCTTTGTCTCTTCTAATAGTCTTTATTTTAAAGTCTATTTTGTCTGATATGAGAATTGCTACTCCAGCTTTCTTTTGGTGTCCATTTGCATGGAATATCTTTTTCCATCCCCTTACTTTCAGTCTGTATGTGTCTCTAGGTCTGAAGTGGGTCTCTTGTAGACAGCATATATAAGGGTCATGTTTTTGTATCCATTCAGCCAATCTGTGTTTTTCGGTGGGAGCATGTAATCCATTTACATTTACGGTAGTTATCGATATGTATGTTCCTATTCCCATTTTCTAAATTGTTTTGGGTTCGTTATTATAGGTCTTTTCCTTCTCTTGTGTTTCTTGTCTAGAGAAGTTCCTTTAGCACTTGTTGTAAAACTGGTTTGGTGGTGCTGAACTCTCTCAGCTTTTGCTTGTCTGTAAAGGTTTTAATTTCTCCATCAAATCTGAATGAGATCCTTGCTGGGTAGAGTAATGTTGGTTGCAGGTTTTTCTCCTTCATCACTTTCAGTTTGTCCTGCCACTCCCTTCTGGCTTGCAGGGTTTCTGCTGAGAGATCAGCTGTTAACCTTTTGGGGATTCCCTTGTGTGTTATTTGTTGTTTTTCCCTTGCTGCTTTTAATATACTTTCTTTGTATTTAATTTTTGATATTTTGATTAATATGTGTCTTGGCATATTTCTCCTTGGATTTTTCCTGTATGGGACTCTCTGTGCTTCCTAGACTTGATTAACTATTTCCTTTCCCATATTAGGGATGTTTTCAACTATAATCTCTTCAAATATTTTCTCAGTCCCTTTCTTTTTCTCTTCTTCTTCTGGAACCCCTATAATTCGAATGTTGGTGCGTTTAATGTTGTCCCAGAGGTCTCTGAGACTGTCCTCATTTCTTTTCATTCTTTTTTCTTTATTCTGCTCTGCAGTAGTTATTTCCACTATTTTATCTTCCAGGTCACTTATCCGTTCTTCTGCCTCAGTTATTCTGCTATTGATCCCATCTAGAGTACTTTTAATTTCATTTATTGTGTTGTTCATCGTTGCTTGTTTCATCTTTATTTCTTCTAGTTCCTTGTTAAATGTTTCTTGCATTTTGTCCATTCTATTTCCAAGATTTTGGATCATCCTTACTATTATTATTCTGAATTCTTTTTCAGGTAGACTGCCTATTTCCTCTTCATTTGTTAGGTCTGGTGCATTTTTATCTTGCTCCTTCATCTACTGTGTGTTTTTCTGTCTTCTCATTTTGCTTATCTTACTGTGTTTGGTGTCTCCTTTTTGCAGGCTGCAGGTTCGTAGTGACCATTGTTTTTGATGTCTGTCTCCAGTGGCTAAGGTTTGTTCAGTGGGTTGTGTAGGCTTCCTGGTGGAGGGGACTAGTGCCTGTGTTGTTGTGGATGAGGCTGGATCTTGTCTCTCTAGTGGGAAGGTCCACATCTGGTGGTGTGTTTTCGGGTGTCTGTGGACTTATTATGATTTTAGTCAGCCCCTCTGTTAATGGATGGGGTTGTGTTCCTGTTTTGCTAGTTGTTTGGCATAGGTTGTCCAGCACTGTAGCGTGCTGGTCGTTGAGTGAAGCTGGGTGCTGGTGTTAAGATGGAGGTCTTTGGGAGATTTTCACCGTTTGATATTATGTGGAGCTGAGAGGTCTCTTGTGGACCAGTGTCCTGAGGTTGGCGCTCCAACCTCAGAGGCAGAGCCCTGACTCCTGGCTGGAGCACCAAGAGCCTTTCATCCACACAGCTCAGAATAAAAGGGAGAAAAAGTAGAGAGAATTAGTAGAAGTATGAAGAAAAAAAGAAAGAAAGAAAGAAGGAAAGAAAGAAAGGAAGAAAGAAAGAAAGAAAAAATAAAGAAAGAAAGAAAGGAGGGAAAGAAGGAAGGAAGGAAGGAAGGAAGGAAAGAAGAAAAGAAGGAAAGAAGGCAAGAAGGAAAGAAAGGAGTTAGGGAGGGAGGGAGGGGGGAAGGAAGGAAGGAAGGAAGGAAGGAAAAAAGAAAGAAAGAAGATACAGTAAAATAAAGTATAATAAAGTTATTGAATTAAAAAATAATTATTTAGAAAAAAAAAAAGAGGGATGGATAGAACCTTAGGAGAAATGTTGGAAGCAAAGATATACAGACAAAATCTTACACAGAAGCATACACATACACCCTCACAAAAAGGGGTAAAGGGGAAAAAATCATAAATCTTGCTCTCAAAGTCCACCTCCTCAATTTGGGATGATTCGTTGTCTAAAGGAGGGAAAGAAGGAAAGAAAGAAAGGAAGAAAGAAAGAAAGAAAGAAAGAAAGAAAGAAAGAAAGAAAGAAAGAAAGAAAGAAAGTAGGTAAAGTATAATAAAGTTATTAAAATTAATTATTAAGAAAAAAATTTAAAAAAAAAACAATGGATGGATAGAACCCTAGGACAAATGGTGGAAGCAAAGCTATACAGACAAGATCTCACACAGAAGCATACACATACACATTAACAAAAAGAGGAAAAGGGGAAAAAATCATAGATCTTGCTCTCGAAGTCCACCTCCTCAATTTGGGATGATTCGTTGTCTATTCATGTATTCACAGATGCAGGGTATATCAAGTTGATTGTGGAGCTTTAATCCGCTGTTTCTGAGGCTGCTGGGAGAGATTTCCCTTTCTCTTCTTTGTTCTCACAGCTCACAGGGGCTCAGCTTTGGATTTGGCCCTGCCTTTGCGTGTAGGTTGCTGGAGGGCGTCTGTTCTTCGCTCAGACAGGACGGGATTAAAGGAGCCGCTGATTCGGGGGCTCTGGCGCCGGGGGGACGGAGGGGCACGGCGTGCGGGGCGGGCCTGCGGCGGCAGAGGCCTGCGTGACGATGCACCAGCGTGAGATCCGCTGTGCGTTCTCCCGGGGAAGTTGTGTCCCTGGATCCCGGGAATCTGGCAGTGGCGGGCTGCACAGGCTCCGCGGAAGAGGGGTGTGGATAGTGACCTGTGCTCGCACACAGGCCCCTTGGTGATGGCAGCAGCCGCCTTAGCATCTCCCGCCCGTCTCTGGGGTTCGCGCTCGTCTCTGGAGTTCCTTTAAGCAGCGCTCTTAAACCCTTCTCCTCGCGCACCAGGAAACGAAGAGGTAAGAAAAGGTCTCTTGCCTCTTCGGCAGGTGCAGACTTTTCCCCGGACTCCCTCCCGGCCAGCCGTGGTGCGCTAACCCCTTCAGGCTATGTTCAAGCCACCAACCCCAGTCCTCTCCCTGCGCTCTGACCGAAACCCGAGACTTAGCTCACAGCCCCGCCCGCCCCGGCGGGTGAGCAGACAAGCCTCTCGGGCTGGTGAGTGCCGGTCGGCACCGATCCTCTGTGAGGGAATCTCCCCGCTTTGCCCTCCGCACCCCTGTTACTGTGCTCTCCTTCGCTGCACCGAAGCTCTCCCTTCCGCCTCCCGCAGTCTTCGCCCGCGAAGGGGCTTCCTAGTGTGTGGAAACTTTTCCTCCTTCACAGCTCCCTCTGGTGCAGGTGCCGTCCCTATTCTTTTGTCTCTGTTTTTTCTTTTTTTCTTTTGCCCTACCCAGGTACGTGGGGAGTTTCTTGCCTTTTGGGGGGTCTGAGGCCTTCTGCCAGCATTCAGTAGATGTTCTGTAGGAGTTGTTCCACGTGTAGATATATTTCTGGTGTATCTGTGGGGAGGAAGGTGATCTCCGCGTCTGACTCTTCCGCCATCTTCCCAGCGCCTCCCATAGGTTTTGGATCATCATGTTTTCATTGTCATTTGTCTCTAGGTATTTTTTGATTTCTTCTCTGATTTCTTCAGTAATCTCTTGGTTATTTAGTAATGTATTGTTTAGCCTCCATGTGTTTGTGTTTTTTATGTTTTTTTCCCTGTAACTGATTTCTGATCTCATAGCATAGTGGTCAGAAAAGATGTTTGATATGATTTCAATTTTTAAAAATTTACTGAGGCTTGATTTGTGACCCAAGATGTGATCTATCCTGGAGAACATTCTGCGTGCACTTGAGAAGAAAGGGTAATCTGCTGTTTTTGGATGGAATGTCCTATAAATATCAATTAAATCTAGCTGGTCTACTGTGTCATTTAAAGTGTGTGTTTCCTTATTAATTTTCTCTCTGGATGATCTGTCCATTGGTGTAAGTGGGGTGTTAAAGTCCCCCACTATTACTGTGTTACTGTCGATTTCCTTTTTTATACCTGTTAGCATTTGCCTTATGTATTGAGGTGCTCCTATGTTGGGTGCATAAATATTTATAATTGGTATATCTTCTTCTTAGATGATCCCTTGATCATTATGTAGTGTCCTTCCTTGTCTCTTGTCACATTCTTAATTTTAAAGTCTATTTTGTCTGATATGAGTATTGCTACTCCAGCTTCCTTTTGATTTCCATTTGCATGGAATATCTTTTTCCATCCCCTCACTTTCAGTCTGTATGTGTCCCTAGGTCTGAAGTGGGTCTCTTGTAGATAGCATATATACGGGTCTTGTTTTTGTATCCATTCAGCCAGTCTGTGTCATTTGGTTGGAGCATTAATCCATTTACATTTAAGGTAATTATTGATATGTATGTTCCTATTAGCATTTTCTTAATTGTTTTGGGTTTGTTATTGTAGGTCTTTTCCTTCTCTTGTGTTTCCTGCCTAGACAAGTTCCTTTAGCATTTGTTGTAGATCTGCTTTGGTGATGCTGAATTCTCTTAGCTTTTGCTTGTCTGTAAAGCTTTTGATTTTTCCATCAATTCTGAATGAGATCTTTGCTGAGTAATCTTGGTTGTAGGTTCTTCCCTTTCATCACTTTAGATATATCATGTCACTCCCTTCTGGCTTGTAGAGTTTCTGCTGAGAAATCAGCTGTTAACCTTATGGGAGTTCCCTTGTATGTTATTTGTCGTTTTGCCCTTGTTGCTTTTAATAATTTTTCTTTGTTTTTAATTTTTATCAATTCAGTTACTATGTGTCCAAGTGTGTTTCTCCTTAGGTTTATCCTGCCTGAGACTCTCTGCATTTCCTGGACTTGGGTGGCTATTTCCTTTCCCATGTTAGGGAAGTTTTTGAAAATAATCTCTTCAAATATTTTCTCAGGTCCTTTCTCTCTCTCTTCTCCTTCTGGGACCCCTATAATGCAAATGTTGGTGTGTTTAATGTTGTCCCAGAGGTCTGTTAGTCTGTCTTCATTTCTTTTCATTCTTTTTTCTTTATTCTGTTCCATGGCAGTGAATTCCACCATTCTGTCTTCCAGGTCACTTATCCATTCTTCTGCCTCAGTTATTCTGCTATTGATTCCTTCTAGTGTATTTTTCATTTCATTTATTGTATTGTTCATCTCTGTTTGTTTGTTATTTAATTCTTCTAGGTGTTTGTTTTGTAATTCTTCTAGACCTTTGTTAATCATTTCTTGCATCTTTTCGATCTTTGCCTCCATTCTTTTTCCGATGTCCTGGATCATCTTCACTGTCATTATTCTGAATTCTTTTTCTGGAAGGTTGCCTATCTCCACTTCATTTAGTTGTTTTTCTGGGATCTTGTCTTGTTCCTTCATCTGGTACATAGTCCTCTGCCTTTTCATTTTGTCTATCTTTCTGTGAATGTGGTTTTTGTTCCACATGCTGCAGGATTGTAGTCCTTCTTGCTTCTGCTGTCTGCCCACTGGTGAATGAGGCTATCTAAGAGGCTTGTGCAAGCTTCCTGATGGGAGGGACTCGTGGTGGGTAGAGCTGGGTGTTTCCCTGGTGGGCAGAGCTCAGTAAAACTTTAATATGCTTGTTTGCTGATGGGTGGGGCTGAGTTTCCTCCCTGTTGGTTGTTTGGCCTGAGGCAACCCAGCACTGGAGGCTACAGGCTGTTTGGTGGGGTTAATGGCAGACTCCAGGAAGGCTCATGCCAAGGAGTACGTCCCAGAACTTCAGCTGCCAGTGTCCTTGTCCCTGCAGTGAGCCACAGCCACCCCCTGCCTCTGCAGGAGACTCCCAACACTAGCAGGTAGGTCTGGTTCAGTCTTCTATGGGGTCACTGCTCATTCCCCTGTGTCCTGATGTGCGCACTACTTTGTGTGTGCCCTCCAAGAGTGTAGTTTCTGTTTCCCCCAGTCCTGTCGAAGTTCTGCAATCAAATCCCACTAGGTTTCAAGGTCTGATTCTCTGGGAATTCCTCCTCCCATTGCTGGACCCCCAGTTTGGGAAGCCTGACGTGGGGCTCAGAACTGTCACTCCAGTGGGTGGACTTCTGTGGTATAGTTGTCCTCCAGTTTGTGAGTCACCCATCCAGAAGTTATGGGATTTGATTTTATTGTGATTCGCCCCTCCTACTGTCTCATTGAAGCTTCTCCTTTGTCTCTGAATGTGGGGTATCTTTTTTGGTGATTTCCAGTGTCTTCCTGTTGATGACTAATTGTTCAGCAGTTAGTTATGATTTTAGTGCTCTCACAAGAGGGAATCTAGAATCTTAATAATGGCTAAAGTGGCAGGTAAAAGTATTGTATCCAATAATTCCTGAACATGAGGGCCATTTTAAATTTTATTTCTACTGGCAGTAGGGAAGCCACATTGCTTAAACAGCATTCCAAAATCATGAACTACTCCAAAAGCATATCTACTACCAATATAAATATTAACAGTCTTGCCCTTGGCTAAATTATAAGCCCATGTAAGAGCATATATTCATCCTTTTGGGCCAAAGTAGCCATAGGTAAATGTGATGCCTCAACAATATCAAGAAGATTTGCAATAGCATACTCAGCACAATGTTTGCCATTGTCACCATCCGTTAAACATCCGTTAAACATAAGAAGTCAGCAGTATTCAAAGGAATTTCCCTCAGATCATCATGAGGAGTTAGGAGGTGGTCCATCTGTGTTAAAGTGTTGTGACAGACTTTGTCAGAGACAGAGGGGAGAACAGTAGCTGGGTTAAGGTTATTACAACATAAAAGAGTTACGAGAGGAGCAGTTAACAAAAGGACTTGCTCAGAAGAGCTTCTACTGCACAAAGTACAAAAGTGGTTAAAGGGAATCCACAATGATTTTCTTGGTGGCCTTAACCAAAAGGTCAATGGCTGTGATGGCTCTAAGGCAAGGGGGTGTCTCCATAACACATGGTCCATGTCTGGCTATAATATGCTATGGGTCAATGATGGTCCCCATATTTTGGGTGAGTATCCCATGGGTGTTCCCTTCCTTTTCATATACAAAAAGGAAAAAGGGAATCTGATCATTGGGATGCCCAAGGGAAGATAGGTTCATCAAACTCTCCTTTAAAGCCTTGAAGTTTATGTAGTCTGATTCTTCCCAAAAAATTGGGTCAGAGTTGGTGTTTTGTAGTAAAACATACAGAAGTTTGGCCATTTGGAATCCAATTTTGGTGATAATCAACCAGCCTGAGAAAACCTCACAGTTGGCACTTACTTTTGGCGTTTGGAAAACTTAGGACACCATAAAGACTATCTGGATCAAGATGTAGCACTTGTTCTGATATCAGGTGCTCTAAATATCAAATCTGGGTTGGGCAAAATGCAATTTTTCTTTGTTGACTATGTCCTTTTACGACTAAAAGCTTTAGCAAGTGGATGCTGTCTTCCTGTGAGGAGGCTTGAGAAGGAGATCAAAGAAGCAAATAATCAACATATTGCAACAAAGTAGAACTCCTAGGGTGATTTTATATCATCCAGATCAGTCTTCAGGATTTATGAGAAATAAGAAGGACTCTCAATAAAATCCTGAGACATTACTGTCCAGGTGAATTGTTTTTCTCTCCAAGTGAAAGTTAAAAGGTATTGGCTAGCTTCGTCCTTTGGAATACTAAAGAATACACTGAATGAATCAATTATAATAAAGAATTTGCTTCCAGAGGGCATGGATGTTAGTAGTGTATGAAGGTTAGAAGTAATGGTGTCGAGGGATAATAGTGTTGTTTATTGTTCAGAAGTCCCAGACAAACCTTCACCATTTGCCCTGAGGTTTTCTCATGGGTAAAATGGGAGTGTCACAGGGACTAGTACAAGGGATAATGAGGCAGGAGTGAACAAGATGGCAGAGTAGGGAGCCTCTGTGCTCCCCTCCGCCAATGGGCACACCAAAATTACAGCTCTTTACAGAGCAACTATTGATAAGAGCAACCTGAATACTAGCAGAAAAGACTTTCCAGAGCTAGAGGTACAAAGAAGGAATCACAATGGGATGGGTAGGAGGGGCAGAGTCATAGTATAGTCAAGACACAACCCGGTTCCTAAGAGGAAGGAAAATCCTAAACCCAACTACTAAATAATGTAAAAATGGAAATTCAGGGAGGCTAAGTGACATGCTCAGGGTTATCTTCCGAGCCAGCAGTGTTGCTGAGCAAACTCCAGGAGCCTCCTACGTACTTTCCCAGTACTCTAGTTTACAATATGATTCCATGGCTAAGTGCCCAATTATACTCATAGAAAAACACCATAGAAGCATATTTTTGTATTGTATTTCTCTCTTTTGAAGGGAATAGTTTTTGTTATCAGAAGCCTGTCACTTTCTTCTAATAATCGAGTCCCTAATACATTTTCAAGTAGAATTTCTTTTAAAGAAGCCTTGTGCATGGCAGTTTTATTGTTTGGAAGCTCAATTTGTTCCAGAGATAAATCTCTGAGTAAAACAAATGGTATGTTCTGTGCAAAACCTCACAGCTATAGTTTTTCTTCCTGCTTATGTCAAAAGAGATAAAACTAGAGAAATACTCAGGAAGATAACCTAGTTAAGATGCATTGGAAATCTCAGCATTCAATGTTATTTACAACAAGCAATGGGATGAAATACACCCAAAAATATATTAAGGAGGAATAATTAAATTGAAGGGTGAGATGGTAGGAAGAGATGAAGAAAGAGGGAAAGAAGAAAGGAAAGAAAGGAAAAGGGAAAAGAAACTCAGTGTTTACATAACTACATCAAAAGGCTAAGCACCTTTTCCTAGATTAGTATAGTCCATGGGAAGCTTTGAAATTACAGAAGTGAGTATTACTATAGCTCTCACTATTGAGTATCTACTAGGTGCTGAGAGCTTTAAGTGTATTAGCTTTGATCTTCACAACAACATTGCAAGTTAATTATTATTATCTCTACTTTTAGATAAGGATACTAAGACTGAAACAGGCCAAGTAACTTTCCCATAGCCACAGAGCTAACAAGTGTTGGAGATGAGTCAATCCTTTTTCCTGTTTTGTTCCAGAACCCAAGACCTTTTTTCCTTATGCTGTGCAGCCTCTGGAAACTGCCTCAAATGTGAATACATCTGCTAAAATCAGTCACAGGAACTTGTCTTTTGTGTACTACATTAAAATATACAAATCAACTACTCACATCCCATCTCCAGGAGATGTCTCTTTTCAGGTCGTTTTTGTGTATTCACTACCTCTATCTCTTATGAACATCCCTTACCTGGGCTACCATTAGGAAATATAACACAGAAGCTTAAATTTAACTATCACTTTCAATGCCTGGATGGGGAACTACTTTCTCTTAGATAAGAAATACATTGCTGTCAGTCATTACCAGGACAGATAACTGACTCAGGATGGCAGACACCTTGCAAAAGGCCTGGGACACCATAAGAGATAGTCAACCAGGTAGAAAGTGGTGGCAACTTCTAATCCTAATCACTTTCATTCACAGAATATGAAAGTTTCAGAACTGCAAATTAAAAGAACCTTTTGGGGTAGTAAAAATAAGATCACCAACATAAACCGTGGATTGCTGTCCAGAGTGAACTCATATAATTCTGTAAACTGGCATTATATGAGTAAAAAAATATTTCTTTGGCAAAATATTTCTGCCCTATTACCATAGTCATAATTGCATTTTTTTTCTTTCTATCACGTGTGCTTTTTAAAATGTTGACCTATTTCTGGTACGTATTTTATAAATGGAAAGAAAACTCAAGTTGATGTAATAGTAGCATCTGGTTTTCCAGAATAAATAGTTTATACTTATGAGCTTGATATTTTCCCCTTCTTTTTCTTTTTCATTATTAGTAAGAGAAGCCCTTTAGGGTATGTTTTGATTTTAAATATTAGGTCAATATATTTTGAATCACATTTATAAAATCAAATTTTCATCCCTGAAGCAAGATATCTATTCCAATTGCTAAGACAAATTCAGCTGCTTCTGAATTAGAAATAAAAAATATAGAGAGTATTAGGTTTAAATATTTTACTTAATCAAATATATTCTGTGATAAGATTTAGTAAAAATATTTGTGAAGCCTGTATTCGGTGGTTGTAGTTTTTGTTTCAAGGAACTTTGAAAGCATTGAGTTCAATTTCTTATTTTCACCAGATAAGGAACAGTTAAATTTCCCAAAATCTACTGTAGTTGAATATATGAGTTAATATGTATCCCTTAGAATTTGTCTAAGTGTTGTTATTTTTCAAACTAAACAGAATGTAGTTTGAGGGAAGAAATGAGGCGTAGTGAAAAAAAGTGATATTTTAGAGACTTCCCTGTCAATGATGTAAGAAAAATAAAATCTTGGTGTATAATTACAGACACACACACACACACACAAGCACACTTATACACACTCCTAATTTCGAAAAAAATGAAAATCAACTCAATTGCCTCTGAAATTGACCAACAAAAAAAATTCTCAGTGATTAAAAATAATAAGAAAGAAAATAAGGATATTTGACCATCTAAGCTAGGGATGTTCAAAGAATTTTTCTGTCTTTTAATATATTCACCAGGTTATTATTATTTTTTATTTTAAAATCTTTATTGGAGAATAATTGCTTTACAGCGTTGTGTTAGTTTCTGCTTTATAACAAAGTGAATCAGCTATACATATACATATATCCCCATATCTCCTTCCTGTTGCATCTCTCTCCCTCCCACCCTCCCTATCCCACCCCTCTAGGTGGTCACAAAGCACCGAGCTGATCTCCCTCTGCTATGCGGCTGCTTCCTACTAGCTATCTGTTTTACATTTGGTAGTGTATATATGTCCATGCCACTCTCTCACTTTGTCCCAGCTTACCTGTCCCCCTCCCCGTGTCTTCAAGTCCATTCTCTACGTCTGCATCTTTATTCCTGTCCTGCCCCTAGGTTCTTCAGAACCTTTTTTTTTTTAATATTCCATACATATATGTTAGCATACAGTGTTTGTTTTTCTCTTTCTGACTTACTTCACTCTGTATGACAGTCTCTAGGTCCATCCACCTCACTACAAATGACTCAATTTCGTTTCTTTTTATGGCTGAGTAATATTCCATTGTATATATGTGCCACATCTTCTTTATCCATTCATCTGCCAATGGACACTTAGGTAGCTTCCATGACCTGGCTATTGTAAATAGAGCTGCAATGAACATTGTGATACATGACTCTTTTTGAATTATGGTTTTCTCAGGGTATATGGCCAGTAGTGGGATTGCTGGGTCATATGGTAGTTCTATTTTTAGTTTTTTAAGGAAGCTCCATCTTGTTCTCCATAGTGGCTGTATCAATTTACATTCCCACCAACAGTGCAAGAGGGTTCACTTTTCTCCACACCCTCTCCAGCATTTATTGTTTGTAGATTTTTTGATGATGGCCATTCTGACTGGTGTGAGGTGATACCTCATTGTAGTTTTGATTTGCATTTCTCTAATTATTAGTGATTTTGAGCATCCTTTCATGTGTTTGTTGGCAATCTGTATATCTTCTTTGGAGAAATGTGGAGGGAAAATAGAAATGTCTAGTTTATATTTTAAAATAAGTCCTGCATTGTATATTTTTTACATATATACTCATTTAGCAAGAAAATACCTCAGCATAAACTTTGAAATATAAAGAACTCAAATGTCAAATTCTATTATGAAAACACAGAAAATTTTAAAAATTGTATATGTGAGAATATTTTTTCTTTGAAAAACCTCAAGGTTTTTCATTCTTTTTGTGTATGTGGAATTAATCATTATATTATGAGAACTGGACCAGTTTTATTGACTTTATCTGATAAATTCCATTGATATTAGTAAGATTTTATCAGGAAAAAGTTTTAACAATGCTGTTTTAAAATATGAATAAACAATAGAAATTCAATAATAATTGTTATATCCACTTTTATTGGAACCAACTAGACTTCAGAAGTTTAACATTATTTTTCTTTAGTCTTTACAGAAATTCCCCAAGGTAGGTATTAACCTTATTTTACAAATGAGAAGAGTAAACATGCTGAAGTTAAGTAACTAGCCACGTCACGCAATTTGTGAATCAACCCCAAGATTGATTTCAAAGCCTGTGCTTTTGCCACTAAACTGTCTTTCCTGTAAACAAAATGCTTATTTTCTGCCACTGCCAACACTTTTAGTGTCAATTTTAGGTTACATTGAATCTGCTTATAGTCTCTTCTCTACTTAGATCAGTCAAGAGAGCCTAGGATTTGCTGTGGTAACAATTTTAACTCTGAAATATCCATGACTTTATATAACCGAGATTTATTTCTCAATCACCTGCATGCACTGTTGGGTTGGTGGCATGAGCTATGCTCCACGGGTCACTAAAGGTCCCAGGGTGACGGAGGCTCTACCATGTGTAATCTCACGTGCCACATAAGATGGAGAGAGGGACTAGAGCACGGCACAGACTTCTCAGTGCCTTAACCTGGAATGACACAGATCATTTCTGCTCATATCTCATTGGCCAGGACTAGTCCTAGGACCCCACCTAACTGCAAGGTTTTGGGGAAGTCCAGCTTTTCTTTTGTAGGGAAAACAAGAAAAAACTCTTTATTGGTGAACACTAGTAATGTCAACTGTAACCTTCTTATTATATGCTAATTTGATTAGCATTAAGGACTCTTTTAGGTATTCATTAATATAATGAAAAAAAGAATTCCTTCCAAATTATTAAGGAAAAGCATATAGACAATATGGCAAATGATAGAATATGAAAGGAGCAGTAAGGAAGCAAGCGCAAAAGCCAAAAAATAAGCAAAACGAATAGAATACATGAGGGAAATAAAGCAAACATAATTGTGTAAAAATATTGATTAAAAAGTAACATCAAGCCAGAATTAAATATTTTTTAAAAACCAGTTCAACTTAAAAAAAAAAGAAGAAGGCAGCTACAATCCATGCTGTGTGAATGAGTCACACCTAAATCTAGTTAAAGGATGAGTAATTCTGTATGACTCAAATACAGACAAAAAGATAGAGGGGGATGAAATCAAAGATGTACACAGAGTAGCATACATTATCTTAGATAGGTTCACTACAAAATATGAAAGAATTAAAATCAGTTAAACATCTAACCCAAGTAACTAGGAAAGATTACCAAAACATATGTGAGGGAAACGGAATGATTTGATAAAAATATTAAGGAATTTTGGAAGAACAGGGAAAGAAAGTAGAATCAATCACAAATTCCCCAGATGTGGTTTATGGAAATGGCAGTAGCAGCAACTGCAAGAGTGAGAATGCATTTGATAATCCAAGTAAAGGAAAAGCAAAACCCACACATACTCCCAATTCATAACAAGAAAATTAAGTCATGAAACATATCAGGAAAGTTAAAGAGAATTAGGAAATCGTACTTCTCCCAACTAAGTAACAATATCTGAAGTCCAGGATGAAATGGTATTGTTGATAAAATTTAAATTGTGTAATTTGACCCAAGAAGAGAATATATCTAGAGTCTAATAACTGTAAAATAAATTGAGAAAGTTGTCAAGAGATACCTTTGAACAATATTTCAAGTGCAGGTAATTTCAGCATGAAATCTTTTAAAACACCAATAGAAATAGAGACATTCTGTTATTTAAACTGTGCCTGATCTCAGAAAAAGAAGGAAACCTTTCCAACTATTCTGTGCATTGAAAATTACACATACATTGGAATCTGACAAAGATAACATAGAGTTTAAAAAAAACAAATTTGCCTATGAATATTAGTGCAGAAATATGACGAACTCTCCAAATTGCTAATACAATATAATAACATATTTAAAATTTTTGCTCCTGATAAGAAAAAAAAAGTGGAATTATCCTTAGAATGAAGGAATAGTTCAACATCAGGAATCTATTGATATGATTAGTTGTATTAAGAAGTATAATATGCATAAACACAGATAATCTACAAGTTTTATTAAAAGATATAAAAGAAGATTTGAATAAACACAGATATCTTCTATTCTTCATTTGGGCTACTTAAATCTGAAAGAATTAAGATGTTGGGCTACAACATCTGAAAGATGTTGACTCCACTAAATTAATGTAAACATTCAATGCAATCCCACCAAGATGTTTGGAACTTTATTAAACAATTCTAAAGTTCATCTGGAAGAACAATCATGGGGAAATTTTGAAACATTACAGTAATATACTATGTGGTAATAAGGCCGTGTAATACTGTCCCCAAATGGGCAAAGCAATAGAAAGGACCAGAAGCAATAGATAAAGTCTATATGGCATAATTTTATCATAAAGTATATGATAAAAATAGCATTTCAAATCAATGACAAATAGATTATTCAGTAAATAGCACTGAGATAGTTAGCCTAATAGAAAACAGAGTCTATAATAGCATATACCCAAAGCCTATTGATTTGCCTTCCTGGGTTTCTTTCCAATTCTTCTTCTTCTCCCTTATTTACTGCCAGTATGTAAGTGAAGCCATCACCACCTCTCTCCTGAACTGTTATGATAGTCTTCTGACTACTCTCCCCAATTCCAGCTTCTGTATTAGTTTATATTTAAATAAACATCAAAATGAACTAAGAGTTTAAAAAGGTGGACATTCAAAGTAAGAAGTTTATATTAGTAGGAATTTTTAGGAAAGTTTCCTGAGACATGTTAGTCATTCCTTAATTTTGTTTATGAATATATTACAAGGGCAATATTTTAACAATATCTCATTGATTACATGATTTCAGACTTAGAATGAAAATTTGGAATGTGATATAGAAAAGCTTCTGTGTTAAAATACAGTCACCTCTTTATTATTCTCTGAGTTCACAATCAGAAATAGCTTTACTGTGAATAATATAAATAGTAGATGATACAGGGGCATTTACCTTGGTTTGGAATAAATTATATGATATTCTGGGAAGTAGGGTTTTTTTTTTGGTGATAATCACCTTTTACATAGGTTCAAATTAAAATGTATAACATTTTCTGGGAAACGAATTAGACCTTGGAACTCACAAAGTATGGTCCTCTGACCAGCTGTATCATCATTTCCTGGAGACTTGTGGGACAGGCAGAATCCCAAGCAACACCTCAGATCTACTGAATCAGAATTTGAATTTTAGCAAAATTTTCATACATTCTTAAGAACATTAATATTTAAGAAGTAAATATTAATTTAACCTAAAATTAATTTAATGTAAGATTATTTTCTGGGATAATCCCAGCTCAATCTGTGATTTGAAATTTTTGTTCCACAGCACATAAAGTCACAGGGGATACTTAACTTGGTCATCTATCTGTCTACATCTTTTCTTCTCTACCCCTTTGCCAAATGTAGAAATTAATACTTATCACAGGAAAGGAGAATTGGCAGAGAAAAGTTCCCCTCTTTTTCTTTTTCTATCATACCAAGCTTTATCAAGCATCTGCTGTAATCACCCAAAATACAAATGACTGTATCACGGGAAGCAGTATATTTTTCTTCTTTCTAGAAGAAACTATATTTTGCTTTTAATCATTGCAAGCTATATTTCATTGCTAACTCTGGACTATGTTTTTCTATTGCCAAGGGCACTATTTTTAAAAAATTTTATAACGCAAAGCATTGTGCAAACATGAAAATATTGGAACAGTTTGTTTCAGTATGTTTATGTTACTCTCTATTATATCTGTAATTTCTATTGTCAACTATTTTCACAGTTTATAAATGACCTTGAAAGTAGTACAAATTTGAATCATATGTCCCAAATTCTGAGAATGTGTCTCTAAATTTGTCTATTTTATATATATATTTTTTCTTTTTCTCTCTCTCTCCCAGAGGAGACATTTTTATCATCTCGTTTTATCCCTTCAGTCAAAGTAAACTTGGACAATAATTATGGGTGTGCTTTTTGAAGGATAAGCATTTTCTAATCTTTCTACTCTTGTCACAGCAGGAAATTGCTTATTGGTATCATGTATTTCTTTTAAAAGCGGATGATCTATTCAATAAGATAAATCTCGGCCATATGTTGGTAGCCTGAAAAAAATGCCATAAGCAGAAAATATATTGTGAAAATAAAGTGCTTACAAAATTGTCCAGGCTGTCATTATTTTGTGGGTTTAGTAGAAGGTAAACATAAGATGCATATATGTTGTTCTTCTGGATCTTGAAGTGCACAATAATTTTACTTCTTACAACAATATCTCTTTTCAACTACTGGAGAGTTTTCTCAGTGTGTTTTCTTAGACTATGAAAGAGGGAAGATTATCTTTTTGTTCCAAAGAGATACCTTAGATTGAGTAATTCCTGGAAAGGAGGCATAGGGCCTTTATGGAGTGCGGGAGGGAGCTAGTGTTACAAGTCCCCAGTCACAGTGTGGGGTCCCCGGGTGAGTCCAGGGCAGGAAACGGCATCACACACACGCAGTCAATGCTTTGAGGCCACATGGACAACGGGACCGCCCCACAGTTACACTCTGCCCGCATTTACTCATTCATTCTTTCAGCACCTGTGTATTGAGCACCTGCACCATTCTAGGTGCTGTTCTAGGCATTCACGACAAAGCACAGAGCAAGATAAAATTGTCATCAAGAAGCTGTCATTCTAGTGGAAGAATACAAACACAAATAAATTGACAGTCACAAAATATATGGAATATTAGATAATGAGTATTATGGGACAAAAAGTAAAGCAGGAAAGGAGTATGGGCAGTATTAGGAGGGGTCTCTCTAAATATGGCGGTGTGTTGCACTTCAAAAATCAGTTTGACACTGAGTCTCAGAGTTCCTCTCTATTTTGTTATAGGATGCTGACAAAACGAGAGACACAGAGACCTGTGTTTCAAGACTAACTTCTTTTTCAATTTTTTGTTCATTTATCCTTCATTCAGCTTTTAAAATATATATATATATATATATATATATATATATATATATATATTCTTGATTGTGTAATGCTTCTCTTCACAACCCATTTAGAGTTTACTATCTTTCTTAGTGTGAAGTCCAAAATTCTTACCACGGCCTACAAGATCACTACCTGATCTGCTCTGACCCTCCCTGTCTGGCATCATCACCTACCATTCCCCTTGTTCTCTCAGTTCCAGCCACCATGGCCTCTCTGCTACTCCTCAGACACACGAACTCTTATCTGAGGGCTTTTGCAGGGCTGCTCACTTTACCTTGGCAGTTCATCCTCCAGGTATCTAAATGCCTTGTTTTCTTAGTGTTGGTCTATAAAAATAAACAAAAAAATTCTCAAATAAAAATGGAGAAACCTCAATTGCAATAGAGTCGAGAGGCCAGAAGGGGGAGCTCTCATACCTTACAACGATAGCAGAGCCCAAGAGCGAGAAGGAAGACTTCCTCTTTTGCCTGGCAAGAGCTCACCCAATGAGAGAGTGTCACAACTCAGCCAATGAAAAGTCACTGTACTTTGAACTCTCAATTCTTACAATGGACTCCTCATTTACTGTACCTCTCCCAACTTCCTTTTCCCCTCTGGAACATAGTTCTCCTCTCCTTGTCATGTAGGATTTGCTCATGGTTCACCATGGCTGCAGACCCCAAATTGCAGTTCTTTCCTGATCCCAAATAAACCCAGTGTTGCTGGAAAAATAAATGGCAATCTATTTGTTTAAGGTCAACAGGTCTTTCTTCAATATGACATCTTCAGAGAAGTCTTCCTTAAACCCCCTAACTGAAAAAAGCACCCCAACCCCCATCAATCTGTCCTCTTGCTGAACCTCAACTTTATTAATAAATAGAGACTGAGTATTTTCATCCTTAGATTGGATGGTCCATGTAGGACCTCTCAGTGTAGGTGACACTTAGGCTGAGAATCAAATGACAAAGCTAGATTCAGTCATGTGAAAATTAGGAGGAATGCCTTCTAGGCAAATTGATGTAAAAAGTCTAAAGCGTGAGAAGTTTGAATTACTAAAAACATTAATGTGGATGGAGCAAGGAGGATGAAGGGGAACAAGTTTTTAGATGAAGTTATGTGATATTGTGTTTTATAAGAATGACCAAAATATATTTCTCATATGTATTTGTTCTCTATCCATGGTTCCTGGTTCATACCTCCCCAAACCCTTGGAATTTCCTGAGTGATAAGAGCAACGTGAGCATCTTTTGTTAGAATATTTGGTCTTGTCCTCAGTTCCTGAAATCTGTCTCAGAGCCATAAATGTAAAATGGGTGTCTTGTTACTCATAACAAGCCCCTGTTCACCACAACTGGGTTTAAGTTAATGAGGTGAATTTTGGAAAGCACCTAAGGAGCGGGGCTGGTTGCCAGGGGAACCAACCTAGAATAGAGGTGTGGAGCTTTCAGTTCCAACCCCTGATTTCCTGCGGTGGGGAGGGGCTGGAGGCTGAATCAATTGCCAATGGCCAATGATTTAATCAATCATGCCTATGTAATGAAGTCTCCATAAAAACCCAAAGGACTGGGTTCGGGGAGCTTCTGGGTTGGTAAAAACATGGAGGTGCTGGGAAAATGGTCCTCCTGGAGAGGACATTGAAGCTCCATGGCCTTTCCCCATACCTTGCCCTATGCATCTCTTCCATCTGACTGTTGCTGAGTTGTATCTTTTTTTAATAAACTGGTGATCTAATAAGTAAAATGTTTCTCTGAGTTGTGTAAGAGCCACTCTAGCAAATTAACTGAACCCAAGGTAGGGGTCTTGGGAACCTCTGATTTATAGCCATTTGGTCAGAAGTACAAGTAACAATCCGGACTTGCAACTGGCATCTGAAGTTGGGGGCAGTCTTGTAGGACTGAACCCTTAACCTGTGGAATTGATGCATCTCCAGCTAGTGTCAGAATTCAGTTAAATTCTTGGACACCCTACTGGTGTTCTGTGGGAAACACGCCCCCACCCCCACACACACACTGAGGGTCCAGGAACCCAATTTAGGTTAGAAACATGGGCAAGAACCAAATCAAGTGAGAATTCTGGTTTACAGTAAAGAGTTTAGGTGTTTTGTACATCTGATGGGAAGACATCATAGAATTTTAAGCAGGATAATAGTATTTTAAAAAGATTACTTTGGTCACCACATAGTGCCTTTTACAGAGATGACTTAAAACTGTAATGATTGTTATCAATGAACACTCCTGAGTACCATGAAGACCTTTGAGGGCCCTAATCTAATCTGTGTCATCAGGTAAAATTTCTGTTCTCAAGTGTCAGTTGAAGGAAGAGAATCTGAATAAAGAGCAGGAAGAGAAGATGGGTTTGGGGTGGAGAGAAGGTCATTGCATGCAGAGAAATGTGTGTGCAGCCCCTGAACTGGTGGAAGCTTGGTGCACTTGAGGATTGAGAGAAAGCCATCATAATTGGAGGGCAGAGATGCCTCACTAGAGGAGGAGAGTCAGGTAAAGGTCAGCCTAACAGGGGCTTATAAGCCATGTTAAGAGCACTGGAAAATCAATGAAGAATTTTAAACAGGGAATTTCATGATCAGATTCTCATGTCTTTAAGGTCCTTCTGGCTCTTATGTATACAATAGGTTTAGGTGAGTGAGAATAGGGCAGTTTGGGTGGGTGTTGGAGGTTCTTATATTGCTAGAACCTATGGCCCTGTCTTATATGGATATTTTATATTCACTAGGAGGCCAGAGGATAGAATGGAGTGGAATGCTGGTGGTGGGGATGTAGAGAAGTACATAAGTTCAAGATTACAGATGTATTCGATAGATAGATGGATAGATCATTTTAAATAATCCAGACTTGGTGGTACATTACACGAAAGCTTGAGAAGATGGGAACATCAAAGAGGACTGCTAGGCCCCTGGTTTGTGCAATCAGAGGGTGACGATGCCCTTCACTAAGATAGGGCATTTAGTCATATCACGATGGTTTCAATATGATATGTTGTCCTAGTCAGTTGTAAAGTGACCTGGTAAAGTCGAATAAAGGCTTAAAGACCATACTATATTAGAGGTATTACCTCATTTTTGAGGACTTTACGTTTTAGATACAGTTTTTGCATTTAAGCCAGGAGTATTCTCTATAAACTGAAACTCTTTTAAATACTGGTTGATTTTACATACTTATATGATATGTTTAGCAAGTTAATCTTGTAAATTTTTCTCACAGACATATTTAGCAATACATTCTTACCATGAAAATCTTCCTAGCTAATAATTATGATTGATGAAGACTAATTCTGTTTGCCTCAGTTCTAATCTTCTGTTTTCCCACTCTGTAAGTCATTTTTGTCCCTTGGAGAGCAAGGGGGGAATTTTATTCAATGGGTGGCACACATTTCCAGGTTTCTTACATTAATCTCCAGATAATGAAAATTTAAGCATGCCAAGATTGTTTCTTCCATCTCACTTTTTCACATTATTTCCTGATAGCAAGTCTTTTTTTTGAAAAGTAAAATTAACATAACACAAGACTAACCATTTTAAAGGGTAAAATTCAGTGGCATTTAGTATATTCACAATGTTGTGCAAACATCACCTCTATCAAGTTCAAAATCATTTCATCACCCCAAAAGAAATCCCCATAGGGATTAAGCAGTTACCCCTTGTTTCTTCTTCCTCCCAGCCTCTGGCATCCACTAATCTGCCTTCTTTCAATAACATGTTATTATTATTTTCTTAATTTACAAAGAAAAAATATTTATTATTATCTGTAAATTGTGCACTACATATCTTTTATATCAGGAAAATATACATTATATATGCGTGTGTATCTATGTGTGTGTGTCTAGACACACACACATTTTTCTTTTCAGAGTGCCAACTGTTAAACACTTACAGGCACACCACTGGACATACAGCTTTTGCTCAGGAATGAGTAAGGAACAAGGAAATCTGACTAGAGAAATTTAGGCAAAACGATCCCTCAGGAGCCTGCATTCTTAGAATGACTTCTACCCTCCCCTCTGCTCTTTTTTTTTTCCTAATAATAATAGTAATAATAACCTTTATAATAAAGACAATACAATTCTGAGCACTTAGTATGTGCAAAGCCCTTAGAATTATGACTACTTAATTCAATCCTTACAACTACCTGGAATTTTGGTATTATTATTATTAATTTATTTTTTAACATCTTTATTGGAGTATAATTGCTTTACAATGGTGTGTTAGTTTCGGCTTTATAACAAAGTGAATCAGCTATACATATACATATGTCCCCATATCTCCTCCCTCTTGCGTCTCCCTCCCACCCTCCCTATCCCACCCCTCTAGGTGGTCGCAAAGCAACCGAGCTGATCTCCCTGTGCTTTGCGGATGCTTCCCACTAGCTATCTATTTTACATTTGGTAGTGTATATATGTTCATGCCACTCTCTCACTTCGTCCCAGCTTATCCTTCCCCTTCTCCGTCTCCTCAAGCCCATACTCTACATCTTTATTCCTGTCATGCCCCTAGGTTCTTCAGAAGCATTTTTTTTTTTTTTAGATTCCATATATATGAGTTCGCATACGGTATTTGTTTTTCTGTTTCTGACTTACTTCACTCTGTATGACAGACTCTAGGTCCATCCACCTCACTACAGATAACTCAATTTTGTTTCTTTTTATGGCTGAGTAATATTCCATTGTATATACGTGCCACATCTTCTTTATCCATTCATCTGCCAATGGACACTTAGGTAGCTTCCATGTCCTGGCTATTGTAAATAGAGCTGCAATGAACATTGTGGTACATGACACTTTTTGAATTATAGTTTTCTCAGGGTATATGCCCAGTAGTGGGATTGCTGGGTCATATGGTAGCTCTATTTTTAGTTTTTTAAGGAAGCTCCATCTTGTTCTCCATAGTGGCTGTATCAATTTACATTCCCACCAACAGTGCAAGAGGGTTCACTTTTCTCCACACCCTCTCTAGCATTTATTGTTTGTAGATTCTTTGATGACGGTCATTCTGACTGGTGTGAAGTGATACCTCATTGCAGTTTTGATTTGCATGTCTCTAATGATTAGTGACGTTGAGCATCCTTTCATGTGTTCATTGGCAATCTGTATATCTTCTTTGGAGAAATGTCTATTTAGGTCTTCTGCACATTTTTGGATTGGATTGTTTGTTTGTTTGTTTTGATATTGAGCTTCAGGAGCTGCTTGTAAATTTTGGAGATTAATCCTTTGTCAGTTGCTTCATTTGCAAATATTTTCTCCCATTCTGAGGGTTGTCTTTTAATGTTGTTTATGGTTTCCTTTGCTGTGCAAAAGCTTTTGTTTCATCAGGTCCCACTTGTTTATTTTTGTTTTTATTTCTATTTCTCTAGGAGGTGGGTCAAAAAGGATCTTGCTGTGTTTTATGTCATAGAGTGTTCTGCCTATGTTTTCCTCTAAGAGTTTTATAGTGTCTGGCCTTACATTTAGGTCTCTAATCCATTTTGAGTTTATTTTTGTGTATGGTGTTAGGGAGTGTTCTAATTTCATTCTTTTACATGTAGCTGTCCAGTTTTCCCAGCACCACTTATTGAAGAGACTGTCCTTTCTCCATTGTATATCCTTGCCTCCTTTGTCATAAATTAGTTGACCATAGGTGCATGGGTTTATCTCTGGGCTTTCTATCCTGTTCCATTGATCTATATGTCTGTTTTTGAGCCAGTACCATAGTGTCTTGATTACTGTAGCTTTGTAGTATAGTCTGAAGTCTGGGAGCCTGATTCCTCCTGCTCTGTCTTTCTTTCTCAAGATTGCTTTGGCTATTTTGGGTCTTTTGTGTTTCCATACAAATTGCGAAATTTTTTGTTCTATTTCTGTGAAAAATGCCATTGGTAGTTTGATAGGGATTGCATTGAATCTGTAGATTGCTTTGGGTAGTAGAGTCATTTTCACAATGTTGATTCTTCCAATCCAAGAACATGGTATATTTCTCCATCTATTTGTATCATTTTTAATTTCTTTCATCAGTGTCTTATAGTTTTCTGCATACAGGTCTTTTGCCTCCTTAGGTAGGTTTATTCCTAGGTATTTTATTCTTTTTGTTGCAGTGGTAAATGGGAGTGTTTCCTTAATTTCCCTTTCAGATTTTTCATCATTAGTGTATAGGAATGCCAGAGATTTCTGTGCATTAATTTTGTATCCTGCTACTTTACCACATTCATTGATTAGCTCTAGTAGTTTTCTGGTAGCATCATTAGGATTCTCTATGTATAGTATCATGTCATCTGCATACAGTGACAGCTTTACTTCTTCTCTTCTGATTTGGATTCCTTTTATTTCTTTTTCTTCTCTGATTGCTGTGGCTAAAACTTCCAAAACTATGTTGAATAGTATTGGTGACAGTGGACCACCTTGTCTTGTTCCTGATCTTAGAGAAAATGGTTTTAGTTTTTCACCATTGAGAGCAATGTTGGCTGTGGGTTAGTCATATATGGCCTTTATTTTGTTGAGGTAAGTTCCCTCTATGCCTACTTTCTGGAGGGTTATTATCATAAATTGGTGTTGAATTTTTTCAAAAGCTTTTTCTGCATCTATTGAGATGATCATATGATTTTTCCCCTTCAGTTTGTAAATATGGTTTATTACATTGATTGATTTATGTATATTGAAGAATCCTTGCACTCCTGGGATAAACTCCACTTGATCATGGTGTATGATTCTTTTAATGTGCTGTTGGATTCTGTTTGCTAGTATTTTGTTGAGGATTTTTGCATCTGTGTTCATCAGTCATATTGGCCTGTAATTTTCTTTCTTTGTGACAACTTTGTCTGGTTTTGGTTTTCAGGTTGATGGTGGCCTTGTAGAATGTGTTTGGGAGTGTTCCCCCCTCTGCTACATTTTGGAAGAGTTTGAGAAGTATAGGTGTTAGCTCTTCTCTAAATGTTTGATAGAATTCGCCTGTGAAGCCATCTGGTCCTGAGCTTTTGTTTGTTGGAAGATTTTTAATCACAGTCTCAATTTCAGTGCTTGTGATTGGTCTGTTTATATTTTCTATTTCTTCCTGGTTCAGTCTCAGAAGGTTGTGCATTTCTAAGAATTTGTTTCTTTCAGGTTGCCCATTTTATTGGCATATAGTTGCTTGTAGTAATCTCTCATGATCCTTTGTCTTTCTGCTGTGTCAGTTTTTTAAATTGTTCTCATTAACACAACTTTTAAATATAAAAATAGTATGTTTCTTCAGAATATACCTAACATTTCTTAATATGTTAATTTTGCTATATCAAATGTGAAAACCTCACCAGCATAAAATTAGTGCTAAGATCTAAGCTGAAATTTGTAATTGAATACACAAATTTATCTCCCAATTGTTTTAAATATTCAAATTAATTCAATAAATATTAACTGATACCTTGTATATATTCATGATTGTAAGGATTAAAAATATATATAATATGTGATCCTTCCATTCAGGGAATTAATTTTAGTAAGTTTACTTTGAGTCATCATTCATCAGTATGATCAGTAGATCATAAGGAAAAGAAAAGTTGTAGAAGTTTCCATGATGGGGAAAGAGATTGAGATAGGCCTTTAAAACACAGGGATTCAAATCGATGGCAAAAGAGGAAATACAACTCCAGACAAAGTGAAGAGTATGAGCAAAAATTAATCAGGGAGATGTAGAGACACAGAGATATAAAGAACTTTCCTACAGCATCCTCCAATCACACCCTCCATCTCCAGTTTTTAATCAATGCTTTTCTTTTTCAAGAAAAGTACCTAGGGTTAAGTGGGAGAAAAGTGAGTAGGGTCAAGAGTCAGAAAATCAGGGCTTACTTATGGTTATGCTATGTACTGGATTAATATTTGCCAAATTATTAACCCCTATAAACTTCATTTTTCTTATTTGCAAAAGGGATCTTATAATAACACCTGATTTATAAGGCTGCCATTATAGAGCTTTCACCCAGTAGGAAAGTAGAGACAATGAAAAAAATGAACAAATACATATAAATCATGCTAAATGATGATAAGGCCTGTCAGACAAAGGAGAGTAAAGGTGGTTTGGCTGGACAGAGCAGTGGAAGGAGTGTGCCTTTTTACATATATTGATCAGAGAGGGCCTCTGATAAAAATGGCATTTGAGCAAAGACTTGAATGACATGATAGACCAAGCCATGCAGTTTTCTAGGGGAAGAATGTTTCAGGCAAAGGAAGAGCAAATACAAAGATACTGAAGTGGGAGAACACTTGGTGTAATTGAATATTACTGTAAGGAAAACCAGAGTAGCTGAAGTAGAAAGACCAAAGATTGAAAATAGTACCAGAGAGGAAGTTGACCTGAGGATGGGGGGACAGATAAAGGAGGGTTTTATCAGCTGTGGCAAGGATTTTGCATTTTACCATGAAAAGTACAAAAAACCATCGGAAGGTTTTGAGAAGTGACTTAAAATGACATTTCTATGGAGACTAGATGCCAAGGGGTCATGAGTAGAAGTGAGGAAACCCATTGAAAGGTTATTGCTAGAGTTTAGGTGAAATACAGTACTGCTCTATAAATTTTACTAGTAAACTGTAATATAAATATTTACTATTATATTTTCCATTTCCTCTATTCCAACCCAAGAAACTCTTCTTAGCTCTGAACACTTCCCCCTATTTCTTGCTACATCCAAGAAGAAAAGGGGAAGTGAGGGTTGGCTGACAAAATGTAATTCACATTAAAACAAACTTTTATGATCTACTTCTCATAATTATCCAGGCTCTGGTCTGTCTTACTTGATAATGAGGCATAGTTGTTACTGCTTGTAAATAACTGAGGTATCAGAAATCACAAGGAGGTATTTTGAAATTTGCCTTTTTACTTCACAAATGCAAAGTTTTCTTTACCGTATAGAGGCAAGTAAGAAACATAATTTCTCCTGGCCCAGATTTCTTTTATGCATGCATCTGTAATGAAAAGAACCTTGCTTAGGGAGGGCTGTTACCTCAGAAAACTAGAAAAAAAGCTGGATTAAAGAACATTTTATTACAGACTTTATGAAAACATTACCAGTTTAATAAAAATACAATATAAGCCAATAATTTTAAAGTAGCATATTAGTACTTGCACTATATGGTCTTGATAGGTTATTGTTGTCGACACAATCATAAGTACATAGTAGCCATAAGCTATTGTGCTATTGTGCTGATTAATGTATTCAAATTTCAAAGTATGACAACCTTTATAAAACTTTGCTCCTTCTTCTTGACTGTAAATATTTATTTTACTGCTCAGTGTTTTGCAAAAGTGAACAATGAAAGGATTCTTTAGTTGTTTCTCTTTCTACCCTCAACATAAATCTGATTTAGTGCAAAAGCTTTGATCCAGGACTGGCTTAAATGCCACATATACCCAAACTCAGGATCATCTAAAGTCCCTGGTTTAGAGAATGCAGCAATGAGGAATATTATTTCAGACACAGTTGAAAAAAAAAACCTGCACATAGTTCTGTTGTGACAAAGCAAACAGTCACCTTATTTGCCCTTCATTTTAAAAGAAGCTGGTGATGATTTTAGAAGTGTTATTTTCCATAGCCACTCACCTCTCATTGGCATTCCTCCTGCCACCTCATCTTACAATATTCGCCTCCACCATACAGACGTCTATGTTACAGGAACCACACTTCCATAAAACTGGCCATTTCCCAAATTTCAGTAAAATGACTCAGATACTGCCTGGTTTTCTGATTTTGTTGCCAAAATACTCTCATATCTCTACAAATTTCCTTTTGAAAAAAGTTGAGCTGCATGTATTCCATTTCTAGCTGTATTTCTTGTCTAACAATTTTTTTTGAATAGACAATTATCGCTCCAGGTGCTCCACAGTATTTTCAGTAAATAAAACTATAGATTATATAAGTATAGATTTGGGTATGGGGGGAGTAAGGTTATATAAATAGGAATCAAGATAGAGTTAGAGATCAGTAGACGAATCAGTATAGGTGTGCAAATTTCTATTTCTCTATTTCCTGAGAAAAATTACCCTAGAAAACTAATCCGTTTTCCAATAAACGAAGCACCCAAAACTTGATGAAAAACACAACTGAAAATACAGAATATATTTTCCATTCTTTGGAAGGCTTTATGAATAACAAAGGCCAATGCTATGTTAAATTATCTTCATGTGTATAACTTATGCATGTTATTGGATCTATTTGCTTGTCCTAAAGATTTCTGGGTAGGAAAAAAGTATAGGAGTAGAGTCCAAAGATGTGAGTTTAAGTTTAGCTGTATGACTTTGGTCAGTCATTTAAATTTTTATGGCTTCTTGGTTTTCTTTTATTTTTAAACATATATAAATTTAATACCTTATATGTATATTATATGATATAATACATATCATACATATTGTACATTATGTATTATTATATACATGTGATATATATATATATAATAGAATTGATATAAGTATTCAATGGATTACAAATGTAAATGCCATTGGAAACCAGCATTTATTATTTATTTATTTTTACCTTTTAAGAAAACTAACAAACGACCTCCAGAAAGGAAGAGCAGAATTATCAGAATTTAGGAGAACAAAAATGTTATACAAAGTCTTCTGGATTCAATTGTGTACTCTGTCTACAATTTATTTTACTTCTATCTAGCATTTTTCACTTAAAGTAAGCTTTCTTAAACTAAGGCTCTTTTTAAAAAAGAGCTCTATACATCGGTTGTGGACGGAAGAGGAAAGGTAAAAGGCAAGCCTCTTGGTGAACTATTGTTTACATTAGCTGCATCAGAAGCTGTGACATAGCTTGATATTTCCGGATGTCATATATTATTGTTTGACCATTACTTCTTCCCCATACCCAAGACCTCTATGGAGGTAGAGGACGGTACTTCCTTGACCCCCAGATGTTGCCCTAGCCATGGTACTTGTTTTGTCCAATAGGTGAGAGTGAGAGGGTCCAGTTCCAAACTTAGTCCTTAATAGACAACAGCGCTCCCTTTGGCATTTCTGGGAGCTTCTGATCTTCAGTATGAGAAGGATATGCCCCAGGTATTCACTGCGCCTCCTGTCTGGGCCCCAGAATGTGACACAGAAAGTACCGCACCTTCCCCAGCCTACCTGCAGATCTGTGAACAAGACACTAAATGGCTGTTGTTTCATGCTACTGATTTTCAGGGTGTTTGTTAGGTTGCATTATTATGATAAGAGCTAGTTGTCCTTACTACTAAGACTTACTGAGAAAGCTTTTGGAGAATATGAGACCCAAATGTCTCTGCTACTCCTTCTCCCCAATCTAGTCTTTGGAAGAGCCCGCCCGAGGGAAATGCTGTTTCCAGAGCAGGGCACTAGTACCCAGATCATTTATCCAGTGGGGGTGGGAGTGGGGCAAGAGGCAGAGGGAACAAAGACCAAAGGATCTCAGTTTAGAATTTAAGATAGTTGAAATCCACCACATTGAGAAAAAAGTACCAGTCAACTCAGTTTAACCTTTGTGGGGAGGAATCAAGGGGTTGAAGCAAGAGGCTATTCATGTTTAGGGACAATCCTTCTTCCTTAACTAGAAAATTAGAGATGAAAGATACCCCCGACACACACACACACACACACACACACACACACACACACACACACCGGACTTAACTGTTAAGCAGGGAAGTCAGCAGCTTATCAGGAAGTCTTGCTTCTAACGGGGTTCAGGATTGCTACCCCAACATATGGCACCTCGGCATATCGAATACTTCAAGCTGAAGAAATTTGAGAAATGGCAGGTGCAGGGAGGATTTTTTTACTTTTTCCTGAAGCAGGTCATAAGATCCTCATGTGAGAGGTGTCCTTCCTATGCCCAGAGGAAAGGAGTATCCTCATCTCCAAAGACGGAGGGATGCAGAGGGGAATCTGAAGGAACAGGACTTGCTCGGTTTTCCCATTTACTGATACCTCTTTTTGTCCTATCCCATTTTTCCACGACTCTCCAATCTTCATCAAAGCTAGCAAAAAAATTCTCAGGTTTCCATAAGAAAAACATCAGAAAACCAACAGACAAAAAATTGAGGGACAAAATACCTGACCAGTCCTCCTCAAAACTTTCAAGGTATCAAAACCCAGGGATGTCTGAGAAATGTCACAGCCCAGAGGAGACTGGGACAGAAAAAGGATGTTAGGGGAAAACTAGGGAAATTCTAATAAAGTGGGGACTTTACTTAATAATAATGTATCCATCTTGGTTCCTTAGTTGTATAAACATGTCGTACTAATGTACTAAATTACTAATGTGTTGGAAATAGGGGTATTGGGTCAGGGTCCACGGCACTCTGTACACTCTGTACAGATCTTTGCAACTTTTTTGTAACTCTAAGCTATTCTAAAATTAAGCGAGTACTAAACAGAGATAAGAATGTTAAAAAAAAATTCTCAGATTTCTTCATTTCCTTATGAAGTCCTTCCTGTTGCATAAAATTTATGTTAAATAAATTTGTAGACTTTTCTCTTGCCAAGAACTTAGAAGGGTAGAGAGAAAAGATATTTCTCCTCCCTTACACATCCATCTTTATAAAGCCAACCTGCTTCAAATTAAAATGCAGACCCCCTCCAGATCCTTCTAGTAGGCAGCAGAGATTGTACCCAGGAAGACTCTGAAATGAGTCATTACTGGATATTCATTAAACTGAATCCAAGTTAATGCTGTGCTCAAAGCCAAAAGTTTATTCTTTATTTATGTACTACTTCAAATTATGACTACCTTTTTGGTCCAATGTAGCAACAAAATTAAGATATTCCAATAATGACTAAAAACATCCTAGAGAGGCTGCAAAATTTCTGCTATGAACCTGGTCAAATTACCAAATTCCCAGGGAGAAACTTTAAATCTCCTTCTAAGTCCAAAGTTAAAGTCTAAACATGAATCCAAGGCTGGTATCAAATTCTCTTGTCTAATGAATAAAATGTTCGAAGAAATAAAAGCCTCAGATCCATCCTCAAAAATGTCTTGTTCTGCTTAGGCTCAGCTGGGAAAGTTTTCCATGTTGGGTGAAATTGCGGTTCCCACAGCAGAAGCATCCTAGGACAGTCCCTTAATGGAATGGGTGATTAAGTAACTAAAGAGTTACTGATATTACTCTAAAGAAGCCCAAAGATTTTCTAGCTGTGCTAATATATCCTCAAGATTTAAAAGTGAGTGAGTTTCCAGTCCCTGAAGAAGCTCTTCAGGGCAGCATTATGACACAGGATCCCTTTTGTACTCAGCTTTGATCACAGCAATAGCAGAGTCTCAATGAGATCTGGATAAAGTGGGGGAGGGTGGATGAACAAAAATCTTGATTTTAGCCTTATCCTACACTAGTGGACCAGAATCAATGACAGGTGAACTAAAAGTCATTTGGGAGAAATCTCCTAGAAAGAGGTTAATTTTGGCAGTTCTTGTCTCCAGGAAAATAAAAAATTTTCCTATGTGTAAAATCCTTTAACTTCCATTTTTCCTTTGAACACTGAGCTTCATGATGAATTGAGTGTGAGTTCCATCTACACACTGTATTTGCAGTCCTTTGCCATCTGGCTGTGGCTGCTGACTTTTGCCATGGACTTTCTTAGACATACGAAATTATCTCTTAGGAGGGTTTTCTCTTCATCTTTGCGTTTGGTCAAATGGAGAAATCCCCTCTGGATGTTTTTGAAACACGTGTCCCTGAGGGCTGAGAAGGGCCAATACCTCTGCCATATGCCTCACTAGATTATATAAAAGTTAGATTGGGGAAAACTAAAGCTGTGGTTAGAGCTTGCATAATTACAATTTGGGACCAATCAGGGACCACATGGCAGGACGTGACTCTGGAGCCTCTGGACCAGTCACTAATCTAAGATTCATCCATGCACAGGGCCATGGATGTAGAATGGGATTTGGAGCAATTTTCTAATGCTACCTCTCTAGGCCTAGCACTGGCAGTTACAGCCAAAAATTCACTAGTTAACAGGGACATCAACTGTTTTGTAATTAAAAGTAGCAAATATAATGCTGCCTACCAATGCCTCAAAACTGTTGAATCCCACATCAGCCTCCCCTGTGATGCCAGGCCAAGCTGTTGTCAGGAACCTCAGGATCAAGCTGCAGCAGCCAAGGGCCTAAGAGCCCTCCCTGCTTTTTGGTTAAGATCACTTGCCTGCAAACCCTCCTATAAGAGAAGCTACTCATTTATGGGCAAACCTGATATAACTTCCAGTGAGCCAGCAAGGTCAGAATCCTGCCTGGCTTAGCTGCTTAATGTCTCCCAGCTCAGGGCTATTGGCTTAGATTGCAGCGGTTAATAGCCATGGAGACACTGGAAAAATATGGTGTGATATACACCAGTGTCACCTGCTTGGGTCAAAACCCCACCTGGTCAGCATTGAGTCAAGCATGAGCAAAGCTTGAAGATCTCCACTCGACCCACACTAGAAGTTTAAATTTTTTAAAGCTACATGCCAGACCTTTTTGCTCTTTCAGATTGTTGTCCGTGCACCAAAACGCTGCTTATTTATGAGACCGCAGGTTTTCTACCACTAAACACCAACCACCCCCATCACCCCAAATTTGAAAGCCTCATCCCTCCAGTCACAAGGTCCAACCCAGACAACGGATGCCTGCTGGAGGGACTTAGTAATTACAAGTTTACTGCACGCTTGAGAGTAAACCAGAGACATGCTTCCTACAGACACGCCAATCCCAAGAAGAAAGGAGAGAGAAACAGGCAGAGCTAAACCCTGTTGTTCCCACTACTGATGGAGAGAAGGCGCTGAGAGGCTAGAGCGTCAGGGAACAGTCAGAAGGATGGAGGAGATGTATTACTCATCCTCAGAGTAAGGGTCCAAGGCTATTAACTTTTTTCCAAGCTTCTTTTATTTTAAAAACCACCTTCTCCTACTGACTTGAAGTGTCATTTCTTCAATTACTAAATTTACATTTATTCATGGGCCTGCAATTATCCATTCAATCACTACTCTCAAGCTAGTTAAATTACAAAAGTGTTAAATATTGTATTTTTAAATATTTAGTAGGGTTATTCTCCTCTCGTTCTTTTCCCCACATTGTTTTAATAGATATTAATATGTTAATTTTCCCAGATTAAAAAAATCATTTTGTAGTATTCCTTTTGAGATTACATTATAGATTTGGCATAGAATTCTAATACCATAATCAAACATTTTATACCATTTACTTACTTGTACTTTTTTCTTCAACTTCTAGGTTTTGAGCTCCAAAAGGACAAGGACCACTTATTTTTACTTCTGCATTTCATACAATAGTTTCTACATATGTTAAGTGATAGAAGCAAAGACATTTTCCAAATATATCGGGTTTTTTTACATCAATGCCTTTTTCCTTAAAAAAAATTATATCTTTTACTTAGATTCTCTTTCCGCACCTTCTCTGTCTGCCATATTCTGTTTATTCTTCCATACTCACCTTAAATGTAACCTCCTCTGGGAAGCCTGCACATATACCTGCCCAGGTAGAGTCTTAGTCTCTCCTCTGTGCTGCTGTATTACTACCTATAGGTCTGTGTCCCTCATTACATTTTACTGTATATGTATTTATCTCTCTTCCTAGAAACACCAAGTTAGGCTTCTTAACAGAGGGACTGTGATATTCTTGTTTCTTCACCTTGTACATTTCCTGATATATAACCTGTTTTTCAACATGTGTTATAAATGAATAAATGCAGTAAATGCAAATTGCTTCTGCTTAATATTTATCACAATGGAAAGTAAATAAATACTTTATTGTGTAATTCATTACATACTCCATTTAAAAAAATTTTTATTGGAGTATAGGTGATTTACAATGTTGTGTTAGTTTCTGCTGTACAGCAAAATGAATCAGTTATACACATACATATATCCACTTTTTTTAGATTCTTTTCCTATATAGGTCATTACAGAGTATTGAGTAGAGTTCCCTGTGCTATACAGCAGGTCCTTATTAGTTATCTATTTTATATATAGCAGTGTGTATATGTGTCTTCCCCATTAGATAGTAAGCTTCATGGTCAGAAACCATGTCAGTCTTGTTTAACACTGTCTCCTTAGGGTGTGGCACAGAATAGCTCATTAATAAGTACCTATTGAATAAATTGATATTATTTCCTATTGTAAGTTAATAATATTATTATTCATATTGTGATGAGACCATAGCAAATGTTCAAATTGAAGTTTTGCATACAGAAATTGTATGGAGAAATACAAAAGATCAATAGACACTTCAGGAAAAGGAATAATATTGTCTTATGATGTTTTCAAGATTTAAATTCCATATTTTAAAAGTCATGAAAAAACTGTGACCACAGGAGATGTCCTTCAGCAAAGTAATATCTTTATTTTGCTCTAAGTCAAAATATGATGAGTAATCTACCCATAAAGCATTTATATGGTGCATATAAATAGGCTGTTAGCAATAGAAACAGCAGCCAACAGGTTTACCCTGTCAACAGCAACTTATTAACATGACAAATAGATAAAATAACATGTAAAATGAGCCACAATCCTGCTTCATTTTCATTTCAATGGTCACTCCAGAAGAAATTTTATTATTATTGCATTTAAGTGTTTCCTTATTGAATATTTACAGTTGTTTTTAATAAAGAAGTGTCTGCAGAGTCATCAAGAATTTTTTTTAAATGACAGTGGAATATATTTAGAGTGGCACCCTTTTGAAGGGAAAATAATTCTGAAAATATAGAAATTACAGGCTCTCCATGAACCTGACAGAAAAGATAGATGCCATTACTGAATAATGGACCCACCATGAGTCATTAGTAAGTCGCTGTTGTTAATATATTATGTATTCTACTTAATATATGATCATATACATTATGCTTGTGTGAATAACTGCAAGCATAGATCTTAATAGTAACCTCGCAGTAAACATTTAATTTAAAATAAATCTTTATAGATCCCATTATGAATCAATTTTAAAGCTTAATTGTACACCCTCTTTGGAAAACTTGGTTAAGATTATTAGTTCTAATAATAGCTAATATTTATTGAGAATTCACTATGCATCAGGCACTGTTCAAAGCAATCTATACATATCGCCTCATTATTTCATCTTTTTAATGACCTATGAAGTAGGTACTGTTATTATTACGATTTGATTAAAAAGGGATCTAAGGCTAACAGTGGTCAATGACAAGGCCTATGTTACCAAAGTCAGCAGTGACAGAGCTGGAACCTGAAATCCAGTTACAAATCCACAGTTTTGTCTGTGCAGTGGATTTTAACCACTGTGCTCTATTCTGTACAGCAAACTGGCAGTATAAGGAACAGATCTGGCTAAAATCTTGGTCAGGAGACTATTACAAATACATTTGAATTTGAATATATTTTGGCATGGCATCTCTTTACAGCTCTTTGCATTTCTGCATTTCTCATTACTCTCTATTGCCTGATTACCCCTCTTGGTGCAGTTAGTTGACCTCTCAGAAGACATTCGATTTTGAGATTCTTGTTTAATCACATCAAAGACATAGAATAGAATAGTAAATATTGAAGTCTGGGGGCAAAAATGAAAAGGCCTAGGATCAATAAGACTAGTTGAAGATCCAGCTAAAGTGTACCTCTAAGGTTCTAAATAACATCTGTGTCTGTGTTGGCATCTTTCTATCAACCTCTCCATTGGAATTGGATTTTAGTGCAGACCTCATTTAGCTTTGACATCAGGTATGTAGCAATGTTTATATGCAGATACTTCAATTTGGGATTACAGAAGATGGAACTGATTTAGAGGACACAGATCTTGCCCACAGGCATTTTATTATCTAGATTAGGAGACATCTGGTAGGAAGTAACTGAATAAAAGCACTCTAATAAGAAATGTGAGTATAATTTGAGATACAGAGATTTATAATAGAAAGAGCCCAGGCTTTGGTATCAGAATGACCTGAATAAAAATCTCAGAGTTTCTATTTAATAACTCTTACCTCTGGAAAACACATTAACCATTCTGTTTTACTTTTGGCCTATCTAGGATGAGAGTGGCAGTGCATTCCTCCCTTTCTAGGAAGAGATTTTGGAGCTCTGAAATTAGTTCATTTAACTTTTTTGTACCTTAACTTTCTGATGGGTATAAAACCCATGATATTTCTACAGTTCACAGGTCTTTTCTTTTGAATTGTCCTTTCAGCTTTTAGGAACATGAAATGACTTTCATTTTTAATATTATATTTTTCAGTCTAGAATTGTCATTTGTAGTTTTGCACTGTTAATTTTTTGCTAAAATTTCCTATCTCATTATCCACCTTTTCTGCTAAACATGTTAACACGTTTATAAGTTATTTTAAAATTCTTGTCTGTTAATTCTAATCTCTGGAATACTTTTGGGTCTGTTTTTATTGACCATCTTTTCTTTTTTAAAATTAAAAAAAAAAATTTTGGTTATGCCATGGTAGCATGTGGATCTTAGTTCCCCAACCAGGGATCGAACCCACACCCCCTGCAGTGGGAGTGCAGAGTCTTAATCACTGGACCACCAGGGAAGTCCCTGACCAGCCTTTCTTTTGAGGATAGGTCATGTTTTTGTGCTTCTTTGCCTGTCTTGTAATTTGTATTCTGGATATTGGTATAAAAGAATAATGGATACTGAAGTAAATGATATTTATTCCCATTAAAGGTCATGATCCTTCCTATAATTTATAGTTGAACTGATTCTAGAAGGGATTGAAGTTTGGTTTAATTTCAGAACACCACTGGTTCCAAATAATTTCAGAGTCCAGTTAGGACTCTCCTTTAAGCAGGACTTGGGATTTAAGCACCAATAAAAATCTTGAGATATCTCACGGATTTACAGTCCTGCTTTTTAGGTCATCAGAAAGCTTTCACTGCACTCTAGCCCTACTCCCAGCTTTCATAATTTCAGCGATCTCTATCTGACCTCTTTCTCTGCTCTTAGCCCTTAGTGAGCTCTGCCATGCACACACTATAGCCTCCATGAACTTTGTGGGATTTCTTTCAGCTCTCCTGCTATTTTCCCAGCCTTTGCCCTGTGTGCTGGTGAAGATCCCATAAAAGAATTGGCAGATGGGTGCAGACTTGTTCTACATCTGGAGGTCCTCAAGATTCTAATCTGCCTTATCAACCTCTGTGAGACCTTTAAAAGTTTCTCCTTACTTTGCAACCTCACCATTTATGTTGGGCATGCATTTTCTCCCACCATGTTTCCAAAGGTGAACACAGCCGGCAACATAGGAGGACATTGTAAAGCTCTGAAATTTAATTCCATTAACTTTTTTGTGTACCTCACCTCTCTGTGGGGTATTATAAACTCTAATTTTTGCAGTCTATCCATCTTTTTAGTTGGTCCACTGGGAGCAATAATCTCTTGTGATTTTCTACATTCTAACAGAGTGAGGAAATCTTACCTTAACCATTCTCAGTCACTATTTTGTCATCTCTGAAAAGGGAAACTTCGTGAAGATTTAGGATAGCATGTGAAAATTACTTAGCATGATGCCTGACATTGGTAGGTGCTTGATAAATACTAATGTATCCTTTCTCCATTACGTTGGCTATCAAGGGATGTCCAGTAAAAAAATAAACAGCTGTGTGGGTTTTGCCGGAATAGCATTTGGAAGGGGTTAAGTTTTGAAGACAGAGCACAGATGGGCAGAAAGGAATAAGAAAAGCAAGTCTTTGTATGTCTTCTTTATTTCTTTCAACTAATATTTACAGAATGTTTACTTATTGACTGTGCTTATAAGGATTGTTCTTAAGGAGACTTCTAAATCAAAGGTCATGTGCTCACCTATTAATTTTTTTAACCCTATTAATGTATCCACTACATTCTACAGAAACAAACATGGTTATTTGCACTTAGGGGTTTGTTTAAAAGGGAATGGGAGATGAAGTGGAAGTTGTGGAAACAGAATGGATTCTGATAAAAGGAAAACTAAATTAAGGGGCAAAAGAAGCACAATGGGTAACAAATTAAAAGAGGAGGAAAACTCTTCCCAATCAAGGACAGCAGACAATGACTGAGAGTGTTTATGTCTCAAGGAAGGAAATTAATTTATCAACACCTCCTTGTTATATATCAGAAAAGAGCTATAGGTCATTGCTAGGATTCACACCTGGAAGAATGAATTGGATTACTGGGGGGTGGGGAAAAGATCAAAAAGGGAAGCTGCACTGTCAGTTACATTTAACCTTGCTAGAGTTTTCTCTGGATGGTTTGCATTTACTCAGACCAAAAAGAGTCATTCTGCTCAAACTGCTTTTCCCTCACCAGGAGAACCAGATGGGTTACCCCAATAGGAAAATGAAGTAAACCTTTACGTATTAAGAGATTGTTAATGAAGAGAATAATTACATTTTGGGGGATGTGAATTTTCATATCTTCCAATTTCATCGTGAATACATGATTCATAGAAACAAAAGAAAGACAGGAAATTAAAGCCAAAAAAATCAAAGGAAAGAATAAGAAAAGAGTCTCTTGCACATTTTATTTGGGTCAGTAACAAGTTAAAACCTCAGTGAATTGAAATCCTGTGGGAGTGGAAGCAGGAGTGAATTTCTCCATTTGTGATCTTGACCTATCAGCTATTACATGAGGTTTCCCAGATGCTGGCAAAATCGGTCCTTGTTCTCTGGAAGCAGCAGCTGGGCTCTCATCATCCCCTCTACAGTTTCCTGCTTAATCTGGGAGAATTTGATTAAAAAAAAAAAAATCTAACAAACCTTAAAGTCTCTATACTGGCCAGACTAAGAACTATACTGTGTCATCGGGCACAGCAGTCATTTTATATCCTTTCTCTCTTCCTTTCCTGTATCTCTGTGGAGGGAAATATTCCATCAGACGTCTGTATCTTTATGCAACTCTCTAAAACTGGGCATTAAGAGCCTCTTGATTATATGATTTTCTTTGCTGAATATCACACCATATATATATATATTTATTTATTTATTTATTTCACATATTATTCTTGCCATTCTGTTTATGGCAGTCAGTACTCTAGGAAACAAAAATACTTTCTGAGTGTTTAACTTATAAGTCACTGACCTTGCTATCTATTTCATAACTTACCCTCCTCAGTCTATTTGAAACCAAAACCACAGTACTGTGGGCTACATGCATCCTAACACTTAGCACATTATATTTTAATTAGGAGATGTGATGGTGTAGTAAAAAGTACACGGGCCTTGTTATCAGCATACTAGCTCTAATACTAGCTGTTTGACATTGGGTGAGTTACTCTAAAATTCACTCCCTTTACTTGTGAAATGGGCATAATAATTAGAAGCTTTTTGTTGTACATTTTCATGCAGTTAGTGCCAAGCAGAAGTAGATGGCACTAGACTGGCTACTTGAAGATTTTTTTTTTTCTGTTTTTCTTGATTCAGATTCTTTCCCATATCAATTCATCAATTTCTAAGACTTTGGGGTCAAACAGCATGATAGTTGCACTAATCTTTCAGGATTCATGTGGTATATCCACTGTCTCTCTGATGTACACCTTTCTTATTTCTCAGATTGATTCTGGTTTAAAAACTTCAAAAGCCCCAATCTCTGGAATTTAGCAGGACAAAAGAGCCAATCTCTGTGGCCTGTGAGGCTTGACTGAGAGACATCTGAGAGGACATTATGCTTTATTTCCCAATTTAGGGTCTTTGGTGGATATTAAATAATCCCTGACGATAGCTGTGACTATTAGAAACCCAGAGGGAAGAAATGGTAAAATTTATCAATTTCCAAATGAACATGTAAAGGAGAACAAAACTCTTGCTACCTAAGGAATATATTTTTTTCTTAAACAAAATTAAGTTGAAGGGAAAACTAAATAAAATAATCACAAATTCAAAAGCCCCCAAACTCTACACCTATAGAATTTGGTCTACCATTTCAGTGAAAAGGCTCTGAAAATCTGCCCTCTTCCCAGAGAATCTCAGTCTCTCTAGTGAAAATTTACCAATCAGATATCACATCCTGTTCATGCCAATATGGTCTGTCCTATTCAGTCCATCTTTAAATAGCACTTACAAAGGAAATGATAGGTACCAACTAAGAGAGAAAGAGTTCTTAAAGGAAATCAGGACCCTGAAGAAACACAATTGGGCTTAAACAGCCACTACACCATACAAGTTTCAGTTTCACGAAGGAGAGATACAGTGTTCATAGGGAACGATATTGACAAAGAGACGCTTTAAAACACTCTCCTACTGTCTTAAATTTGGGCCCCTCACTCCTATGTAGTTCTAGTTTTCTAGAGTTAATTTTTTTGCCTTTGAGAGTATAGATCCCCAACAAGTCAATGGCCTCCTCTGCCTTCCCTAAGTCTTGCATCTTACCACTCCAGTAGCAAGGAAAAAGGAATCCAGGACACACACACCAGAGGGAAAAGAAAGAACACTGACCCCCATATCTAAGGTGAGCTGTCCTAGGCTGTCCTCCCCAGGCCTTCTTATACCGGGCAGATGCAGTGACCCCAGTCCTGCATCACCTCACCAATTGTGAGTTTGAAAAACATCCTGTAAGTAAGCAATGGAAGGAAGTGTAAAGAAAGAGTAATGGTTGGCTAGACTTTCTTCCAAAAAGTAGCAACACTGACCCTACTTCTATACCAGCTCCAGGGAACACCTACATCTAAAAAGAGTTTTGGGGCCTCAAGTTTAATCTATTTCTCCTTTAAAAAAATCTATAATATGTAGTACATCTCCATTTTCTATTCCACATTATCTATTTTATCTCCAATCTTTTTTATTTCTGTATTCCAGAGAAGCATATCAAAATTTCCTCTTAATCAATGAGTTGCCTTCCTGGAGCTTCAGTTCTGCAGTTTATAACCTCAACTGTGAACTTAAGTTGTTCATATTTCATCTTAAGTTTTGTAGTACTTTAAAGTTATTTCAGTCTACTTACATTTACTTAGAAATCATTCGTGAAATTCTCAATTATTTTTCAGCACTGATAGTGGTCCTTGACCAATTCTAATTGTGAGACTAAATAGTTGTGGTAGGTAATTAAATTTGTTGATGACAAATTGATGTTATTCGTGAAAGTTACATATAATTTTAAGCATTTATGTGGACAAAAAGGGGTATTGTAACTTATGTATCTTGTTGCCTCAATATGATGTTTTTACAGTACAAAAATACTAAATGAGATGATAAAATCTCCCAGAATGTAAAGCACAAAGACAAAAGTATAAAAAATATAAAAGAGAGTGATGAGACATGGAAAATCAAATAAAGTCAAACATACATTAAAAAGTATTTCCAGGGAAAGATAGGAGAGACATTAGTCAAAGAAATAATATGAGTTTTTACCAAAGTTAAGGAAAAAATAAGTCCTAAGATTGTCGAGCAATATAAGTGAAAAAGGCCCACACTTAGGCATACACTCCTAAAGTTTTTCAAACCAGGAACAGAGAGAAGATTCTAAAAGTTTACAAGAAGAGAAAAGAATAAAATTGACTATCTACACAGAAGTGAGAAATGAAATTACACCATGTTTTTCAATAACAAACGCTGATAAAAGGCAACAGGATATATATACTTCATTGAAAGAGTTTCATAATATTAGAGAAATGAAACTTACACAAGAGTGAGCATAAAATCATAACACTAACTTAGCTAAGCATCAGCTTCAAGACAATGTTTTCAACTGAGTTCCTAATGAACAATTGACTTTACTGTTAACAGGTGAGAAATAAAATTTCGCTCATTTACTTGAGTATACTGGAGAGAATGTAGCCACACAGATAATATATGGACTGTAGCTCAGCCAGAAGATGAACACCCTTTCACCAAGAGCTCAGATCAAAAGGGAAAAGATCAAGAGTTGCTGCATCGCAAGACCTATTCTCAGTTAAGTAAAATTCAGAATGTTGGGGCTTCCCTGGTGGCGCAGTGGTTGGGGGTCCGCCTGTCGATGCAGGGGACACGGGTTCGTGCCCCGGTCCGGGAGGATCCCACATGCCATGGAGCGGCTGGGCCCGTGAGCCATGGCCGCTGAGCCTGCGCGTCCGGAGCCTGTAACAGGAGAGGCCACAATAGTGAGAGGCCCGCGTACCGCAAAAAAAAAAAAAAAAAAAATCAGAATGTTGGAGGAAAGCAAAGCTTTTCATAGATTTTCTGTATGGAATTCATCACAAGTGTGTAAGCAAAATCACAAAAGTTTTAATCGTCCCAAACCAAGGTGACATCCACCATATGATGGTTAGGGATGAGACTGATAGCACATAAGAAGAGAAACAAGAAAGCCAGAGCACCTCCAAGTTTTGAGGATCCCAAGTAATCTGGGTAGAGTTTCCCTTAGAACTCTGAGTAATTTCATAGATGCCAAGTAATTCATGCTTAAGGTAATGTGTGATAAACTTATTAGTTCATAGTCTGTATGAATTGAAGAAACCTGGAAGAATATATACCAAAATGCTAATAAGAATTATCTTTAAACTGTAAGATTATGAATTATTTTCACTTTCTTCTTTACACGTATTTATAAAGAGAAGTAAATACTTTTATATTCAGAAAAAATAAAGCAATTTTTTCAATTGATAAAATAGAAATTAGAACCATTCTAATAATGGCAAAACTATGCTATATAAATTCAGGCTGCTATGATTAGTATACTCTTAAAATAGCTAGAAGAGCTAAGACTTGTCCAGTTTAGTTCAAAAGATAGCTGAAGTGATCAGTAATAACATACAGTGCTTTTTTTTTATCTTTACAAAGTGACGTAGCTAAGTTTATCTTGTAGTTTCTGTTCCTATTGAGAAAAAAAATGCTGTGGCAGCATGTATATACGACCACAGTTCTGAAACGTACAGTAAGACTCTCTGAGTCACTGTAAAGTGCCCATTGTATACTGCTGGACGTCACCAACACTATTCCACTTTTTAGGTTGGGCTACTGAATTTATGCAAAGCCTAAAGACATGGCTAGAGTTTCCAACATGGTATTTGCTGAAAACCCAGGTTCACAGATTCTGAATTAAGCTCTGCATAGAAAAAAAAAAATTCATCTGTTTATTCAGACCGGGATGATTGGTCCCCCAACTTCTTCCATATGTAAATAGAAGTTTCAGAAGGGCACATTTCCCAGATTCCTAAGCACCTAGGTGTGGTCTTTTTATTGTGTTCTAGTCAATACTGAATTGATATGCACATTTCCTCTGTGGGAGAGGACACCTCCTTCTACTCCTTTCCTCCTTCCTGTTTCCTAGAAAGCAGACATAGTGGAAATGAGCCATACTGGACTATGTAGATGAGGAAAATGCCTGGATGACAGAGCAACGTGATAGAAGGAACCTGGATCTTCAACACCATGCAGCTGCCTTATCTGCCCCACACCATGTACACCTGGACTATTAAGTGGGAAATTCATTTTTGTTTTTTTAAGCTACTGTGATTTTAGTCCTCTATTACACATCTGAAAAGTATCCTAAATAAAGCAATTTCAAAACTGATGGGGTAACAAGGGAATTGCCTATTCGTAGGATGGTCAGTTTAAACACACATTCAAGGACTCACTACGAAATCAGTAGCTTTTATTTTTTTACATGCTGCTCCCTCATCTTCCAGAAAGCTGCCGTATTCACCCATTATTTTAAAGTCTCACAAACCTCAATATTTAAAAGTAAAGATTAGAGCTTGACAAAGAGGAGATTTTTTTATATTCATGTTATTTTTTCCTCTCACTCTCTTTCTTCAAGAAAATGCATGTAAGCTACCAGTTAAATTACTGTGGGTTGGTGAAAAGATAACCTAACCAAACATTCCCTGAAATTATACACAACCCATTATGACAGTACCCTAGGGCACACAAGGTTCTTGGCATTATGGAAGATTTTAATATCATTTTGTGAAATTCTTCAATAGAAGCTGCAATTGATAATCAATGAAGTATTTTCTTGTAGAGGGTGAGTTCATATATATGCACTGCTTGAGGCACAAGGGGACAATTAATGTAAATCAATTAATACAGAATAAGGTATTAAAACAATATATAAATGGTAATAAAATGTAGAATCATATTGTGGGGATCTCTGGCAATAATAGAATAGCATTGGTGAAACTTAATTATATTAATTTTGCTTTAAAAAAAGCTGAATTTTTCTGCAGATATTTACATACTTTAAGGACACGATAATATTACAAAAGTAGCAATAATGTCCAGTCCCCTCTTAATTTTTGCACTAATGATAAATAGATGTAGCAAAGTTAAGCAAAATTTTTGATTATCTTTAAATCATTTCTAATGGAATGTGTTATGTGGTTTCAGGGATAGAAAATACAACAGATTTACCTTCCTAATTATGTTTTTCTGAGACTAATATTAACATTAATTAGCATTCCATTTGCACCTACCAGGAAAATTATTCTAGAATTTAAATTTGCTATAGTTACATCATATTCAAATTGAGATTTTTTCCATGTATATTAAAATGTTTAAATTTCCCCTGAGTGGGGAAAAAACTTCCAAAATATATTACATTTGAATAATTCTTTCAACTTTTCAATCTGTTTTATAGCAATATAAAAATTTTTCTAAGATTATAAAGCTAGTAACAGTTCTTAAGATCCCCTCCAAAAAAGTCTAATTATCTTTTCTTACCCCAAAACTGCTACTTAGATACCAGTTAGTCCCAAATATATATAGCTAAATAATGATTGAATTTAAAGTAGCATATGAGACCCCACTCTAATACCTTGGTAGCTATTACCTAGTATATTAGCTTGCTAGAGCTGGGTGGCTTATATGACAGAAATTTATTTTCTCACACCTCTGGAGCCTAGAAGTCTGAGATGAAGGTGTTGGCAGCGATTCTTCTCCCTGTGTCTTCACATGTTCTTTCTGTGTGTGTCTGTGTCCTAATCTCCTTTTCTTATAAGAATACTAGCCATATTGTATGAGGTTCTACCCTAATGACATTATTTTAACTTAATTACCTCCTTAAAGGACCTATCTCCAAATATAGTCACATTCTGAGGTACTTGGAGATTAGGACTTCAACATAGGAAGTTGGAGAAACACTGCTCATAACACCTAGAAAATATAATCTCCTCTTTTTCCTATCACAAAGATCCCAATTATAGCTCCACAGACAGAGGTTACTATCCATCTGTTTGATTCGGAGCTGAGCTCTGTAGTACAAGGTCCCATATCCTGAGACTGTTTTGAGTGGACAGTACTTATTAAGTCTTCTTCATACACAGTATTTCACATGATATTTCATTTGATCTTCAAAACAAACTTGTGTGGTAGGTATTATTACTACACTCATAAAATAGATGAAAAAACTGAGGATCAACAGGACTAAATGGCTTGCACAATGTTACACAGTGATTGACAAATCCAGGATTCAAGCACAGTCCTCAGACCACACCACCTGCAAGGAATTAACTAACCAAATTCTTTCCTTCCCCCTTCCCTCCTTTTTCCCTTCTTGTCTTTTTTTTTTTTAAATAAATTTATTTATTTATTTACTTATTTATTTATTTATGGCTGTGTTGGGTCCTCGTTTCTGCGTGAGGGCTTTCTCCAGTTGCGTTGAGCGGGGGCCACTCTTCATTGCGGTGCGCGGGCCTCTCACTATTGTGGCCTCTCCCGTTGCGGAGCATAGGCTCCAGATGCGCAGGCTCAGTAGTTGTGGGTCACGGGCCCAGTTGCTCCGCAGCATGTGGGATCTTCCCAGACGAGGACTCGAACCCGTGTCCCCTGCATTGGCAGGTGGATTCTTAACCACTGTGCCACCAGGGAAGCCCTCCCTTATTGTCTTTTAATTTTTTTTCCTTCCTTTTTGTTTTGGGTGCTCTATTTTTTTTTCAAATGCTATAAAATCAATGAGGATTGGTTTTTAAGATACATATGTAAATTTATATATTAATATTTATATATTTTAATATTATGTATAAAACCCCAAATACATAGAAGATATATTAAACCAAAAGAAATTGCTAATATTCAATGAGCTTTGACCTACAAAAGTGGCAATTTCCTACGATTCAATCAAGAAAAAACACACCATAAACTTCCAGTTTCCTATATGCATCTCCCTTGAATTATTTCCCTTGAGATTTACTCCTCCTTCCATCTCTCATTGGACCCCATCCCAAACCCAGCTGTTTGTCAGCCAGTTGTTCCCTTCAAGATACCAATCTGGGAACAAAGTGGAAAGGTCAGGGCAGAAGACATGGCGATGTGTCTGTTGAAAAGTGACTAAGTGAGTGGATCATGAGCAAAAACTAAATAACCATTTCCAAGAACAGCTTCTTATAATTCTATTCCGCTGAGAAGTTAAAATGAGTTGACATTTACTGTTAGGTATTCCCTTCTCCAGGATAGATAATATATCTTTACAAAGAAACTAACCCCCAATCTCCCCCCCCAAAAACAAACAACATACCACTCATGATCACTGTTGTTATCTAATATACACGTGTATCACTGTTAATACTTGTGGTAATTATCTATTAGTGTGTAAAAAATTACCCCAAAGTTTGGCGGCTCAAGACAACACACAGTTATTACGTTACAGCTTTTGGGGACAGGGAATCCAGAAGTGGTTTAATTGGGTAGCTCTGGCTCAGGATCACTCTCATTGCTGCTGTCAGCACATGGCAGGAGCTGCAGTTACATGAAGGTTTGGCTGAGGATGGAAGATCCATTTCCAAGATGCCTTACTCACATGGCTATTGGCAGAAGGCCTCAGTTCCCCACTGACTTTTGGCAGGAGGCTAATGTTCCTGCCACGTGGGCCTCTCCTCACGGTATGGAGCTAACTGGCTCCAGACCCAGCAACCTAAGAGCAAGCCAGCCAACAGGAGGACACAGTGCTTTTTATGACCAAATTTCTGAAGTCACCTGCCATCACTTCTGCTCTATTCCATTCACTAGAGGCAAGTCACTAAGTCCAGGGGAGGGAAATTAAGCTCCACCTATTGCAAGGAGGAGCCTCAATGAATTTGTGGACATGTTCTAAGCCTGCTACACTACATCTATGTCGTGCGTGCCAAGAAGCACTCAAGAAAGAGTCCGTGGCTCTCAAACAGTAATTCGAGATCGAACAGGAAATTTTGGGCCTTAGTCTTGTACATATATAATAGAATACATTAAACACTTCTGAAAAATAGTTTAACATAACTGAACATACCAGCAGAAAAGTTGTCTTGGCTTATTTAAAAGATCAAAACATTTTGATTCTAAAGCGTTGTGTTCATGTGTACAAAGGCCATTCCTTCCTGGTTAGCTCACCTGTTGCTTCATATTATAGTTCTACTCAGTGTCCGACTTTATTTAAATCCCAAATCATTGATAACGTGCACAGACTTCAAATAAATTTAACCAAAATATATTGGTTTTATGATGAGTATGACAAATTAGCATATAAAAGTTATCAAAAGTTTGTCCTTACCTTTGCTCCTGGTTTCCAAGAGAGGGCACCAAGAGCTGAAGAATAACATCTTCATTTTGGAAGGAAGATTCTGGCAACTTATACCAAGATGGAAAAGGTTGAAAATGATGCTGGCAATATGCCATCGCAGAATTAATCATTATTTTCCCTCTAGTTTAATAAAGACCACATTTCCTTTTTCATCACTCAGTCACTGTACATATTAAATTTCATGAAAGGTTACATTATTTTATATTTAGAGAGGGAAGGGATAATGCTTGCAGCGTGCAGACATCTAAGGGCTACGTGACCCACAGGTGAAGCAAGACCATGGCATCTAGCCATCTGCTTCCCTTTTCTGCATCTCTCTCTGTCTCTCTGTCTCATTCTCATCCTAAATTTGGGGGATCTCATATAATTTGTTTTTCATCATTGTCAATTTGGATTAGTCTTTTGTGGCAGAATTAATTCACAGACTTTTCTCCCAGGGCTTCTTTGAAGGTTCTTTGCAAGAAAGCTCAGAACCCCCTCCTCCCTCTTCCACATGCCTTCAGCTCCCCCTCAGAGATGTCCCTCCCTGCACTGTCTTGCTGCTTGGATTTCCTAGCCTGACAAGGTGCTTTTCTTGAGTGTGGTGCTGGCAAGAAAGCCCAAAGCCCAGGTCCCTTCTCTCGTGTCAGCTCCACCCATGGGAAAATGAAACATCCTTTCCCTGTCAAACAGTGGGTGTGCAGGCTACTTTTCAGTGACCCCTTGTCCCCAGCCTTACCATTTCTTGGCTAGTCTGTGCTGAAGGTGTAGAGTAAAATTGAAAAGCATGTGCACAGGGCTTTCCTGGTGGCGCAGAGGTTGAGAGTCCGCCTGCCAATACAGGGCACGCGGGTTCGTGCCCCGGTCCGCGAAGATCCCACATGCTGTGGAGTGGCTGGGCCCGTGAGCCATGGCCGCTGAGCCTGCGCGTCCGGAGCCTGTGCCCCGCAACGGGAGAGTCCACAACCGTGAGAGGCCCGTGTACCGCAAAAAAAAAAAAAAAAGAAAGAAAAAACATGTGCACATAAAAAAATAATTAAAATATATAATTGTTATCACATAGATTCCTTACCATTATCTTCAAAATTAAACTATGTATTTTATCTGTCTATAGAGAGAGATGGATGATAGATAGATGGAAGTAAAATAAAATATTTTAAAATAAATTATATTAATGAAATTCAATAAGATCACTGCATGTCATGAATCTCCAATAATTTAATCCATACAATGAAAACCTTATAAGCTAAGTGTAGCAGGAAGCAATCTTTGGTGAACAGGATGCTGCATGTAAGTAAAATTTTTGTAATTGTGAAACAATGCCTTTATTCCATGTAAACTTCCCTATCCATAATAATCTTCTCTTAAATTGTCGTATAACTTCTTGTATTTGTTACCATCACAGCTAAGCTACTACTGACATATTTTAAATGAGTGTAAGCCAGTGGGACATTAGAAAGTGGGGCAGAATGCAGGAACAATTCTTCATTATGTATAGAACTGTCCTGGGTACAGAAGAACATGTAGCATCCCTGGTCCTTGCCTTTAAAGGTCAAGAGAGGGTCCAACTCATTATAATGACTTAATTCCCATTTACAATTTCCAAATATCTCCTGAAGTAAGGCATTCTACTGAAAACTACTGAACTATGGGGAGATAGGGGAAGAGGTTGGAATGGTTTGGCTCCTTCAATAGGAGGTAGACCCCAACTGCTAACAGCATCTGAACTTAGAATATGGGACGTCACCTTTTGGGCCTGGTCATGATAGCACAACACAGGGAAAAAAGTCACACTTTATCACCACTTCAGCTTCATCTACAGATGAACATAGAAATTCAGATATTTCTTCTGTCTTTAATGAGTTGTTTACACACACATATTTTTGTATGTCATTCTCTGGTGGTAATTCTAAATAAATATTTAATTTAGACTCTAAGGTTTTGACTCTGTAAGATTTTGCCTCCTTGACTACCTGAAGGAACTGAAACTATTTACTTATACCTTCTCATAAGGATAATAAACAAAATACACTAGTTAATAATTCTGTATACACATTTTCACTGTTTGACTCATGTTTACCTATTCAGGTGGTTTTCACATTGAGAATATTTTATTTTGTAAATTTTCCAAGCCAAGTGGTGAGGATAATCGGGAATGTTCTTGGAATTTGAGCTCCTGATCAAAGTTCAGGACATCTTCCTCCTTCATCATGTTCCTTGGGTCAGGGGTACCTTGTCATGTTATTGACAAGTGTTTACTGACAAGAGGTCATCTAAATAAATGTCTAATATTATGGTAGAATTGGGTAGGGGGGTGTCTTTCAGGCACAGAGCTGCAGTAGGAGGTGTGGCCATGGTGCCCAGTGAACTTCAATGCACTATTTCCATAGCCATAATGCCTATCTCTGGGACAGATATAATCTAACGTTAGATACCTGGTTATGCCTGCATCAGGGTGGAAGTGGAAATGTTTGATGATCTCTCTCAAGCCAGAGGTAGCATTTAAAAAAGAAGGATCCCTGTGGATGCTATGTGCAATACAAGTGAAAAAATATTGATGTTTCTGACATTCCAAACAATAACTCAGGATGCAAGATGTCAGTTCCTGTTAAAGACAAAGTTAGCTTTGTAATGAGAATTTATGGAGCTTCCAACAGAGCATATAGCCATGAACAAGCTGATTTCAAAATCATTTTTTCTTTCTCCTTATCCCAACAGACAAACATGTTTCCAAATCATCAAAGCCAAGAGTTCAGGAGCTACACAATTTTCCCCTGCTTCATCTTTGTAGAGGTAAGATTATTCTGAAAATTCGACCTTAGAATATGTATTAATCAAAAGAAATATGTTACCCCTTAAAAGTTACTCTATGTATCCTCCTCTGTAGACACTGAAGCTTTAACTATAGAAATCTGTAATGTCACAGGTGTATTTTCATCTGAAACGTTTCATGGTCATGGTGATTATGAACATGTGTTCCACATTTGTGTCACGTGCAAATGCCTTTCTAGATCTAGAGTTACAGTTTCATTACCTCATCAATGCATTTCCTTCTGTCTACCTCCACTTTCTGATATCTACCCCTCCCTCCACAAGCTATTCCTTATCCCAGGACGTGTCAGCTTTGTTCTGGAACTCCATGTGTTGACTTCACTTAGTTGATTAATATAGCTATAGCTGACCCTAAATTAGCCAGCAAGCCTTGAGGCTAATGTCATGCAGTTCAGGATCTTCTGTCTCACTTTCTGCATCATCACCACTTACTTATTTTGGCTTCCTCCACCTCATTTTTCTTTACTCACCTTCTTTTCCATCTCATGCTCTTCTTTCATTATATTTATCAAGGATTATAAGGAAGTTGGGTTGATGGGAAGTTAGGGTACATCTCCAAGATTTTTGCATCACACAGCCAATGAAAGAGTTCATGGGAGATTTAATGTGCATATGGATGAACTATTACTCACATTGGCCTTTTTAGATTGTGCGTGTATAAGAAACATACTCATAATGCATCAACTACGATGGAAAAGAGACACCCAACTGAAACCCGTTTGGCCAGCACAAATTACTGCTATATATTTACTTTTTTATTAAGTACATGTACAACATTAGATATATCACAAATACATTTTACAGTGACCTCATCTTTATTATATGTATATTACTTCCATGTTATAATGAATAAAAGTAATACTTTAATTAAGCCAGAAACACTAAATGATAAGTGCTTCTTGCAATGACGGCTTTAATAAGATTATAGCTTAGTGCTCAGACATGACAATTGCTTTCTTGGAGTCAACATCCTATTTTTATGACTGCAATGCAGTTTTCTCTTATCCTTCTAAAAATGATTCATGCCAATCATATGTCTTGGGAGGCAAAGGTATAAAGATATTAGAGGAAGGAAAATGATGAAATAAACTGGCAAACAGGTTTTCAATGTTTCAAACTTTCCAATTATTTAAAAATATGCTTTAAAACTCTAGAACTACAAGAGGTAAAGCTCCTTTAAGAAACTAGGTTTTGTAAAACAATATCCAGTAAATACACAAAGTAAGCTGAAAGTAGCTATGTTTAGAATTTATGACAGAGAACTTTAGCCTTAGTGTCAGCAATATTTACATAAAGACAAATAAACTGATGAATAATGGATGAGAGAAAATGCTTTCTTTACAGTTGGGTAAAAGATATACAACATGCTATTTCTACCAATTTTTCTTTCATGATCTGGAAAAGAAATAGCATGGATGGCAATAGGAAGAATTTAACTCAGTCAGACTACAAGTTAAACAAGTAGAAGTTCCTGGGTAGCTAAATAAGGCTGGCAATGGCAGGCACAGACCGTAGTTTTTCGCTATTTAAAGTTTTCCAAATTAGGTGGAGCATGAGAACTGGAGCACAGAAGGATAAATGACAACTTCTAATGCCTAATCACGTTGCTCTTGAGACTGAAACAGTACTGGTGTTTGGGGAGCAATGGATGTTCTTTAGAAGGATACTAAGAACTGAAAAAAATGCTTTAGGGTGAGTTGGGGACAGTTGCTAAATTACCTGTGGAGTCAGTCCAGGAAAATAGACAGCTAATAGTTGAGATGGAAGGAGTAAGGCAGGAATGGTGACTAGTTGTTTTAAGTTAATTTTAAATACTATTTTAACTGATGTTAATATATGAACAGAGATTGTTAGTCTATCAATTTACTTTAAGTGATGTTAACTTGTGCCTCAGTTGAGTAAACTAGAGATTAGATTAAAAAACGTTTGGAATAGCATCCATTAGTCTACTTAACTATTCATAGCTAAGGAAGAAAAAGTCAGGCATGGTCCTCCTTCTCCACTATTTCATCACCCAATATTTAATTGGACAATCAGAATATAAAAAGATACTCTGATCTGGTTTCCTTGACCCTCCTTTGGATAGCTCCACTCCCGTGCTTTCACAGACATGGACGCAGTTTTCATGCTCCATGTGCTTTGTTTCTGCTACCTTGATGTCTCTCAAAGTAGTGAGACCAAACCACCTCTACCTGCTTGACCAACCACTTCACTCCGCTATTTTCTTCCCAGACAGCATTTAAAGTTTTTCTTTAAAGTAGAAATTACTTTCATTTTCTTTCTGATTTTAAATTAAGAAATATGAAGTTTTAAAAAATGGATATTATAGTAAAGTTTTTTAAATTCCATTTATTCATTTCTGTTTACTGAATGCCTTATATGAAGCAAGCATTGTTTTCAGCTCTGGGGATACAGAGGTGATAAAAATAGATAATATCTCTTTCCTCATGGGTGTCACATTCCAATGAGCTGGGAAAACAAGTAACACATAAATGAGTAGAATATTTAGAGAATCAGTTGCGGATAAGTGCTCTGGGGAAAAAGAAAGCAGGGAATGAGGATGGGGTCAGCTGATGCCAGGCAGCCTCAATTTTCCTTATAATGTTGCCACTCATAAATAATTCTGTTAATATTTTAGCATATAACTTACCATAAAGTTTCTTTTTTAAATTCATTTTATTTTTTTATCTATAAACGTATTCACATAGTTTAAAAGGTTAAAAAGCATTAAATAGTTATAACAAAAAATCGCAGTATACTAATTCTGTGTCTCCCCCTCCCGCAAAGTAACTTTTTAATCTGTTTCACCAAATAATATGTGTATACTGCTGTCTTGATTCATAAATTTTAAACATCATCTATTGACTTGCCTTTAAGGGAATGAAGACTTTATATCTTTTACATTCCCTACTCCTTTCTCTCCGTTCCATTCTACTATAACTGATGTATCAGAGTTTCTGGCACAAATCTGTACACAACATTTTCATTATGATTATGGCTTTCTAGATTCTATTAAAGTAATGGACTATTGGTTCATTTCCTTTCTTTTATAACTTCACTTTCCTTGGAGTTAATCATGGCTTCGTTATCTTATTTGCTTAGTTTTCCTTAAATCTCTGATTAACTCTTGACACACAATTTAATCTCTCTATTACAAATGTCTTACTACAATTTTCTACATGATCGAAGCTATCAGATAATCTACTAGTTACTGTTCCCTCTTAATCCCTCTAGGTACCTTTCATTCTCTTGTTTGAAACTGGTCTATCTGCTCTCTAGACCTCGTCCACAACAGTTGTCTTGAGGTTTCCTTTGCCACCATCTTGGGGATTATCTTTCTTTCCATCTCCTGTGTTGTATTGCCTGTTCACTGCATCCTAGGTCTCCTGTTCTTAGTTTTTTCTCCTGTTTTAGTGGAGAAAATCTTCCAATAGATTCTCAAAAAAGTTAGTTTTCTATTGCTTCTGTAACAAATCACTACAAATGTAGTGGCTTAAAACAATACAAATGTATTATCTTGCAGTCTGTATATTAGAGTCTAACTTAGATGGCACTGGGCTAAAACCAGGTATGGACAGGGTTGCATTCCTTTCTAGAGGTCTGAGGGTGAATCTTTGTTCTAGTTTCTAGCGGCTGCCTGCACTCCTTGGCTTGTGACCCTCCCCATTTTAAAGCCAGCAATGGCGGGTTAAGTCCTTCTCACACTGCATCACTCTGACCTCCTCTTCTGCCTCCCTCTTCTACTTTTAAGGACCTTTGTGATTACACTGGGCCCATCTGGATAATCTCCCTATTTTAAGGTTAGCTGATTAGTCAACTTTACTTCATCTGCAACCTTAGTTTCCCTTTGCTATGTAAGGTAACACATTAACAGGTTCCAGGGATTAGGACATGAACATCTTTGGGGGATCTATTGTTCTGCCTACCTCAGGATAGATAGGAAACACATATTAGTCTTTGTTGTACATAGACATCTGATTTAAAGATCGGTTGGATACAGGATTCTATGTTTAGAATGATTCCATTCATAATCTATAAAGTATTATTTCGCTCTCTTGTAGCTTGCAAATTTCTCTTCAATTCAGATGACATTCTGATCTCAAGAAGCCTTAAGGAACTTGTTTTTACTGGTATTACAAAATTATATAATCATGTACCTTAGTTTGTATATTTTTTATTTACTGTTTGGGCATTTGGGCAGGGTCCTTCCACTTTAAAGACAAATATCCTTCAGTTCATATATTTTTTTCTAATTACTTGCATTTATTGATTTCCTCCTTATCATTTTTTCTATTTTCTGTATCAGGAGCTCCTGTGGTTTGGTTATTGGACTTGAATAACATACATATATGAGATAGAAGAGGTATCATACACACATGTAGATAAAAGAAGAAAAAGAGGAGTTATGTTTATATTAAATTATGTAAACATTAAATAAAATATATAAATATATATGTGTATATATATATATATATATACATATATATATATATATATATAGAGAGAGAGAGAGAGAGAGAGAGAGAGAGAGGATTCAACCAACCAGGACCATGTAGTACTGAAATACTCTTGAAAAATATTTGCATATAAGTGGGCCCATGCAGTTCAAATCCGCAGTATATATACATACTGTATATATATATATATATATATATATATATATATATATAATTTCTGTGGTTTTTTATTCACCTCTTTATCTTATTTTCTGAGAGATTTCCTTGATATTATCTTTGAACATTCTCACAGAATTTGTAAAATAAAAAAAGCTATAAAATATTTAATTTATAAGAACTGAACTCTGTCTTAGTCATCCTTTTTTGTCTCATTTTCTTCATACATTTTTTCTTTGTAAAGAATGATTTATTTGAAGTTGTCTTCTGCTTCCTGCATTGCCTTTGCTTGCTCTTAATTCCTTTTCTTTCTTGGTGTTTTTTTCTGGCCTCTCTCTTCCATATTCTTCTCAATAGTTAGTAATAATCAAATTTCCATTACTTATCAGAATAAGACATAAAAAGTTGATTGGAAATTTTGCATGTAGAGGTCAGATTTATTGATAACTGTGTTAGGGCACAAGTACTACTCAAACTCTACCCAACCCAACGCGATGAAAAATTTTGAGATGCCCAAAATATAGAAGTCACTGTATTTCTTACACATAGAAGTCTCTAGTGGGCAGGTTGTTTATAATTATAATATGATACTTTAAATATGATCAGATACATGTGAAAATTGTGTGAAAGTGGACTGTGAGGCCTTTATGAAAAGGTCTTCCTTAAAGGTGCACAGTAACTATTCTGGAAAGAGAAGAAGAAAGATCATTCTAGCTTAACAAACAACAATCCAAGTGGTTTATTACAGCCACTATGGAGAACAGTATGGAGGTTCCTTAAAAAACTAAAAATAGAACTACCATATGATCTTGCAATCCCACTCCTGGGCATATATCCAGAGAAAACCATAATTCAAAAAGATACATGCACCCTAATGTTCATAACAGCACTATTTACAATAGCCAAGACATGGAAGTAACGTAAGTGTCCATCAACAAACGAATGGATGGATAAAGAAGATGTGGTATACATACACACACACACACACACACACACACACACACACACACACACAATGGAATATTACTCAGCCATAAAAAAGAATGAATTAATGCCATTTGCAGCAACATGGATGGACCTAGAGATTATCATACTAAGTGAAGTAAGCCAGACAGAGAAAGACAAATATCATATTTCTCTTATATGTGGAATCTAAAAAAATATGATACAAATGAACTTACATACAAAACAGAAATAGACCCATAGACATAGAAAACAAATTTATGGTTATTAAAGGGGAAAGGAGGGAGGGGATAAATTAGGAATTGGGGATTAACATATACACACTACTATATATAAAATAGATAACAATCAAGGACCTACTATATAGCACAGAGAACTGTATGTATAGTGATATATATATATGCATATATGTATCACTTTGCTATATACCTGAAACTAACTATAACTGTAAATCAACTACACTTCAAAAAAAAATCCTGTTGGGGAAGAGTGGATCTTAAAATTTGATAGACTATGCAACTCCAGCTTTAACGGATTTTCATTTCCAGTCTGAAAGACAACAGGAATGAATATGGATTTTTTTAATGAAAGAAACTTTATGAGTAAGTGAGTTTTAAAAAATTAAACTGGTGGTGGTTTTCCAAATGGCTTTCTTTTTAAAAACGAAGGCTTGGAGAAGGAAAGGAGACCACACTGGAAGATATTTTATTAATCAGGCTTTTGTGGTGATAAAATTCTGAACTATTAAGTGGCATTGAGTATGAAGAGGAAGTGACAACCTAAGATGTTGTTTCTAAGAGAAGCATCAATATTCACTCAGTGATTAAATATGAAAAGGGAAGAGAGAAGTTAAACATAACTCAAAAAGTTCAGGCCTAGGGGACAAGTTTTAAGTAATTTGTGTGGTGAGAAATATTTTCTGTATAAGCCCTGAGTGTTTTCTGCTTAAAATTTTACTCATTCTCTATTTTGAGAGCTATCTCTTTATTTTCTTCATTTTTTTTTTTTTTTTTTTTTTTGGCGGCACGCGGGCCTCTCACTGTTGTGGCCTCTCCCGTTGCGGAGCACAGGCTCCAGACGTGCAGGCTCAGCGGCCATGGCTCATGGGCCCAGCCGCTCCGCGGCATGTGGGATCCTCCTGGACTGGGGCAAGAACCCGTGTCCCCTGCATCGCAGGCGGACTCTCAACCACTGCACCACCAGGGAAGCCCTATTTTCTTCAATTTTATAACCAAGCCTCTGGCTCTTTCTGGAAAAGCATCATCTTTCAAAAACAACTTTTTAATTAATTACTTAACACTTTGTACGTCCTTATGAATGAAACGCCCATGTGCTTTTTTTTTCTTTTCTGGAATTTAGAATTTATCATGCGGTAGTGATCTGAATATTACAGCACAGACTAATGAGAACTGAGAAATGTATTTTTTATAAGTTTTTACTTGATAAACATCCATCTTTTTTTCTGTTTCAACATGGATAAAGTTGATAAATAATATTAATTTTTTGAACCTGACAAAGTTTCTCTCCTTGACCAAACTCTACTCAGGTTCCCTTGAGCTCTTTTTCAGCTAGGCTTGACTTTTTACTTGGTGCTCTTCTCCGCACTGTTCAGTTTTAACCAGTTTCCCCCATCCTCCATATCTGATCACCCTCGATATACAAGCAGGTTCCTCATCCTCTACTGTCTCCCAAGTGGTCTCTGATCACCCTGGCTTGCTTTCAGCAAGAATCCTGTTGGATGGGTTCAGCCAGAACCTCCCATTGCAGTGATTCCTATACCTATTGTGATACAACCCCCTTGAATAAAACGTCCTCCTTACCCTCTTCAACAAGTATCGTGAATAATTTTTTTCTTTAACAAGTCTTATGCCCAAGTTTCATCAGCCCCACATAATTTATATCTGTGGAATGAGCAAATGACTGTAGCTAAATGTCATGGAGACTGTAGATTAATGGATGATCATCACCTCCACAATCACCCAACAGCAACAATGAACATGACCAGGACACCTACTAACGCCTGGTACTGTGTTTGGTTCTAGGGGTACAGGCAGATATCAGACCTTTCCATGGCAAGTCAAAGATTACAATTATTTGGAAGGAAAAATATATGCCAAAATGGCAAATAACTACTTAGGTCAATATTTCATTTCATGGCTTATATTAAATCCCCATCTTCTCTTTAAAATTAAGCTTTAACTAAAAATTGTCTCCATAAGTCTGCCAGGGAAACCTTTTATATCTTTAATCCTTCAAAACTGTCAGGACAGAGGAATGTGAAAGCAAAATAAATAAGGAAATGGGGCAACATTGCCAATAGACTACTTTTATGTATTTGAATTTGTCTTATATTTACACAACTTACTAGGTAACAAGAATGAAGACTATCTCAAAAATTCATCATGAAAAGTAGATAATGTTTTCTATTCTAATTTACCATAGAACAACAGGATATTTATCTCATTCATATTCCATCTGACGCATTTAAACTCAGTTGGCTCTCAAAAACTTTTGTGACTCCTGCTGATTCTTCACCTCTCCCTTTCATGTTTCCTTTTATCTTTTGAGAAGCACCTTTTTAAAAAGTTACTTCTAAAGGAACAAAGAGCAGTGTTGTTGCAGTACACACTACTTTTCTCATCAGACTATTTCGATTGCTTTGGTAACCTGGTAATTTACATCACTCCCTTCAGGTAGCATTCGGACCCCACAAAACATCTTCCCCAGCAGCCTTATTGCTTTTTCATTCCTATGGAGTCTTGTGCTGAGACAACTTCAGACACAGGCCTTCCATCCAGTCACAGCTCCTCACTCAGTAACACTCTGCTGTGATTCTTACATCCATTGCAAGATGGTTTGATGGTTGAGACTGCCAACTTTCTACAGAAATAATAAGAAAGGTTTAGAGGAGTTGGCCTTTTAACTCTCTATAAGAATTGGTCAATTAAAAGCAACTATAAAAAACACCTTCCAAACAAAAGCTTTTCTTGATACTGTGAAAGGCATTATGGTGTACCTTATAAAATCTGCTTCACCAAAAAAAGGTAATCTGTCAAACCCTGTATAAGTAGCTGTAGGTATACATTCTCATGGATGCTTCTTTTTTCTCACTTGGCTCATTTTTAAGCAGAAAAAAAAAATAACCGTACTTTAACTGAGGCTACTAAATACTGATAAAAATGATGATGAACCGGCAGTGTGATAGAGAGAAAGTCCACTCAGCTGAGATGCTCATGATTCCTGAGAAGCCTAGGAGTACTTGGTGCAGAATGTTTTGTTTAGCGAATAATCATATTTTGGAGTCAGATCCTTGGATTCAAATTCATCTCTTAATAAAAATGAAAGTTTTGGAAGTTACTTTAACTTTTCTCTGAGACTCAGTTGCCACATCTGTAAAACGGAAATTCAAGTGGATTGTTCACAGGATCGTTGCTAGGAATAAATAAATCATTTACATAATGTATTTAACACTACACCTAGTACATATTTGTTCTCAATAATACAAGTTGTTAATGTGTATCTATTCTACAAGGGTCTATTGTGCTGTTTATACATCCTAGTCCTTTTTGAGTATCCCAAACTGAGTATTCCTGCACTCAAGGACTGTGCAATTTAATATAAGTGATAACCTCACAGTCAAGTCATTTAAACTAGCAGAACCTATAGTGACGAGCCTAGGAAGCCATACTTTCTTTCTGTAATTTCCTCTTTTGACCAGTTGATATTTGATTCAAGGTGATTCTGTCAGTTCATGACATTGGAGATTTGGAATTGATTTTAAGAGATACAAATTAGTCTCTGAAAATTGCCTGAATCGAGGACAAGCATATCCAAGAATTATGGAAATCGTGGTCAAGTATTTCCAAAGCAAATCAGAGAAATTTGATATGCCAGGAAAGAAAGACTGAGAATATAGTGGCCTTGCTTTCTGGTAGCTTTCCAATTTCTGATTCCATTTCTTTGTGAAAGCAAGCTGCACTTTCTGCTTATCGGTTACATTTAAAAATCTATATCTTAATAATTAATTTTCCTTTTGGCTTAAGTTTGTATGATTTGAGTTCTATTGCTTAAAACCAAAGTGCTTTAACTAAGACCTAGGATTTGATAGGAGGAAGTGAACTGATATTTAAAGATCTGGAAACAAAGTCACATCTGATGAAGGATTTATTGTCAGTTATAGCAACAAGAGGAGCAATAAAAAGAAAAGACTGAAAGCCGACTGAAAACTGAGCAGGAGTGGTGCATACCCAGGGTCCAAACCTAATTGTGTTGAATGTGTTACTGCTTCCTCAGCAGACTTTTATTCTCAACCATTCCTCTATGAAAATCTGAGCCCAGGGTACCTTTAAGAAAGTCACTGTAGGACTTCTAACAACAGTAATTGTTAAAACCCATGGATACTATAATTTGCAAATAATATTTAGTATTACTTTCCTAATGATAGAAACACCTGCCCCAATATTGTGTGTCCTAGCAATGCCTAGAATAGTGTTCTAATGTATTTTTTGCATGAAATACAGTAGTGAATACATATTAATTACTTAATAAAATACGTACTTTGCATAATTAATATACTGTTTCAATGAAATGTTTGATTCAATATACGGCAGTAGTTAATAATAATGATATACACTAATTAACCAAATTAAAATATGTAAATTATCTTCTGGTATTCTGCAGTTGTCAGTTCACGTCATGGATTTGAGACTAATTTTTGTTAATTAAAAAATAATAAACCTAAATAAACTATAGGTTATTTTGAGATTTAGCAAGGAAATTTCTTCAGTAATAAAGCCAATTTTATATAAACATATCTTTTATTCTGACTCATGTGTTGTTTGAGTATCAGAAGTACTCACTCCTCATACTGCAACTTAATTTCTGGTAATCACTGGCTCCAAAGGAGCAGAAATCCCAATTTAGTTCTCTAGACATGAGTTGAATGAGAACCCCCAAATTTGTACCTGGAACCTTAAAAATTAGGAAAATATGTCAAAGGCTTTACCATGTAACAATTTCTTTTCCAAAAAAGGATTTTGTCCTTTTAGAAGTATTTGGGGATGTATTTACTACCTTAAAAATACATATTCTATTTCTTTTAAAATGCTTGCTCAGGGTTTTGCATCAGATTAAGATGGAAGGACAAGAACTGTATTTACACTCCCACCAGAAAAAACTTAAGAAGTAGACATAATATATCAAACAACAGTCTGCAGATATTAGATATTAGGCAGTGCAGGGAAATGATCATGAGACAGGGGAACAATTAATGTAGTCCTGTGATTGCCGGAGAGAGTTTCCAGGCCACAGATCAGGGAGGAGGAGCAGAGCCCAGGATTTTCCCTGAGTTGAGGTTATAAAGTTGGGAGTCTAGGAGCAGAGTATTGGTAAGAAAAGAGCGGGAGAGAGAGAGAGAGAGGGAGAGAGAAAGTGAATGATAAGCAAGTAGTTGCATATCCACATAACCTAAGGTTCCTCAGCAATAATAAACTATAAATGCAGCAACACAGGTGAATCTCAGTTATGAGAAGCGGAAGAAGTCACACCTCCCCCAAAAGGCTATATTCTTTATGATTTTATTTATATATATATTTCTAGAATATGAAAAATAATATATAGTGAAATAATATATAGGACATCAGCCCTTGCCTAAGCATGGGAGAGAGAAGTGGCAAGGGGAAGAAGTGATGCATAAAGGGCATGAGAAAACTTTGAGCTCGTGGATTTGTTCATTATCTTGATTATGGTGATGGTTTCGTGGGTAATAAACTCACCAAATTATATATTTAAAATATGTGCCGTATATGGTAGGTATTTATGTATATGCAATACATTGTATATGTGCAGTCAAATTTATCAATTTTACCTAATAAAACTGAAAAATGATTTTAAAAAGCACAAAAAGCCTTTTAAAATATGAGTATTTTAGCATTTTAAAATTTTCGAGTAAAGAAAATCAATCTAGGCCAATTTACATGAAAACACCTATACACAGTCTTGAATGTCCTTAGATGGAATGAAAATGAGTTATGTCATTAATTATATATCAGTATTGTTTCAGGATAATAATTATTCTAGGCCTAAATTATCATAATGTTCATCACTTAAATCTGTGTTCCTTGCTTCTTTATTCATTTTTCTATAAAATACATTATTTTTAACTAAAAACTGATCCAAATAGCTGATTGGATAAAGGCAAAAATATATTTTATTAATATGCCACCTATTGATGAGATTATCCACTTATATATTAGCTATTATAGGCAAAATCTTCCTTTGTCTTTTTTTAATCAGACAAATTTAAATAAGTTACTTAACTTTATGAATATTGATGAATGGAGAAGCAAAACATGGTCCATCTCCTTATCATTTCCCATTAAAAAACTTTTGTAGGAACTACATAGCACTCAGCTTGATACTGTGAACAGGGCCATCACCATGGGGGATAGTTCTGTTTCAGATCTTTAATTGATAAAGTGTCCTGAATCCATACAGTGGAATACTACTCAGCCATAAAAACTATTGACATATACAATAACATGGATAAGTCTCAAAGACATTGTGTTAAGTGAGTAAGTCAGTCTCAGTAGATACCATACAGTATGATTCCATTTATATGGCATTCAAAAAAAGGCTGGGTACCAGACGTTGAGGGAGGTAGGATAAGGGAGGGTCTGACTACAAAGGGTCAGCTGGTGGGAAATCTTTGGGATGTTGGAATTGTTCTGTATCTTATTTGTGTTTTCAGAAACCTTTCTTTTAAAGTTCTCATGTTCTCCTTTAATTTATTTTTGGGTGGCAGTGTGCCAACTAAAATCTCAACTTCTTAGCCTTGGTGCCCTTGAAGCTATGGATAGCCATGTGACATAGTTATGGTTAATGATGTAGAAATATGGTACCAGGTGGGAGGCGTAGAAAACTATTCTCACATAATAAAATATTAACTAGACTAATCTTGTGTGCACCTTTTTGCCCATCACTTTTCCCCATTACTCTTGCCTTCAATGCAGATGACATGAATGAAGGTGTGGCAGCCATCTGTGACCAAGGGTTATACACTATAAAAAAAAAAGAAGAAGAAGATAAATAAAGTTCTACTGTTATCAATCAATGAGTTTGAAAAAATGCTGACTTTTTATTGCTCAATTTATGATTTAAGATAATCATTTTTCAAGTTAATAAACTGTACTTAGTTAACAAACAAACTTGCCTTCATATTGGTAGCATGAAAATTCTAGTGATCTGTTATAAAAAAGTTCCCCCTTGAATTTCTCTGCAACTTTTCATAGTGATCATTAAATCTACTGTGACATTTTATCAACATGTTCAGAGTTTGCCTTTTGTGGATAATACAAACGTTGCACTCTATCAACCTGTCAATGTATTTGGCTTTCGGAGCTCTTACTCAAAGAGATTCATTCCATGTTATCTTGAGGTGGTAGCAACTTGTAAAAGGTTATCTGTGGGGAAAGATTTTTCTCCTAATGCTAATCTCTTACAATGAAGTAGTTATCAAAAAGATGGAGTAAAAGGAAAACTCATAGTCGATAAATAACAAAATGTGAAATATGATGTAAATACACATACACATATAATATGTGTCTATATCTATAGCTGTATCATACAGATAAATGTGGGACACTGTATAGAGGATGGAGGTATTCCCTACAGACATTAAGAAATCTAAGACTTCCTGTTCTTATATTTGGGACAGTACTATGATTTCAAATAATTAATAAAAATACAATGAAGCATTTGCTAGTGTAAAAGATAGCTCAATCTCTTCAACAAGGAGAGAAATAAATCTTGTTAAATAAAATTGTCTAAGGAGTGCTACGTAGCTACTTCTGCACACTGTTGAAAGCAATAAGAATCTCGATGGTAGTTATCGGCTGGGGTCACCCCAATGTATATCTATGACATCAAACCCACTTTCTTGGGGAAAAATAAGCATTTTACTAAATAGGTACTTTAACATAGAATGGAAAATGAATTTCAACCACCTCACCACCAGTCTATTGGTAGTGGCTGCCTGAAGCATTGCGGTGAGAAGAAAGCTGAAGTAAAAATTGAATTCAACATGAAAGAACAAGATTCTTGATTACCAGTGTCTGCACTGGTTCGCAGGTGAATTGAAGTCTCAAGTACCGTGCACATGCCAGCCCTGGACTGGATTTTAAAAGATAAAGGGATTCATATACAAATATCTGATTCCTCCTTAAGGAACTGATCAAAATCCTCAATTAAAGGAGTTATTTTTAGTCTGAATTTCTTTTCTTTTAGGTTCTCTTTATGCTTTTTTGTGTGTAACCCCTGTCACCATTTTCCTATGTAGACTTGCACTGGAATAAAATATTCTGGCATAAGATACCTTACTACTTCTGGCAGAGAATTTTTGTTCTCAGCTTCTGTATTTGCTGCTTCTTATAATAGAATTTTTTTTCCATATTTTTGTCTTCCTAGTATCTGATCTCCTTTCCTGTGCAGTATGAATTTCCCACTTCCTACGCTGTGTGAACTCCCTAGGCTGTGTGTACAAGTCTTGGTCTTTATGGGAGATGGAGCCTGTTTCCCATTTTAGAAGGCTAAATGACTAGATGCTCATTACGCCAGACTCTTGTAGCATGGGTATGTATAATTGACCTAGGCTCAGACAATCAAGTACTATAGGCATTCAGACAGGAGCTAGTGACTGATAGAAGTGGATATAAAGATTGTGATAGAAGCAGATATGGAGATTGTGATAGTGGCAGCAGTATAAATAGTATGTTTCCAAAAGCAGCTGTGTCAGTAGTTCCAGTGGCAGCATCCAGTGTCCAGCGCAGGTCTTCAGGGCAGTGGTGGCTGTAATGCATGCTGTAGCACCTAGCGACCAGGGGCAGCAGCAGTGGTGTCTTTACTAGACCTGCTCTGTGATAGGATTCAGGCTAGGGTTCTTGCTACTGCCTAGCTTCCTTTGCTTCTGCACAAGTCTATTTCTCCAGCCTTACCAAAAGTTCTGTGGAAAATCCAATATATTTTCAATAAGTACTTTTTCTGTGTAAATGAATCAGAATAGGTTTCTCGTGGTTGCAGCTAAGATCACTGACAACAGATTTGTGAGAGCCTTTATGAGTGATAAAACTAGGTAAGTTTGGCTTCTCCCCACTTTGCTCTGTAGATGCTAGCTAGCTTTGTTACTTGATAAACCAGTGCAGACACGGGTTTTTCTGTCTCCCTGTTGAAATTTGCTCCTTTATACAAGCTCTCTATATAGGTTATATGCTGTGGTTTCTGCCGCACTGAAGCAATGGGGCTGATAAATTTCGTACCTTTTGACAAAAGGCATAACTTCACTTAAGTCGGAGCCAAAAGCAGAAAATTCATCTTCAGAAACATGGATACCATAACTGTTTTGTCATCGTTTCTAATGATGACAACAATATATTCCAAATTCAACCAATTCTCACATCTCTACTCCAACATTGTCACCATCATTTCTCCACAGATGACTCAAGAGCTGAATAACTGGTCCCCGGTTTGTCTCCTGCCCATCCTACCCATCTCCTACATGCACAGGTTATCTTCTAGATAAAACTTTTAATGGCATCTCAGCATGACTTAGGGAAAACAACCCAGAATCTTCACCATGGTTTACAAAGATCTACATTCTTTTGCTTTTGGCTACATCTCTGACTTCATTTCCTATTGCTTTCCATCTTGCCACACTGGCCTTTTTGCTGTTCCTTTACCAAGCCAGCAGTGCTCCTATTTCAGGGCCTTTGCACTTGCTGTTCTCTCTGACTTGAGGATTCCTTTCCCAGACACTCACATAACTCATCCACTTACTTAGTTCGGATCTCTGTTACAACACCATCTCCACAGAAAGGACTTTACTTGCTATTCTTTCTAAACGACCACACTTGTCACTCTTTGACCCCTATTCTACTTTATTTTCTCCTCATAATTCTTATTACTATCTGACATTATACAATCTTGTTGTTTGTTTTTTTGTTCTACTCCCCACCCCCATTAAAGTGAGCTTCATGGGAGGCAGAGATTCTAACATACTTTTTTTCACGGCTATATGACAAGTGCCTGGTAGAGTGCCTGACACACAGTATTAAATAGAGGGATGAACCGGAACAGTTCAGAGCTGGGTGTTGGGTAAGTGTAGAAAAGTGTTGTATAGACTCTGACTTCCTTCCTACTATTGCAGCAATTTGTTTCATTGGAGCTGGACTCAAACATAAAATCTCTGAGAGAAGTGTAAGCCTAGCACCTAACAAACTCTAAAATGTCTGTGTATGAGTTTGACCACATAAATTAATTGGTGACAAAACCACTTAATAAACATAATATATTTAAATAATGATCAAATGATTAAATAAGTGAGTGATCAAATATAACTGGACAGTCAACTTGGAATTCTTGCAAACATTAGGAAATGTCTTGGGTGGCCTCATTCCTAAATTCTATATTTTTTTCCAGAAGTTTTTATTTCATATTTGTATCACTGGCTTAATAAATTTTCTTGAGGCTTTATGTTAAATTGGAGCAGCATGCAGAATTTAACTTATCTGTTAAGTTATAGTTATTATTTGGTTGGTATTTGTGGCTTTTACAGAAATTCAGCTAAGCAATTCTTTTGTCATCATTTATCATGAGTGTCCAGGTAAATGTTATTTACTCCATTCCGAGAATATGGTGTTATCTGGTGCTTGCTTCAAGTCAATTAAGTTCAGAGCACAGTGCTAGAAAATATGGAGATTCTCTAAATAAAATGACATATTTCCTGTCTCCAAAGAGTCTGGCAGTTCTAAAACTAGTACAAATTGGGAATCTTTCTGGGTATGACACTTGGTCTGTTTCCAGCTGAGTCAGTCTTCGTCTTAGTTTCCCCAACTAAAAAATAAAGCTAATAATATCACTGACAGGAAAAAATAGTGGAGAAGAGCGAGGTAAAGTTTAGAGTTTGAACTTACTAGTAAGGTACAAGTTAGGTCAATACATTCTAGAATGTTTTAGTTGTGTGAAACAACAAAAAAAGAAATCAGATTCTCTTCTAATATCTGTTAGCGCTAGATGACCTATTAGAGCTGGAATTCTAACAATTCTAACAAAACAACAAATCTAGTGTTTTCAAACTTTAAAAAATTGGAATTATTTTGCAATGAAATCTTAAGCTGAGCCATAAGTGCTTAAAGTTGTTAAAAGTGGAACTATATAGGTGTACACTGCTTAATTAGAATTTGACGTCTCTGAGACCAACCTCCTGGGAAGCTGTCACACAGATACAACAGTCTGACAGTTTTACGGTCACCTGCACTAATTCAGGTACAGTCTTCCCTTTGGCACCATTAGACAGAGATTACCTATTTCCAGGACAGCAATATAAGCTGTCCCAGCACAAAGAGATAAGAGGAGGGAATCGAGCTGCCTTAGATATAAGAGCTTGATTCTTCATCTCAGCAATTTCCTCTCGATATTTTGAACTTATCACCAGCCTTCCTTAATTCATGGTGTCTCATCCCTTTATCTGTGCTGCCTCCTGAAAAATTAGGAACCTAACTCTTGTCCCAGATATGATTTTCTGTCCCCACATTGTGTGTGTGTGCATGAACACACACACGCACACGCACACACACAATCTGATCCCATTCAAGTTGGTGGTCACAACCCAAAGCTGACTTGCTCCTATCTGTTCTACAAGGACAGTGTTGGCAGAGAACTTGCAGATCTTGTTCACCATTGTATCCCAAACACCTATCACAGTGCCTGTAATCATATATGCCTGCAGTTATTTATTCACCACTTAGTTAAACACTTGCATGCTTTCTCTACATCTGACACTGTCCTTAACACATAGAAACAATGTTGAGAGAATTTGCTCCTGCCTTCCTGGATCTTGCCAGCCTATGTACGGTTGGTAATCTATAAATAATTTTTCAATTAATGAAAACAGTTTCCTTCCGGCAAATAAAGAAGCAGTCATGATTGGACAATAAACAAACAAAGAAACAAACAAGTTTTTAGAGCAGGTTTAGGTTCACAGCCAAATCGAGCAGAAAGTAGGAGAGTTCCCATGTACTCCTTGCTCCTCCAACCCCACAGCTTCACCCACTAGCAACATCTGGCGCTAGAGTGGTACAGGTGTTAACAATTGATGAGTCTGCATTGCCACATAATTACCACCCCAAGTCCACAGCCTATATCAGGGTTCACTCCTAATGTTGTACATTCTATGGGTGTGGACAAATGCCTAATGACATGTATCTGCCATTTTCGTATCTTACAGCATAATTTCACTGCTCTCAGAATCTGGCTAGACTTTTAAAATTCTATTTTAGGATTTACAGAAATTAGATTGAGTAGCATCTCCCTTCAGATTTTTTGATCAAAAGTTCTGGCTTAGATGATATTTGATTTTCTGAGGAACCAGCCCATTCCGGCTGAAACATGTGTTCAGATCAGGTGATCTCACAAACATGTAAAGGATCTGGCTTCTCATCCTCTCATAGCAAAGTAGTTTCTAGAGAAGGTTTCCAAATGAGGCAGTATATGGAATGACAGAAAAAAGTCTCTGCCTTTATCATCACTAGGCATGGACATCACTTTGATAGTCTTAACTTTTTTTTTTTCTTCAGTTGGCTTCAGGAGCTTCAGTTGGCTGATTTCATTTTCAGAAACCCACACAATCTAGAGGGACTTCTTTATAAATTAGGAATTGTCTGGCATGGACTCCTCTCCAGTCATGACCCAGCCATTAGGCCGAACGGGACTGCCACTCAGACTTGCCTTTGCACTTGACCGCTCACAGGTGGGCTCTAGACTCAGAGCTTAGAGAGTCTCAGACGTTAGAAAACAGGATCAGCTGAGCACCAAGTGGTTCCTGAGGCATCAAACACAATTTGAAAGTCATATTTCTAATCCCCGCATTTTCAGAGAATGAAACAGAGACTCACAGGGGTGAAGTTACCTACTTGCTTCAGATCAAATAGCTGAGTAGAGGCAAAGGTTATGCTAGAACAGAGGGATGTGGAACACTTATTCCAAAATTATTTCTACTGCTCTATATTAGTGATGTATTTTCTGATGTACTGACTTTCATCAGTCAAAACCAACTAATCATAAACCAAGATTTAATAGAATTGCATAAAGATGATATTCCTGATTTAGTAAAACATTTTGTAGTGAGATGAATCAAAATTTTCCCATTGAGGAAGCAGTTCTCTGAAAGCAGACATGATATTTGTGTACCTGGGAATATTTCCGTGTCTTAGAAATGGTCAAGGCTTTTTTTTTTTTTGATGACACTACTCTTTCCTTCCTGAATTCCATGCATGGGGCACCAGCAGCCATTTACAGGGCCTTGGATTTCTTTAAGCTATTATTTTCCTCATCATTTAAGCTTAAGTATAAATCTGACCAACACAACTCTGCAACTACTGAAATCAGAAGGGAAGACTGTCTTAAGCAGGTGAAATCCCCAGGAATCTCAGGCAAGTCAGATAAAATTATTCCGTTGGAAGCTGGCCCTGGTATGAGAATAGCCACCAACACCCCAGGGAGAATTGCATGGCATCTTTAGTGAGAAGACACGATAAAACATTAGTTTCTTCCTTCAAAAAAATTATCACATTTAACCCCTTTGAGAAGAGTGCAAGAGTTCACCACTACTTCCATCTGATTATAGAAGTGTAGATTTTTTTTGAAATATACAGAAGCTGACAAATTCATTGAGCCAAGGGCTATAGCATCCCTCAGGGTTTCACTTGAGTACTCATAACAGATGGCTGTCTAGACTGTTTTTGAATACTCCAAGGACAAAATTCCAGTTTTAATTATGAAAATCATTTATATAATATATTAATATGCTTGCACATGATTTTCCTACTTTACATAGCAATAGTGAGGATGAAATGAGATAATACATGCAAAATGTTAAACACAGAGGCTGGAATATTACAGGGTTTAATACAATTTATTTTCATTTCCTTTTCCGTCACCAAATATAAACAAAATATAAATTCCATACACCTGAAACTAACATAACATTGTAAATCAACTTTACTTCAATAAAAGTTTTTAAGCTAACAGTAAGCTAACTGCAAATGCATTTTTTTTCTAATACACTATAAGCCCTCAGAGCAGACACCATCCTATTTCTGTACTCTCCCTGTCTAGTTCTGTGCATTGCTGAAGAGTAGGAAATGAAGGAAGAAGGGTGGGGAGGAAGGAAGGAAGGAAGGAAAATAAACAGGAAGGGAGAGGGTAGGAGATAGGAATCATCAAACAGGCTTATATTTCTCCAGTAATTCCCTACCACTTTCAGGATAGAAAGACATGCAACTCCTTAGCTTGGTTTACAAGACAGTTCTGGCTTGGCCCTGGCAGCCTCTGTAACCTCTATAAATACAGTTCATGTTCAGCTTCAGACAAGCCCAGTTAGTAGCATTTCCTCAAATACACGCTACAATCACAGCCCCCAACTTTTGCATATGCTACACTTCTAACTTGAACATGTCCTCTCTTGATTTCTGTCCCCTTAGAGCCTAGCTAACTTCTCCTCACCTTTTAAGCCTCAGCTAATGCATTTCATATAATCACAGTAAGTAAATTTTTTTCATCCTTTTCCTTTCTATTGCCTCCCATTTCAAAAAGACACTTTGTCACTTTTTCTTTTTCAAATATTCATACATGATAGCATATTTGCTTTCTCAGAATGTACCCCAAATATTTTTTTGCTTCCCATTCTGTCCATTTTATGTGTACCAAATCCATGTATAAGTTTCTTTATCCATAACATGTGCAATCCTCTTCCCCCCTAAATGTCACTTGTTCCCACCTATTCTTTCCCTGCTATGCACTGAGGAACCAGTGCTACACCTTAAGTAGATGATCTCTCTTGGACTCTGGGACTCTGGAATATTCTGTAGGAGAGTTCGGTATTTTTTTTACACCAGTCCTACTTTAAAACATTAAACTTTTTGTTTTATAGAATTGGAGGTTTATATGCAATTGTCAGAAACAGTACCGAGAGACGCCTAATACCCTTCACCTAGTTTCCTCCAAATGTAACGTCTTTGAAAGCTCCAGTACAACATCACAACCAGGATTTTACTATCAATATAGTCAAGATACAGAACAGTCTCATCACCACAAGGATTCCCCGAGTTGCCTTTTATATTACAAGCACCTCCATTTCCCCAACACTATCTTTGACAGGTGGCAACCACTAATCTGTTCATTTCTATAATTTTGTCATTTCAAGAATGTCATAGAAATGAGATCATACAGTATGTGACTTATTAGTATTGGTTTTTTTCACCCAGCCTAATTCCCTGAAGAGTCATCCAGGTTGTTTTATGTATCAATAGTTCATTCCTTTATGTCACTGGCTAGTATTCCATGATATGGGCATACTACAGTTTGTTTATCCGGTCACCCATTGAAGGACATCTAGGGTATAGTTTTTGGAATTGTAAGTTTGGTTCATGTTTGTTTAGTACCCATTTCTCCAACAAGGACATAAGGACCATGAGGACAGAGGTTATTACTCCATTATTTATACCTAAAGGTACACTTAGCAGTATTACATTGCTTGGCACACAGTATGTACTTAATACATATTTTTGAATAAATAAGAGGCAGAATCTTGTCTTCAATTTATGTCCAACTGAGGATAGTTATACACAAAAAACTAGGTATTCTGAGTAGTTTATGATCCCCCTTTTCTACCACATAAGGTTGTATCTTGCAAATATATCAAAGATTGGAAGGGAGCAATCCAGTCACCCAGCTCCACCGTTCCTTGGGCCTGGTGAGCACTGTTGCACCATGTCTCCTCTGGGTCTCTCTGCTCTAACTGCAGCTGACAACCTCTGAGAGCTCTACCCCTTCAGCCCCATCTCCCTGAAGCCCCTCAAGGCTTTCAGTTATTTACTGAGCACCTCCTTTGTGCCAGGCACTGTGTTTAGAGCTTGAGGAAAAGCAGTAGACAAGATGAAAAGACAGAGTCTTAGCTTTTATGCACTCCATATTTTATTAATGAAGGCAGACAATAAATATGAAAAACAGAAATTAACAAGATTTCAGATAGTGATAAATACTGTGAAAAAAATAAGACAAAGTGACATGGTAAAAATATGCTGGTGGACTGGGGCAGGATGGAGCTGCATTTAACCAATGGATTAGAGATGGTCTTTCCAAGGAGGTAAGATTTGAATTGAGGCATGAATCCATAAAGGAACCCAGCATATGAAGGTCCAGGAAGAAAGGGCATTTCAGTCAGAGCAAATAACTAGTGAAAAGATAGGAAAAAAAGTACGTATGTTTGGGGAGCAGATGGAAGGCCATTTTGATGATAAACAATGAAGTTGAGGAAGCAGGCAGAGACCAGATCATTCAAGACCATTCAGTACTTGCTGGACATTGGGAATTTATTCTGAGGATGAGGAGAAGCCACAGGAGGGGGTTAAAACAAGAGAGTGACGTAATTAGATTTTTATTTTAAAAGATCACTCTGGCCATGACGTGGAGAATAGTTTAAAGGGAAGCAGGAACAGAAGGAAACCAGTTATAACGCTGTCTTCATAGTCTAGGCAAAAGGTGATGGCAACGTGGTAAAGAGGAAAGAACAGAAGAGGTTTATTATATTTTGGAGGTCACGCTGGTGTTCCTAGACCCCCTCATTCCTCCTCCTGTCATTACCACCCTCTCTCCTATAAGGGCACCACTATGCTGACTTTTAACAGCATAGATAGTTAAGTGTTTTTTGTTTTGTTTTGTAATCTACACACTCTTTTGTGTCCTTTCACTCTCATTTTTCCTATTGTTGCATACAGTTGTAGTTTAATTTTCACTGCTGTATATTATTCCATTACGTGAACCTAACAAAGTTAATTTAGTATTTTCCTGTCAATGAACATGTGAGTAATTTCCCACATTTGGGAATATTGCTAGCAGTGCTACTATGAGCATTCTAGTGTGTGATATTTGGAGACATGGAGTAGAATTGCTAAGTTATGAGACATGCATATGTTTGGCTTTAGAGGATAGTACCAGTTTTCCAAAGTAATTACACAGATTTACACTCCCATTAGCACTTACTGACAATTCCTTTACTTGGTATTTTATGTATTTTCCTTTGAACCACTTTGGTGGGTGTAAGAGGCATCAATTTCTATTTTATTTGATATATTTATTTTGCATGCTCATTTTCCAAATCTCTTCTTAAATCTTTGACTTGTACTCTCTTTTCATTTCTTTTATGTTCAGATACCACATTCCAAAGTCAAATACCTTTCCTTTAGTTGATAATGCTGCCAAGTGAAAGAGAGCACTTGCTTTTACACTTACACCTTCATATGCCTTCTTATCATTGAAATACAAAAATATTTAATTTTCAGCAATCTCACATTGTCTGACAGTAACCATAGACCCTAATCATTATTTTGCAGATTGATGAGAGGAATTTCATCAATAGATGGTTTCAAAGTCCCTTGTATCTTCAATTGTTATTTTATTTAAATAATTTTCATCCTCCATTCTCTTTGTGATCCTCTTTTTCCCTTGGACCAAACTTTACTTGTTTCTCCCTCAGTGGTGTTTGTTTCCCCTTTTGCCATCCATTTTCACCTAGCTTAGGATCCCAAAGCAACACTTAGGTACTTATTCCACTTTGATAAGAAGTTATATTTTATATATGAACTTAATTTTCCAGAAATTTTAAAAGTTATTTTACTTAGAAAAAGGTTATGGAAAGACATTATTTTTTTCCTAGAAGCTACTTTTTAAAAAATTTTATTATTTTTTTATTGAGGTATGGTTGATTTACAATAATATATGTTTCAGGTGTACAACATAATAATTCACAATTTTTAAAGATTATACTCTACTTATAGTTATTGTAAAACATTGGCTATATTCCTTATGCTGTACAATATATTCTTGTAGCTTATTTATTTTATACATAGCAGTTTGTACCTCTTAATATCCTATCCCTTATCTTGCCCCTACCCCTTGCCCTCTCCTCACTGGTAACCACTAGCTTTTTCTCTATATCTGTGTTTGTTTCTTGCTTTGTTATATTCACTAGCTTGTTTTATTTTTTATATTCCATATATAAGTGATAACATACAGTATTTGTCTTTCTGTCTGGCTTATTTCAGTAAGCATAATATCCTCTAAGTCCATGACAGTTATTTTTAAATGGTTTGAAAAAGAGAAGTCTTCGATACCCAAAGAAACTCAAGACTATTTTCATACATATGGTAGAATTATGACCAACATTTTCCTAAAGCAGCTTAAGAATTAAACCAGTCCTTATACACAGTGGCCAATCAAAGTGATTAATGTTTCTGAGACTGCTAATCACGGCACTATGTCAAAAGGCCAATTAGTTCAGCTGACAGTTATGCTATTGGACCTGCAGCTGTACTTGTGGGAATAGCCATTGACTCAGCAAATAAAGAGCAATAAGAATTTCCTAGTAAACCAATTTAACTCCCATGTATATGTGTCTATATAAAAACATGTTTCATGTGATATTGCTAGCAGTTAATGAGGTATTGAGGTGCTGTCTCCTGAGTCCCTTTAAGCTACGTGATTCTATGTTCTGTTTCTATAGAATTATAAACCATGTAGCAGGAAGCTCACATTAAGCTACTACCTTTGTGCTGCCCGATGCTGGGATTCAGGCATAGTTAGATAAGTTGTAGAATAGATCTGCCAGAGTTTCTTAGTGACTGAGAAGCTTTCTGGAAAAGAATATAAACTGTGTTCATTGCTGAACTTCAAGCATATCTGATCATGCCTGATGAATTGATGAGTTGGCTTCAAAGAAGCCTAACTGTGAGTAAGAGATTAAAAACTATATATAGAGAGTTGATTCCAAAGAAGAAGAAAGCAGGCAAATGGCTTAGATCCAGTAACAAAGATTTTAGTCATCAGAGGAGGAGGGACTCAGTACAAGTCTTGGTTGATGCATGATTTCATTCTAGGCTTAGCTTCAAGGACCTATAAATTAAAATAGAAAGACTTCTTTGGCTAAATGCTGTAAGACTTCGTGACACAGGCAACATTAATTTCCACCATTGTAGTAAAAATTTGTTTAAAAATATTCAGAGGGAAGTAAGACTGCTCCCACATCCTTTCATGGACCACATAGACCTTTGTTGTAACTAAGGGCTCAGAGTGGACACTCAGAGGTCTTGGGAACCCAGGAAAGCAGCAGGAAAGACTCTCACCACCACTGTAGCTGTGTGGTGGTCATCCGCCTCTGCATTCTTGAGAATGGCGACTTTTGCGTCAGTGGAGCATTACATAGAGCATACAGCGTCAACAGAGCAGCATGGATGCTGTATGTTAGGTCTTCTTCCTAACAATTTGTAAGACACTTCCTGGAGAATCTCCGACTTATTTGTGGCCAGGTGTGTTGACTTGGAAGTATGGAAGGACGTGATGCAATGCTAGGAGAAGAAATTTTGCAAAGGTTGGATTTTCCTATATTGAGTAGGTCAAGGCCAGAGCGAGGATAATTTAATAATTTACAATAGGATAACATTTTTAAAATTTTCTCTAAAATTGAGATTTTCCCCTGCAAAACTCTAACCACCCATCCATATAGGCACCCATTTATACATTTTAAACATATTCAGTGACTGCGTTTATTTCTCCCCCTCTGAAACCAGAAATGGAAAAAAATCATTTGTCAGTTTGGTTGGGCTTATTATAAAATTTCTGTCATTTTTCAGTTCTTTATCTTGTCTTAATCTTAGTTTCTTTATTCTTTTTTAGTTCCCTATCTCTCTTTGATTAAGTTTTGAGAATTATTCTTAGATCCATGAAGTAGCTATATCAATAAAATTATATCAATAAAAATGGACATATTTTTGTTGTAAAAATTGTTGGTTATTAATTGCTCACCGTCCTTTCCTCCTGGTTCTAGCTAACCGAGAAACAGAATTGAGGGGATAAATAAGGAACACAATTAAGTATTGATACCAATTTTATTGATAGAGTGGGATTGAGAACCCAGTCTGGATCTGAGGCCAGAATGGCACTTCCTATGTCCCCTCCTGAATGGAGTCTCCTCGGTCCCACGGAAGTATTCACTCATTCACAGGCAGAGACGCTAGGTTAGAGAGAACAGAGGGCAAGCTGGGCTCACCAGGACACTTTTCAGTTTGGTGACCACACGGGTGGGAGTGCAAGGTGGTCAGGCCCTCAGCACTTGAGAATTGGTGGATGATTGGGATTGTGAGGTGGTGATTACTTAACAATGCAGCAGTATTTCAACAAAGTGACACTGCCTCACAGTAAGTGTGGCTCACAGATGTTAAGCTCCCCTAGATCTCACCAATCAGATATTTTACCTCTGCTCCTATGTGTGGAATATGTGACGTACCATGCTCTCTCCAAGGAGAAAAGGAGAAGGAAGTCAGGGAATGAGTTCTCTTCCCCAATACTCCCAAACTTTGTGCTTATTTAATTGTGTGTGTTGAATAACCAAGCCTATGGTCGTCCAGGGTTGTGACTATACCTCTTCAGAGGAGGAATTAGCAGAGTATTAGAGGTGCCCCATGGCCCACCACTGCCCCTCTGGGCCTCCTTCTGGGTCAATAGTGAACAGTTCAGCTTTTGAACTCAGAAAGTTCTGACAAAGCTTAGAATAAGCCATTGATTGATGTAACTCACAGGGTACAATGTACTCATGGCCAAAAACTCATTCCCTGTTCAAGTTCTAACCCCAAATTATGCCCCACTACATTGTCAAATGCTTCTTATTAGAAACTATACAAAAAGTCCATATAAAAGCAAAAGTAGCGCCAATAATACAGTTTAACTTCAAACTATATCACACACTTGCACAACATGAAATTCTTCTCAGTATTGTATTCCTAGAGAGAAATGAAAGACCAGAAGCAAAATCTGATTCAAGTTAATGAAACTTCCAGGAAATCAAAAGTCCAAAATCTTGCCTCTTCAATGTTTTTCTTTCTATTTTCAGCAAGAAGGATTTCAATCACATGCAATCAGGGTCCTTTTAGGAGCAGGCTGGCCTTTTCCTATGGGAATAGGTGTAGCCTCTCCAACAACTTCAAAATTTAATGACTCCAACTTTAATTCACACTCATGTGTGATGTGTTATCAGGCAAAGAATCCAGGGTCTATAGGACATGTAAGATGATTTCAGCTGCAGCCTTCACTCATACAATTTGAAAGAGACAAAATAATTTCAATCCTCCCACAGCAGTTATCCCCATACATAATATCATGTCACAGTGCAACCGTCAGCACTGAACCATAACAGAAAAAAAAAAAAAATAGAGTAGATTTGATTTGTCTTGCCAGAATGCCTGATAGTCTAGGCCAGTTTATTTTGAGTCCTTACACCACGAACTTAAATTCAGTTATGAGAATGCTTCCATTAAGAGGTTAATGATGACACTGTTTCTCACATTTCATATATTCCTACCTTTTCCAAAAATTACAAATTTGCTGTGATAGCCTCTTCAGCCTCCAGGCCTTATTTGAAGCTTTCATCTTTCACTTTATGTTCATTTCACAACTTTTCACTTCCATATCTCCCTTGAGTCGTACTCTTCCAGCATGATTCTGGCATGTGGATGCTGAGCAATGAGCATGCCGCCTGGGGATACAACCTCCCCTCCTCCTTGAGAGCTGGGTACCCTACATTTTAGAAGAGCCAACACTCCAGAGTTCATTGCATCACATTCTCCACAATGTCAATCTTTTGCTTTGTGTTTGGATTTCTTCAACCTCAGAAATATCGAAAGGCATTTTTAGCAGCGTGTGGAATTCCTTGGGCCTAAGAATCCTGTGTCTTAGTGGGATCTTTCCCTCACCTTCATATTTGCCTCAGCTGGAGATTTTCCTTCAGTATATTATTGACTGAAAGTTGCCATTGATTTTTCCAATGTTTGTGCCCTTTGTGGATTAACAGAGGATAAATATATCTTTCCTGTGTGCGCTTTGTCCAATTCTGCATCCCCAGAGTGTTAGAGTTGGTAGAAGTTGAGTCCCTTATGTTTCTTCCAAGCATCCCAAACACTGCTTCCTGCTGTCTCTTTTTCCCACAGGTTTCCATTTGCCTTCAGGGTTCTATTTCTCTCTGTTGTTCCCCTGCTCTTTCAGTGAGAACCAGCTGAGCTTTTAAAATTTTACTCACTTCTTAAATGACTGTCTTTCCTTCTCTAAAGCAACAACCATAATATTAATTATAGCAACCTAACCTTTATTGAGTACTTATGGGGGGCCAGATCCTAAGCCAAGAGTTTAAAGGTAGGCATGTTTATTTCCTAGTTACCAATGACTATTTTAAGGATTCATGAGGTGAAGATATCTCCTGAAGTTTACAAAATTAGGGTTAAACTAAAAGAGAGAGAGAAAGCGAGAGAGAGAAGAGAGATGAATTACCTGTTATCCACATTTAAATAGGATACATCTATCCATAAAAAAGTTCCTCACCTCACCAGCCAGTTAAATCACTTCTCCTCCAATAGAGAAGAGCAAATGAAGGGTCAGAGATAGTATCAGAAAATACGTACTGCCGTGCTGGAGAAAGGCAATGCTTTCTTGTGGTCAAGGGTCCGAAGTCCCTACCTGAGTTGCTGTAGAGACTAAGTGATTTCATATAAGTTACTCTCATTAATAAAATCAGTAAGTGCTGCTCCTTTCTCAGAAATGTTACAAAATCTTCTTCCTTCTACAGAGTTAAGGAAAAAGGGAATAACTGTGTTCTCCAGTAATGTCCAGTTCAGGACCCTCAGCCAAGGATGTGATTCCTCACAATCACAGTGGAAGGAGAACTTGTTGATTCATTCACATCATATTTCTCTCTGTCTTACAGAATGGAAGAAGAGCATGCCTATTAATACGTAACTTGTGGTGATTATGCCCCTTGTATGGTTTATAATAATGGTGTTTGATCATTTACTCACAGTGTTATATATAAACTTTAAGGATATTTTTCCTAAAAAATAGCTTGGTTGGTTTTTTAAAAGTATAAATATAAAGCATGTCATTGCAAATATTTTATATAATACTTATACAGGGAAAAGAAAATGAAAATCACTGGTTACTCCACTTCCAAGAGACATGACTGTTAACATTGTCATGGGAACCTCTCAGGGATTTTTCTGTTCATGTGAACACACATGCCTTAAAATTATAAAGTGGGGCATCCAATATACTAGTGCCCACTAATGTGTTAGAATGTATTTTTTTCCCTTAATAATATATCATTGGTGGAGGGGGATCAAGATCGCAGAGTAGGAAGACCCTGAGCTCAACTCAGGGAACCCACAAACACATCAAAGCTACAATTACATATATGGCAACTCTCACTGAGAATTACCTGAAGACTAGTAGAACAGCTCTTCTACAACCAAGGTTATGAGGAAAGAACCACACAGAGTCTGGTAGGGTGGAAGGAGGATTAATCTAGTTGGGACCCACACCCCTAAGTGGGGACCCAGAAGAGAAGGGGGATTTCACAGGCTTGGGGATCCTCCCTAAGAAGTGAGAGAGATACGAGCCCCATATTAGGCATCCCAGCCATGAGCCTGACACTGGGAAGATGAGCCCCCATGACTAGTTTGAAAACTAGTGGGCTTACCTGAGGGCTGTAAGAAACAGAACCTCCACTCTTGAAGAGCACATGCAAGGACTAGCTTGTTCCCAGTCCCGGTGCAGAGGCAGCAGATTGAAAGCTGCCTGATGCTCCAGCTGGCCTGCCAAAACCTCCGCAGTACACCCTCCAAAGCCACATCAGCTTCCTGCTCGTCCATCTTGCTCCGACACTGCTCCCTGCTAAGGTGGAGACCACCATCGTTTGCACCAAGGAAAAGTGAAGCCAGCTCAGGAGAGCTGCTCCAGCACCTTGGGCCCCACATGTGCCCCCAACCAAAGAGAGACTGCCATGGCTACCAGGAGAAGCCCAACTCCTTCAGGGCTCCTGTTCCAGCCCCTTGGGCTCCAGCCTTACCCTCTGAGAGTAAGGCAACAGCCATTGATCCTGGGAAAAGCCCCAGAATTCACAGGGCTTTGGCTCTAGTCCCTCCAACTTGCCAGGCTTACCTCTCACCAAGGCAGCAGCTACCAGTGCATCCCAGGAGAAGACACAGCCCATGCTCACTTCAGATTCAGCTCTCCCACCAAAGCCACGGGGCACAGGCAGACTGCATAGGGGTGCTCCCAAACAAGGACTCCTGACTGTCCTAACATGGCTAAAGTCCACCATGGCAATTGGTAACAAAGGTATGACTACTTAATTGTGCACTCAGTGTAGATATTTGCAAATGAGTCCCAAGTTTACACCCATATATGCCTTACATCCGATAACTGATGTAATCTTTCTTTGAAACCACCTTCCTGCCACCCTCTCCAACAATGCTGGGGAGTAGGAAAAATATAATTGAGTTTAATCCAGTAACTTACATCGATCCAATAACTTAAACTTTTTTTTCAGATAATAGTCTTACTCAAGCAAATTCTCCATCTTCCAGATTCTCTGTCCTTGCCCTGATATGTCCAAGATGGTCTCAAGTTGTGAGATGTAAAGGGCTACATAACCCATGGTGATTGAGAGGATGGGAGGGACAGGTCTGCACACAGGTCCCTGTATGCCCTGCTGGCATACTGTGCTAATGTCTGTGATTGGGGAATTTGTTGCATCTTCTTTGGTTTGATCAGGACCCAGAGATCCTCCGCTCTTGACTCAATCTTTCATTCACTTACAAGCGCTAAAATGTCCTATGTGTGGCTGCAGGGTTCTGTACTTGGTTGTGCTCGGCTATAGTACATTTAATCTCTGCCAGACCTCTATGGAACCTCTGGGAGGTACCGTAGCTGGATGCCCAACTACTTCTACATCTCCACATCAACTTCACTCTGAGGACATGTGGTACCTTCCAGGTCTTTTTCATGGCACATAAGAGTTAAGTGCCTTAGGAGTTTTATCTAAGACTCTCATTCTGCCTAAAGACTCCAGAAGGAGAGCAGGAGGGATGCTCTCTGTAGCTGTGTTCTCTTCAAGGTAGACTTATTTAGACAGTTCTTGATCCAGGGCTCAGTGCCAGCTGATACATCTCTCCATCTTACTTTTAATGTTTCCTGTTTAGTGTGGCAGACACATATGTATACATGTCAGGTATAATACAAACCTTATATTCCCAGCTTGTGTCAAAAATATTTTTCATAGTCATTGGTAACTTTCCATTTAAAAATTGACCTAGCTTAGTGAGGTATGTAGGATAGATGATCTTAAGTCACAGCTCATAAAGCAGATCTACCACCAACAAGTAGCTATAAAAACATTTGATTGAGGCTGATGGGGAGGTTGATACAAACAAGCATAATAAAGACATATCCTTTGGAAGGTGTCTGGGTCAGCATTATAATGTAAATTTGTTGCCAGTACTCTTTATCTTCTCAAGTCATTTGCGATTTTAGAGATGCCCAGTTTGCACTAAGGCATAATGAACCCCATGAGATTTTAACGTTGTTGGCCCAGTTTTAAAATGTGGTTAACTGAGTGGTTAATGTAGGATGAATTCTTAGGACTGCATTAGGCCAATCAGTCTAATTAGGTTGCATGCCCGTTGGGCATGGACTGTGAGTGCTTGACTAAGTTTTTCGTTAAGATTTAGCACATTTTGTCTCTATAAATTTCTTTTGCACTAAACCTCACAAAGTGGTTTGCAAATCACCACTTAAATATTATAAAAATACAAACACATGATTTATAGAACTAATACTTTCACTCAGTTTGAAAGCTGGCCTCTGATTTTATGAAAGTACTTTAGTACTGTTACATAATTTTTTTCCCAAAACAGTAAAGGGAAAAATCTGGTGATACATGTGTGCATTAGATACGTGTTAGGCTACTGGACTCCTGTAGGATTCTATAAATCTATGTCAATATAAAGGAATTTTTAAAAACTTCTCTGTCTTATTTCCACCCAAAATTTCTAGACTGATTTATTAGTTGTTCAGTTATTTAATCAGTAGCTCAAGATATCTTAGGAGTTTCCACTTTTTCAATAGGCTAAACTGATATTAACACTGGTCTATGTAAACATGACTTTTTACTTCACTGGTAGCTAACTTTAAAGACTTTATGAGAATCAACCTTTTTCTACTGTCCACAGCTGTATGTATTATATATGTATGCACACAGAGCTAAAATATTTTCAAGAGAAACTTTCTAATCATATGCCCATATCATGGTATTTAGACTATAAGATTCATGAGGGCACATCCAAGTCTTTTTCACCTTTGTTTTACAACAGAGTCTGGCACACAGTAAGGACACAACCAAATATGAATAAATAATTACCTATTGAAACCTCCTGGCAATAAGAGACACCCAGTCATATGTTCATGAGATACCACCTTGGGAAAGAGATAGAACGGTGACTCTAGGGGACTCTGCTTATAAAGATTCAGGAGATTCATAAAAACTTCAGTAAGGAAGAAACTCATTCAAGATGGTAAGATCCATGTAGGCAAATATTTCCCTACAAATAACATACCCGTATCTTACTTTGGTTTCATAGAGTCCATAAGATTCGTATGAGGTGCACAAAAGAGAAAATAAGTTCAACATCTTATGAACATTTTATAGTATCAGAGATTCCTAGTTAAGAAGAATCTTAGAGGTCATCCGTCTAAGTTTCCACCAAAAATTAGAGATTCCCTTCTCAGCCATAGTAATCATCCAGCTCAAATCCTTCCACTAATAGGAAACATGTGCTTTGTAATTATATACTTATGTGCTTGTAATCCAAACTAAACAGATTTAGATCCTAAGGAAATGAGTGGGCTTGAAGAAAATGACCATACATGTAGGACAGAAGAGTCCAGATATAATGAAGAAAATTTACCTAATTAGAAATAAAGCCTATATCTAGATCAAAGGGAAACATTATACTTCAAAAGCCAGGATTAATGAAAGAGACCAAACCTATAAATATATTGGAGAAATTGTGATTTCAAGGATAAAGCATCTTTCGGGCTATACTAGAACTGCTAATTGACACCCCTGACCCAATATCATTTCTCATCTTCTTTTGTAATAAGGGTATTTTAACAGAGCTACCTAAAATAAGCATTCCTTTTCCCAGACTCCCTTGCATCTTAGTGTGGCTATGTACCACATTCTGTTCCAAAGGATGTGAGCAGAATTTGTGTATGTAACTTCTAAGTCATGTCCTTAGTAGGAAGAGGTATATCTGCCCCTATGCCCCCATTCCCTTTCCAGCTGGCTGAGATGTGAACATGGTGGTGAGCCATCTTCCATGTGGATGAGAACAACTTCCTAGAAATGGCAGAACGGCAGGATGAAAGGACCTGCATGTTTGCCTTGATTGCTTATGCTTGGACTATTACAAAGGAGAGAAATAAACTTACTTCTAACTTATCTGAGTTCCTTTTATTTTAGGTCCTTACGTAATACACAGCTTTCCAGGTGGACAAATTGCAAAGTATCAGGATCTAAGTAATACAGATATAAGTGTGTTTAAGTGATATATAATAAACTTAAGCATCATACAAAAGATACAATACTTTCTCTTCTGGAGCTGATGAAATATTTTCAAATATTATGTTAGGTCAACAAAAACTCATTAAACTATAAAAAGCAAAAGTTGTACAGATGATTTTCTTTGATCAAGAAAATAATAACACAAAGGGTAAGGAGATAATTATCAAAAACATTTGACTACTTAGAAAATTTTAAAATGTATCCCTTAGGTCAAAGAAGAAATTAAAGTTGCAATTATAGCTATTTAGAAAATAATGACAAGAAGCTTCTATTAAAGCTTATGAGCTATGACCTCAGAGCTGTGATTGTGGTCTCTGGATGTTATTTTCTGCCAAAAGGAACCAGAACTCACTGAAGACAGCTGATTTCAGTTCTGGGTCAGGAAATGTACACATGTACAATATGAGTCCAGAACATTTTTCATAACAGAAAGTAAGAAAGTTTTCATGGTATACTGGGTTCATGTCAAAATGACTCCAGAACAAACATGAAAAGATTTCCACTGGACAAAGGTGAGTATCTTGAAAAACAATAATATGTGCTCTGGGTTGAAATACATCAGATATGTTTAAATCTATGAGTTCATAAGGGTAAGTGCTTTCCCCACTCCACCCAAGCAAATTAAAAAAAAAAAAAATCCTTGGATAACTATGAAGGTACTAGGAAACAAACTCACTGTTTTGAAAAATGTAAAAAAGAAAGTAATCAATTATTTATCTTGTCCTTCACATAAGATCTACAGCTCAGAAAAAAACAAATAATTGATGAGTGAATATTTCTCCTTATGGAATTTTTTTTTTTTTTTTTTTTTTTTTTTTGCGGTACGCCGGCCTCTCACTTTTGTGGCCTCTCCCGTTGCGGAGCAGATGCTCCGGACTCATAGGTTCAGTGGCCATGGCTCACGGGCCTAGCCGCTCCGCGGCATGTGGGATCTTCCCAGACCAGGGCACGAACCCGTGTCCCCTGCATCGGCAGGCGGACTCTCAACCACTGCGCCACCAGGGAAGCCCTCCTTATGGAAAATTTGAAGCTAATAAATGTAAAAGGAATGATAAAAGTGAAAATCACTATTCTGCAACCCTAATGCAAATCTAATGTAAACAATCCAGGCAATGATCAACAATGGCTGCTAATATGACAAAAAGACAATCAACATTATGTGTTTCTTGATGGAAGTATTATACATAATTCCACCTTTGATTGAAATCAAATCTGCTCTGATAATGACCAGTTTACAGGGAAATAAGGGACAAAAAATATGATAAATGATACCTAAGGAAAATAACCATCAAAATCCAGTCTTAGGAAACTATAGAATAATAGAAGAAAAAGTCAGGTTTCTTTAATAAAAAGATGGAGAGAGAGAGAGAGAGATTTGTAGAGTATAAGATACTTAAAAGACATATCAAGTTATATCAGAATGCTTATATTTTAGAGGTACTTATAGATGAAATGATATGATGTCTAAGATTTTCTTCAAAATAATCCAATGGTGAAAGATCTAGCTGAAGACCTATAAATAAAAGAAGACTGGTCATCAGTTGATATATTTGCAGCTGGGTAATAGACCCACATGGGAGTTTATTACACTGTCTTACTTCTGTATACGTTTAAAATTTTCTAAAATTAATAAATTAAAAAATTATGGAAAAAAGCATTTCTCAGAGAAAATATAATTTTAGTCTTGGATCTTTTCATTATTAAAGAAGATATAAACTAGCAATTCAGCTCAAGAACTTTAAAAAGAATGACAAAGCAAACTCAAGGAATATAAAGTAAATTAAAAAATTAAAACATTAAAAATTTCAGAAGCATAATGTCTTCTATGTCATAAATATTCTTCAGTACATCAATTGATTCCTAATTTCCTATGTGAGGGCATTTAAATCAAGCAGTCTTAAAATCTAGCTTAATAACAAAAAGTCCTTCTAATGGAATTCCATCAGAATAGCCTCCCTTGTCTTCATCTAACAGACGTAGAATATGTAGACTTATGAGTCCTGGTGTCACAGAATCAATAAAAGTGATGGAAATGATTTCTTTTAAAACAGCATTAGAATACTGGTCTGTTTCTGGGACCTCATATGTATAATCTTAGGACTGTTGACTCTCATTTGACTTGAACTCTTGCCAATATTCCAAGTGATAAACCCTTAAAGAGTCCCAAATCACTATCAACACATCAAATTCCTTAAGAAGGAGATTTCTAGTCATGCCATCTATAGTTGACTATATTGTCTTCCTCCTACAGATTGCTGTCACCCTGGTGCCTCCCTTTACTACTTCTATAGAGGGCACAAATGTCTGGAAGACAAGCTTTTCATATGATAATTTCTTCTACTCAGTCAAGATAGATTCTAAAATCAAAATCATTATAGAAACATCAGAGATTATAGACTCTTCCATTTAAAAGGGATGCTGGCATTGAGCTGGTTAAGTTTCTGATGTTGAAAGTCATTTTATAACACACTCCGTAAGTAAACAGTAAATATCTAGCCACAGTTTATGATATATCTTTTCAATATGTGTAATCATTTCTTTTTCCCTAAAATGTTCTCCCTAAATTTGCAATAGCTCATGTAAGCATTATGAGCTGCATAATTGGCAATAGCTCATATAGGCATTATTTTACCTATCTATGTAACTATTTGCTTAAGAATCTATGCGATATTGGGAAAATACTTTATTTCTCTGAGGCTGAATTTCTTCATAGATAATACTGAATAGTAACACCGTATACTGATGTTGTACAAATTAAATAACAATGTAAACGTTCAACATAGTGCCTGACTTATGAAATATACATTGTATAACTTAGATTTCTCTGGACAAATACAAAAGGACAAACATTTAAGCACCAAAGTATATTCCTTATGAGTTGTATATTACTATGCTGTTACAGTGGTGACACTATGATATTTGGGCAATAATTCTTGTGTGTTTTAGTCATGACATTCTTTCCACACCATTTAGAAGAAATTTTTAGAGAAAATCATTTATAAAGAAATACAACTTACATTTTTTCTCACAACTTAATGGCAAAAAATTATGAACTATAAGCACCTAATAGAAAAAAAAGTCATGCAAAGAACATTAAAATGAAGCTATTGATGGTGGCTTATTCATGAGCTATTGATTATGCTGATTTAATTACCCATGGTTATAAAATTTTAGAACAAAAAAAAAAAATTGAGGACACCCAGTGCAATCCTGGTCATCTCATCTTCTGTACTTGGGAGCATTATTCATCTTTTTAAGGGAAATATAGATCCTAATAAATCAAAACCAAATGTATTCTTCCTATGTTAAATCTTTTAGGGATATAAATTTGACAAGTTTTGAAAATTTAGGAGGGAACCTTTTGCTTTCTATATCCCTTTAATTCCTTTAATGGAATAGGGTGAGGGCAGAGGGGTGGGGCAAGGAGAGATGAATAATGATATAATTTTGATTTATTATAAGGCATAAGCTAATATTATTTCTGTCCTCCAGAGTATCAGATAGAGAAAGTAAAGAAAGCACTTATTTTCAAAAATGAAGTAGAAGAAAAATAAACACACTGAAATTTATTTTTGATTATATGGTTGCTAAATCAATCTTATTTTCCATTGATTTATTTTGTTTCCTTCAGAGAAATCTGTATATTAAAATCTTGCCCAAACAGATAAAGATTTTTTTTTTGCCTTTGTCAATTTTAGTTTAGTTCTTAAATTTGGCGCAGGTTTTTCAAACCCAGAAAAACGTTTGAGTTATAGGTGCATAAGAGGTACAACCAAAAGAGTTTCTGTCATCAAAGTTCATGATTTTTTCGTGTGTTACATAAGACAGCAGGCAAAGGTCACCAAAACCTGGTCCCTTCTGAAGGTATAGTTTTCTCCCCTTTCCCTCCTTTTCACTACCACTTATCCCTCCCCACTCCATTAAAATAGCTCTACATAATATACAGACTAATAAGACCCCATTATTTGATAATCTGTGTTATTCTTTACCCACTTAAGACTTATTTTTCCATAATTTTCTTCTATTTGGAGAGACCGTTCAAACATTTTGGCTACTCAAAGCCTATATAAACTCAGGATCCACCTCAAACCCGTTTCCTGCCAAGAAACCATCTTTGATTTCTCTAGTATCTGGAATTAGTATCTCTCCAGTGTAATTACTTGTGAACCCCCCAACCCTGATTAAATTCAATTAACGGACTTTTATCTTGCTCCAAGCATCTGAACTTGGTCAGAAGAAAGACAGCAATGCTGATCAATATAATTTTAAATTCATCTACACTGACCTCAAGTTACAAGCAATTCTATCACATTTCCTCACTTCATTAACTTTCTTAGTCTCTTAGGTAAAGGTTTCACATTTTCTCTCTCTCTTAAAACTCCAATACCCCATCCTTCTCCCATTTGATTTCCTTGATTTTTTTGTCATTGAGAAAATATGGGCAACACATGCTCTTCCTACCAAATTTACCAATTTACTGGCATCTGTACTCATACCACCAGTTTTTATTTCCATGACAATAGTAAACTAATGGTACCTCTATATCTGAACAAACTCTTCCTTTGTGCACAAAATTCCATTCCTCTCACTCACCCTAGGGCATTATTCGTGCAGTCGATCCTTTCTCTCCTGCATTGCCATTTTTATCCTCTTTTATTGGATAATTTTTATCAGCATAAAAACAGTTACAATATCTTCCATGTTAAGAAAAAAAACCCTTTCTTCACCCCACTTCCCCTTCCAGCTACTACTCTAATTTTCTGTCCCTCTTTACAGCAAAAGTCCTCAAATGAGTTGTCCATCCTCACACTCTCCATTTGTCCTTTTATTCTCTCTTGAATCCAAGAGATTCATCAGAAAATCAGTTGGCTTTACCTTCCAAAGACATCCAAATTCCAACAACTTTTCACCACCTTCACCCTCTTCTAAAGAACCATCATTTCTCACCTGAACTAGCGCTTCAGCCTCCCAACTAGTCTTCCTGCTCCCATAAGTGTCCCCACCCCTGCACTCTGAGTGATACTCTTAAAACATAAGTTAGTTAGATCATGATACTCTTCTGCCCAAAACCCACTAAGGATTTTGCATCAAACTCAGAATTAAATTCAAATCTGCAGCATCGTCGGCAAAGCTCCCATGATCTTGCCCTCCACTAACTCTATGATGTCATTTGCTGCTAATTTCTCATTCTGACCTCACCTCATCTCAATTATTCTGCTCTAGCCACAGTGTCCTACTTGGAGATCCTTGAGCGCACCGGGCACACTCCTGCCTCAGACATTGGTACTTGCTGTTCCCTCGCCTGAGAAGCTTTCCTCCCCCCACATACCCACACATTTGCCTCTCACTTCCTTTAGTCTCTGCTCCAATGCCACTTCTTAACAGAGAGGCCTCACTTAAACACTCTGTATTATGTCTCTACCTTTCTCCCTCTGCATTATTTTTCTGCATAGCATTTATCAGTACCTAAATATTACATAGGTATTTGTTGAGCAACAGCTTTTCCTGCTAGAATATAATCTACATGAGAGATTTTTTTTCCTCTTCTCTATTTCCAGCATCCAGACTGTATCTTTCAAGTAACTGCTCTCAATAAATATTTGTTGGCTAAATAGTAATATCACATGTTTTATCTTCCTTTATGTTATTTATTATAACTTGTTTGCACTGTATGTAATACATATGTATCTTCTGGTCCATATACATAATATATCTTCTTCAGAGCAACCAATGATGCCAACAATACATCTGTGTTTTGCGGACATTATCTGTTTTAACTCTTATAACAATTCTGGGATTAGGGTTATATTATCCTTATTTTACAGATTTGGAAATGAATCTAAAGAGATTAAAACTGTTGAACATAGTTACCATTCACAAACCTCATTCCTGACACCCCCAAATAAAGGCTCTCCCTGTTACTTTACATTTGAACTTGCTTTTCTAACATTTAGTCCAAACTATGCTATTTGTTGGAAATTTAATTAAGTTAACAGCTCAAACGTAAGCATCATTTATACACCTTTGAAGCCTGGATCTATAGAAATGGCAGTTGAATTAACTACTTGACAAGAACTATTTTCCCATTTGCCTTTACTTTCCTCTACGTTCATTAATGAAAGCACACTTAAATACCATGAAATAATGGAGTTGCCTAAATGATTGGGCATGAAAAGCTGGAAAAACACACTGTTTCCGCTCAGTGAGATATTGAAATTTTTATTTTTAGAAATATTTCTGGAGAGAGTAAAGCTTGATGAAGTATATGAAAACTTGAACTGAAATGTTTTATTTATTGACGTAAGTTTTTTAAACAATCCAAGCTTTAACTTTTTTTCATATTTAATTATTTTTATGCCACTAATTTTCTATGACTTTATACTCATGCACCCATATTCCCTCCCCGAGGTCTTTATATTTCTAATTCTTACACATATAATAAAGGTTGGAACAAACTGATGAGAAAAAAAGTAGAATTCTGCCTTACAAGATCTTTTTTATAATTTTCTAGATGTGCATCCCTTGCTTTCAAATTAGCTACGGTTCAGGAAATGATGCTGCTAAAACTCCAACGTGAATGTATGAAGATCCAGACATGAAAGAAGCTGGACTTTACATAGAGAATCTTTCCTCACTGGCGTCCCTCTCCCTGCCTTGTTCATCTCTGCGTAGGGTTATGCCATCCACCCAGGGGCACAATGTCTATTTCCACAATGCATGGAAATCACCCTGGGCGTCTCTTTTCCCTCTGTATGCTTTCTGTCCCCATATTAAATCCATCACTGAATCTTATTGACTTTACTTCTAAATAACTCTCTAATCCACGAACTTCTCTCCCTACTTATTGTCACAACCCTGGTCTAATTCTCTGGCTTATGGCAACAGGTTTCATACGGTCTTCCAGCTTTCAAACCTTTTTTGATAAACAGCCACTGTGATTTATTTTAAACACAAATCAATTCATATCTGTGTAAAACCTTTCAATGTCTTCCCATTGCATTTAGGAAAAAATTCATTTCCTTCCCATAAATTATAATGTTCTTTATGCTTTAGCCCAGCTAATACCACTCTCTCTCTCCCTACCTACCATCCAGTGTTTATAACTTCACTGGAACTTTTTCTGGTGGTCATCCAACCACCTAGAATGCTCTTTTCCAGACCATGCAAGGCTGGATTCTTCTGACTTTCAGGTCTCAGTTTAAATGACTCTTCTTCAGAGAGGCTCTCCCTGACCACCCAAAGTAAAGTAATTGTTCTTATTGTATTCTCTGTCAAACAATTTTATTCATTTTCTCTGTAATACTTTTTGCATTCACAATGACATATTTACTTGTTGATTGTATGTGTCTCTCATTACACTGTAGACTTCATGGTAACAGAAACTATGTCTATATTGCTCTCCAGTATACACCCAGGGCCTTGCACAGTGCCCAGCATGTGGTAGTTGCTCAATAGATAACTGATGACTGACTGACTGACTGAATGAATGAATGAATCGATGAAAAACTGAATAAATTGTTTGATTAACTTGGTAAACCAAAATTATTGGGTTCAGATTCTATCACAAGATGTTCAAGCCAAATAAGCTTAATTATAGATAAAATTAAAACATATGTATATATATAACTTTTGAAAATTGTAAAGCACAATAGAATTGAAAGAATCATTCAACAAAAATATATACTCTTTGTTCAAGCTGATATTTATAATTATAGACTAAATACTGGCTCCTTAAAAAAGCATAAATAAAATCATTATTCCATAAAAATTATACAGTAGTGCTTTACATTTTTAATAGTATAGGAGTAAATTTGCCTTTGTGGAAACATCAATTTTATCAACAAAGCATTAATTAGCAATCAAACTATAAATGTTGGGCTCCTGAATTAAAAGTGAAGGCGTATCTGACTCAACACTGCGAGTGCTTTATTCTCACAATGTCGCTCATGAAAGCATCTCCTTGTGTCTGTGCCTCGTTCCTCTCCACAGGGCTACGATTTATTTATGTTGTAGCATTGCTTTGGGAAAAGGACACCGCACTGCCCACTTCCGTTGCCTCAAACTCTGGCTTATTCAAATCAGTTTATGCAAATAGATGTCTGAGAGCAGCCTTCTCTCAGTCTCCACCAACTCAGCAGGCATATGTGGATCTTTGTTTAGGTCAATGCATGCCATATATGCGTCCACATGGCATGAAAATATATTTCTTAAAGGAAAATTCTTAGTATAAAAATTTAAGCTAAAATCACAGAATATAAAATGATGTGGGAAAGAAAGTGTAGTAAATTTGATTACAGGCGTGATATGTAAAGTTATATTATAATCCAAGAAAATTCATTACAGCAGAGATGAGAAAACATTGCCTTATCATCTATTCACTTTCCCAGAATACTGCTGAATTCTGGGAAGAACAAGTGGAAAATAATAACAGTTAAATATTCTGAAGCCTTAATTTTTCTAAGCACTTTATGTACATCAAGTAGTTCATGCCCCACAAAAGTTCAGTGAGGTAGGTAGTATTATTCATTGTGTTTGACAGATAAGTAAACATGACACGTAAATATTAGGTAACTTATACAAAGTCATGCAGCTAGTAAGTGGTATGGATAAGATTTGAGTCTAAAGCCCACATTCTTTTATTGTTTGTTTGTTTTTTTGCGGTACGCTGGCCTCTCACTGCTGTGGCCTCTCCCGTTGCGGAGCACAGGCTCCGGACGCGCAGGCTCAGCGGCCATGGCTCATGGGCCTAGCTGCTCCGCGGCATGTGGGATCTTCCCAGACCGGGGCATGAACCCGTGTCCACTGCATCGGCAGGTGGACTCTCAACCACTGTGCCACCAGGGAAGCCCTAAAGCCCACATTCTTAAATACTGTTCAATACTGCCTCTGATAAATAAGTTACATTCCAATACATTCTTAAAGAACCTACAGATCAGTAAAAGGGAAAGACATGTGCCTAAACAAAGGATTAATCCTTTTACATAATTAATATTTATAATTTCCAGAATAGTTTTACAATATTATTACATTAATTCGTATAGGTAAACAATTAGCATAATACTTGGCATATAGTATATGCTTGAAAAGTGTTCTTCTTCACTGGATCCTCACCGCTACTCTGTGAGGTAGCAGAGAGTAGATGTCAACATGAGGAAAGCTATTCATGATTATGAATTAACCATGAAATTCTGGTGACATATTCCACCAGAGTTTATTTCTCACTCAAGCAAAGTGCCATGTTGGTCAGCAAGGGCTCTGCTTCAAGCATGGATCAGAGGCAGTAAAATCTTTGACCACGGTTACCAGTCCTAAACCTCAATCCAACTCCCTCCACCTCAACACATGGCTACTTGGGAAGGCACAGAATGAGGTCAAATGTTGATAGCTCCCTCCATCTCAACACAAGTCATTTCTTTTCTTTTTTGTTTTTTATTGTGGTATAGTTGCCATACAATATTAAGCAAGTTTCAGATGTACTACATAGTGATTCACAATTTTCAAAGGCTGCACTCCATTTATAGTTATTATAAGACATTGGCTATATTCCCTGTGCTGTACAATATATCCTTGTATTGACAGCTTATTTATTTTATACATAGTAGTTTGTACCTATTAATCCCCTACCTCTAACTTGCCTCTACTCCTTCCCTCTCCCCACTGGTAACCACTAGTTTGTTCTCTATATCTGTGAGTCTGTTTCTTTTAGGTTATTCAATAGTTTGTTTTATTTTTTCAACACAAGTCATTTCTGCTGCTTACATTTTCCTAATCAGAACCAGTTATACGACCTGAATGCAAATCCAAAAGAAGTTGGGAAATGTTGTTTTTCTATGGGCCCGTAAAAAGAAAATCATGTAATAAACATAAAGAATTGTATCTGCTACTAGTACTAGTATTCCTCTTTGTCAGATCAGTATAGTGAGGTACATGAAGGTATAGTGACCTACCCTTGACCATTCAGTCAGTACACATTGAAATGAAACAGGCTTTCTGCATTTTTAATTAGTGGTCATTATGCTAAGTATCATAACCAAATAGTTAAATCTTATGAAGAAAATAGTTATTTCAGTTGAGAGTTATTGAAAGCCTTCATAGAAGAAATACCATTGAAACTGTTATTAAAGGTAGATAGGATTTGTGTACAGAGAGATGGGATAAGGGAATCCTAGGCAAAGCTACATAAGCAGAGTAGAAGTAAAGTAGTAGAAAGTATATATAGGAACTAACTCAATTTGACCAAATCAGGATAATTATTTTAATGGGCATAAAATTATCCTGCTAAGTGAAAAATTTCACCTTGGTCTGATTGATACAAAAATCTAAGTGCTTAGTTGATATGGACATTAAGACAACTTATTATTTCATGGTTTGATCACCTTTGCTCCTTTTATTGTTAACCCAGACATAGCCTTGGGTTCCAAAATGTACATATGTTACCTGAAAACTCATAATTTATTTAAAGTTTGCTAGTGGTAAAATGCTTCAAAATATTCCCCCGATTTCAAGTATGGTCATTAATGACTGGTATATACTTGAAAAAAACAATCTAAAAAGCCATTAATATAGAAACATTAAATTTAAACAAAACTAGCACTCATTCATTCATTTATTTATTCATTTGGCATTTACCTTTCAAGGATTTATGTTCTAGGCAAAATACTTGATGCAGGTTAGACATGATTGAGATAGGTCACTCACATTCTTTTAAATAGTATAGACCAGTGCACTTCACATAGAATTAGAATAAACAGGATTTGCAATAACAAAGATATGCTTTGTAAGTATTTGTATTTTTTTCCCTTTTTGAAACTCAAATGCAATAATTAAATTAAGTTGGGCACAAATACTGACATACAAAATGGAAGAATTTTTTTAATCATGCCTGTCAGGATTTAACCTAAGTAAAGCAGAGGATCAGTTTTTTCTCTTTCTGTGTATATTACCCAGAACAAAGGGGAGATTCTGAAGCTTTGGCAGTGGACTTGGAAAAGAAGCATACAACATCTCCCTAGGCAAAGACCTAAAAAGATTTAAACTGTGTGCTTCTGTGAAACATGCTATATGTGATATTATTAGGCTGAAGTAGTAGAAAACAATAAAAATAATACAGCTTTTCATTTGTGTTCGTCTTGAAAATTAGGCAAAGAGGATTCACTCAAGAACAGATTAGTTACATAAAACATGACACATGTACCCAGTTAGAGGGCACCTCCTTGTTTAGATTCTTTGGTCTCTGTGGTTACAGAAGGCTGGGCCAGATGAAGATGGACTTGCCTCATCTTTCTCATAAAGTGAAGGGGTGACAGGCAGATAGCGGCCCACAGCCTTACCACGTGCTGGGGTGTCAGGAAAGAATAGATTGAGTATCAAGGATGACAAAATATCATCAAAATGTTCCATACAAAATTAAAAATAATTATTTCAGGATTTTGGGCATAAGAAGGTAATGGATGGATTTTGATACAAACTGTAGTGTGTTATAATTTAAAACCAACTATACATTATAGAAGGCACTCTAGGATTAAGGGAAGTTCCCACAGCAAATAAAAATAAATAATGTAAATGTTCTCTGGGGTTACATTTTTGCAGCTTCATTATTTCGTGGAAACTTCGGATGTGGGAAACCATATTATTCACTGGAGATAGATAGTGATATATGCAATCGACACAGGGTAGAATATTTCAAGTAGGGCTTCAAGGTTTAATTAGAAAAGGCAGGTTAGTGACCTATAAACCTAAGAAAGAGATTCCAGTATTTCTGTCTTAAAAAAAAAAATCAACAAACATACAATCAATAGACTGTTCTTATGGAGCCTTTGACGTAAACGATGAGGGATATATAAAAGAGAATGAGAAAACTTTATGCCTGCTTTGAGAGGACAAAATATCCCATGATGAGCACTGTTGTTTGTCAATTTTAAGAACCCTATGAGAAGAGGAGGACTGGAGACTAATATGCAATAATCAGAGAGTGATATAAGTTGGGATAGAATGAAGAACTAAATTGTTGGTTTTCACTCATCTTATTATAGAGTTTTGGAGAAAAGGGCTATCTGCAAATACTAGGTTAGACAGAAAAACATCCAGAGAAAAGTGAGCCTTGAGTTGAAGCTTAAGTGAAGGGAAGAAAAGATATTGAAAAGAAGAGGGTAGAGAATTCCATGACAGGGAACTGTATGAACCTAGGATATAGAAAGATGATAAAACTTGGAAGTTGACATCAGCGCAGAGTTGGAAGTTGCTTGAGATAACTTAAGGAGGATCAGACAATGATAAAAATCATGGAATTGATATGTTCAGCAGAGAATTCATTGAAAGTCATTTTTTAAAAAGTGTGATGTGATAATTACGCTCAGTGTCTTCTGAAGAATAGCCTGGAAAGATTAAAAAAAATGAACAGAAAGTTGAGATGTGATGTCAGGGAGACCACAGATTGTACTAATTAAAGCATGAGATGATAAGGGGCCAGGAATACTCTATGTTATATAAAGAGCAACAGATGATCTTCCTTGATTATTAAACTTAACCCATCTACAGTGATACTCTCTAATCCTCTTCACGCACTGCTTTTTCTTAGCTTTCCTAACCATTTTATTTTTATTTATTGTCTCTCTCATCTCTACAATAGGTAATCTTTTTTGTTTTGTTTTGTTTTTTCAGTGTTGTATTTCCACAGCCTAGAACAGTGCTTGACACATGATACGTGCTCAATAAATTTTTTTGATAAATCAATGAGTAAATATTGCAAAAATCCTGAAGAAAGTGATCCTTAGGAGCAGACTGAATATAAAGAATGCCTACTCCTGGGCATATATCTGGAGAAAACTATAATTTGAAAAGGTACATGCACTGCAATGTTCACTGCAGCACTATTTACAATAGCCAAGACCCAAGTGTCCCTCAACAGATGAATGTATAAAGAAGATACGGTGTGTGTGTGTGTGTGTGTATATATATATATATATATATATATATATATATGTAAGGCAGACAGAGAAAGACAAATATCATATGATATCGCTTATATGTGGAATCTAAAACAATGATACAAATGAACTTATTTACAAAACAGAAATAGACCTACAGATATAGAAAACAAATTTATGGTTACAAAAGCGGAAAAGGGGGGAGGGATAAATTAGTTTGGATTGACCTATATTCACTACTATATATAAAATAGATAACCAACAAGGACCTAATGTATAGTACAGGGAACTATATGCAATATTTTGCAATAACCTGCAAGGGAAAAGAATCTGAAAAAAAATATATATATAACTGAATCACTTTGCTGTACACTTGAAACTAACAACATTGTAAATCAACTATACTTCAATTATAAATGAATAAATGAATAAATAAATAAATAATAAATAAAATAATGAGGAGTAAGATAAAACTAAAATAATGATTCCAGAGAATACAACGTAGAATATTTTTTAAGTGATGGGAACAATTGAAGAGCTTTTATCCAATGGGGGTAGTTTGGAATTAGTTTTAGGTTGGAACCTAAATAATATTAGTAAAGTTTTATTTGGTTAGTATTGTCTTCCCACACTTAACACAGTACCTACAAAGTTGGTGTTCTATAAATTCATTTTGAAAGAATACATTCTATATTGAGTTTAAGGATTAGTGAATGTGCTCTGTTTGGAGTTGGAAAGGTAGGTCTGAAGAGCAGGGAAAAATAGGAAAGGTAGATATGAAAGGTTTCAGCATAGAAGCTGGACGATCTGGTGTGGCAAAGGAATGTTCAGAGGTTGGAAATGCATAAGTGTTTTCATGTGTTCATGCAACTAATTTTGTGAAAGAAAGGTTACTCTCATTTGACTAAAAACTTGTTTTAGCAAATTTAGAAATTAATTTGAGAAATTTGCAACCTGGAGGCAGAGCATATAAGCACTAAACTTTGGAATTAATTTTACACATATGTGTCTTTTATTCATTAGGTAAATTTCTGAAAAGTTATATGCAAATCAAATAAGGGCAAATCTAATAACATTGGCTCACATTAGAAGAGCTATTTTATATGCATTTCCGATTGATTTGCAATTGGCAGTCCTTCATAACACCTTCATCCTCTCTTTGCCCTTCAAGATTCTGTCAATTAGTTGATGAACTGTCAGCATTTAAATTCTTCAGGAGCTTACTATTTAAAGGATGCCTGTAGTGAATGCTTTAGTTGTATGAGAAAATCATATTGGGATATATTGAGTTTTATAGAGAGTAAGGAACATGTACCATGACATCTCAGAAAAGTTTTAGTATCATAAGTACACACAAAGCATGGAATGAAATAATAGTTGTTTAAAACACAACAAATGTTGATGCAAGTTAGTTTGTTGAAGTTAGTTTGTTGTTTGTCCCCTTTAAGGGAATATATATAATGCTTTTAATCAGTGCGAGAATTTGACCAGCTATTAAGGTCTCTGAATTCAAATTTTCCAAGACTGGGGACTTGATATGAAAACTCAAAAATGCCATTGATTTGCTTCTATTTCATTCTCTTTTGTCTTAAGACAAGCTTAATATTTTTACTTTGGGGATATTTTAATTATGTGTGTCTGTGTGGATAAGTGTGCCTCCAGTATATAATCTGTACATACACATAAATAATTAGTCAACTTACTTTTTTCCCCTTCTCCTTGGAACATCTATTTGTGAATAATTTGAGTCCACTTGAACCAATTAACATCTTCAATAAAATATTTTGTACACCAATTACATGCAAATGTTGGGGAAACAAATTTGAATAAATTTTGAACCTGACTCAAACAAGAGTTCTGAAATCCATGATCCAAAGATCTCCCAAGGAACCCAGAGAGCAGGGGTCCTCGTCCAATGGTCCCTTTTGGACCCCATGGCACTAATGAAAGCTGTGCAGTCCGTAGTTGAAAATAACGTGTCCTCTGATCTGAAGATAGTCAGATTTATTGCATTACGTATTAATATAGTTACCCCTTCTC
>NW_021703774.1:94177336-94401750 GCF_005190385.1 Monodon monoceros
TCCTCACCACTCTCAGCTATTCTCCTTTTCTCACCAAAATGTATGATTTTGATGCTGATGGTCTGAATTTCCTTCCCTAGGCATTCCTGCTAAAGATACAGGCAGAACCAGCATGATCATCACACTATAATACTGTTCTTAATCTTTCCGAAGATTAAATAATGACTGGGAATGAGAGTAAATTATATAGGAAAATACCATTGTGTAATTCTCATATGTGAACATACTCTGAGTATTATTGAAGATAGACTAAAATATGTTGCGGTTACACCCCTCCCCCCCAAAAAAATCCTTTAAAATCTCAGTGGCTTTCAGCGACAAAAGGTTTGGATTTTTTTGTTTGTTTTGTCTTCCTTATTCCTGCAACATATTCATCTCAGGTCAGTGGTGAGCTCTGTTCCTTTTTGTCTTTGTGGGGTGGGGCATACAAGCCAATATGGTTTCATGTCGATGGCAAACAACTGTGTCTTCCAAAAACTTCCAGGTGGAAGCGGCCCGCTCAACTTACCTTCACAATGCTTTGACCAAAGCATGTCACACGTCTATGCCCAACCTCAAGGGGATGGAGAGTGCTGTCCCATCAGGTGCCTGGAAGGAGGAAAATTACAAATCACAAGTGCTCTTAAAACTAGCTCACCCTGAACTGAATAAGCAATGTGTGTATATACTTTTTTTTAAAATATAAATTTTCAGTTTAAACCAGTTCAAAAGCATTTTGGAAAGAATAAAGCACTATATAAGTATACGTACTATTATTATTAACATATTTTAGGCAACATATGATCATTAGAATGGAGAATTTGGTAATTATAATAAATGACTAGTTTTAAAGTGTCCTTTGCTTTTTCCCCCCATTCATAGAGCATTTATTGAGTACCTCTGATTTTCCTGGTACTGAGCACATAGGAATAAGTGAGACATATAGCCTCCTATCAAGGAAATTACAATCCAGTAGAAAAGAGTCACTAGTAAATCAACAATAATGACAGATTACATTAAATGTGATGACAGAAACAAATAAGTGATGTAAAGAGAAATTTCATAAAGCGATGTCAGGATGACTCTGCTTGCCCAGGTAGATTGCCAAGAGTAGGTGACTTTGAGATGAGTCTTAAATACTGAATAGAGATTATTATAGAATGGATAAGAAAGGTCTGGACAAGCACAGACATGAGAGTTTATATAATGGTGAGAAATTGCAAGGACTTCTGAGGCTAGAGAATAGATTTATGAGGGCAAGGGGTCCACAAAGCAAAGTATAAGTTGAGAGATGTAGGCAGATACATTTGTGTCATGCTAAAAATTTTTCAACGTTTCTGAAAGGTAGTGGTGAAACATAGTAGACTTTGCCTTAGAAAGAACATTCTCTTGGTAGGTGAAGAACAGATCTTCATTACCTTGTATAATACCTAGTATATAATTGGCAGTCAACAAACAATGCTGACAGAATGAGTGAGTGAATGGTGGCATGTAGGCCTCACTGCAATGCATTAACCAATTTTTCTGAAATTTGGAAATATCATACATTCAAAATGTTGGTAATGTTTATGACAAGTATTTCTGAATAAAGACTCAGAAATGCAACTATTAATTTATTCATTCAAGTATTCACTTCCAGATTTTCTAAATTCATTCATGTAACAGATTTTGCTTCTATGCAAAGCACTACATTAAGTGCTATGAGAAGCGAAGGTACTGACATATAGATTTATTTTTTCCTGCAAGGACTATAGAGTCCAACAACAAAAAGAATAAGACACATGCTCAAATAATTGCTTCAGTGTGGTATATGGTGAAAGGAATAAAAGAAAAACAGATTGGTGCTTACTCTAGGCCAGTGGTTGTAAATGCTTTCTGGAAGAGGTTATCATTCAGGCTGGCCTTTGACAGATTTATTTTAGACTTTTAGAGATAGTCAAGTTAGAAGTAAATAAACAGCAATGCCTATTTCGAACAATCTGATCCATTTTGTTTTTTATTGTCGTTATTTATGTTAATCCGTCGAAATTATGAGTCAGACTAATTTTTACTATGCAGCTGATTCAAGTCAGTGAGATAACCCTGAATTTATCTTGCATACAAGTTAGCTCTCAATGCACCAGCTACTCATATTTAGTTACCTTTCCTGACTTGTGGAACAAATATTGACAGTTTGTTTTTGTCACCAGTATTTCCAGAAAATTAAAATTTATCAGCCTTTCAAACCATTTTCCAATTTTATCCTTTGGGAAAAAGGTGGTAATGGAATGATTAAGTACATATGCAGATTTTACAGGAAATACATTACATTTTATAACCTGATAAAATGCTTGTTGATAAAATGCTTTCATTATATTATTTTATTTCATAAATTTATTAATCATTAGAGTATTTGTTATGTTCCAGAAAAATGTACCAAATGATTAATAATACCAGATTCATTAAGCCTATTGATTTGCCAAGCATTCAACTATTTGCTTTGCACACCTTATTAATTTAATCCTCAAAATGATGACATAAGTATTGTTATTCTCATTTTACAAATGAGAAAATTTAAGTGTAGAGAGTAACCTGCCAAATGTCACAGAAACAATATGTGGGGATCCAAGATTCAAACCCAGATCTGTCCTTTCCAAATCATACTCTTAATTTCTATACAGATTGAGGAAATAGTGGAAAAAAAATCTGACACATCCTAATGTCCACCCAGGATAACTGACATATACAGAAACCACAATACTGTAACAGAAGTGCTGAAATGGGGACTGGAAGTTCTAAAAGGCAGAGTCTGTCTTTTCCCTTTTGGAATCCCAATGCCTCACCTTGTTCATTGGTGTATAGTAGTTGCTTAGGATACATTTGTTGAATGAACAAATGAATAAATAACTACAAAGAGATAAAAGGAGAAATTGGAGCATCAGGAGACTTTTTTTTGCATAAGAGGAAATTGAGAGCTTAAATATCTGCCCCAAACAAAACATCTTTTATCAAAATGAGGCTTGAGCCCAGACCATCTAACTCTATTCTTTTCCATGGTACCACAGCTGCAGGAAGATGGCATACAGACACAGATGACACTTGTCCTTTATTAAGATGACAATACCCTTGAACTCAGGTGTCGCTCTGTATTTACTGTAAAGCTCCAGTGTGTTATTGTATGCATGGGGTGGAGGGTTATGTAGTGATGAGAGCATGAGCTCTCAGGCAGGTATGAGCAGGTTCAGATTTAGGCTCTGCCCTTTATCTCAGGTAAGTTGCTTAACCTCCCTAAACCTCAGTGTGATCATTTATAAAATGGACATGTTGTGCCCGATCCATAGAACTGTGAGGGTTGAATGTGAAAACTCGTGAAAAGTGCTTAGCACAGTGTCTAATGCACAGTTCAAAAGACCTGGCTGTTATTTTGTATCATCAGATGTATTTGCTTAGTAGGACTGCTGCAGCAAAGCACCCAAAACTAGGTAACTTGAAACAATAGAAATTTATTGTCTCACAGTTTTGGAGCCTACAGCTCTGAAGTCAAGGTGTTGGCAAGGCCATGCTCTCTCTGATGGATCCAGGGGAGAATCCTTCCTTGCCTCTTCTAGCACCTGGTGTTTGATGGCAAGCCTTGAGGAATGTATTACTCATTATTTAGCTTGAGGATGTATTACTCCAGTTACATGGCTGTCTTCTCCTCAGGTGTCTTTACATCATCTTCCCCCTGCACGTGTCTCTCTGTGTCCAAATTTCCCCTTTTTATAAGGATACCAGTCATACTGGATTAAAGCCCACTCTAATGGCTTCATCTTAACTTGATTACCTCTGTAAAGATGCTATTTCTAAATTAGGTACTTGGGATTAGGATGTCAACATATCATTTTGGGGAGACAAAACTCCACCTTTAATACCAGGCATCTACTTTTAACACCGCTCCTTAAAGGAGCCATGTAACTTCAAATCTCCCAACCCAGAAGAGCTGTATAGAAAGCACTTTTCTGAGAACGTTCTCTTGTGCGTCCTACTTTTCTGTACCTAGCTTCTCAGCTATCTCCTGACAGCCTCAATTGAGAGTTGCCTCTTGGGTCTGGTTTAGATGTCACTCCTGGTCTAATTAGGGGAGTCTCTTGCTGAACCTGCAACCTCTGTCCCCAGTGGCCCCTGAGTTCTGTTCTTCTTGCATCAGTACTGCCTTTGGTGGTAAGACTGCCTCCCTTGGAGGCCAACCTTGTCCTTATTTTACCTTCATTCATCCTCTATTGACATAGATGATAGTAGTAACTGCTCATATTTATTGAAAGCTCTAATGAGCTAGGAGTTATATCAAACACTCGACAGGCATTGCCTCATTTAATCCCCACAACAGCCACATAAAGGTTACAGATGAGGAATCCAAGGTTCAGAGAGGAGGTTAACTTGCCCCAAACTGCACAGCTAGGAAAAGACAAAGCTAGAATGTAAGCTGAAATGTGTTTAACACAAAAGATTGGTTCTTAACCATACAGTCTCTGCCCTAAAGGAGCACAGAATATAGTAGAAAAATGAGACCACAAAATCAGTAACTATAGAAAGTAAAATGAATGGAATAAGAGATAAACATAAAAAACTATGTGGACACCCATCAAGGGTCTTAATCCCCATGGCAGTTATCAGGGAAGGCTGCTGAAGGATTATAATTCAGTAGGCATACATGGAAGTATGTGTCATGGGCAGAAACAGGTAAAAGAAGAGGGACCAGGAAGGGCTTGTATAGTATACAGAGGTCTGCAGCCTTAAAAGATGGTAGAGGGATGGAGAGCATACCAAGAGGAGATGGCATTAAAGATTCTTATTTAAGCAAGGAAGTGACATGATTTGTTCACATGTTGGGAGATTCATTCTGAAAGGAATGTGGAGAAGAGATCTGACAGGCACACATGTCTATTTCATGAAACAGATAAGAAACCATGAGGCTTGAACTAAGATGGTGGCTGAAGGAATGGAAGAGAGAGAGGATTTCAGAGAGCAGGTCTAATCTATTGCACTTGGACCTGACTTAATGTGTGCAAGAGACAGTAAACAATGAAATAACTTCCAAGGTTCCAGTGTGATACCTGATGGGTGCAAAGCATTGCTTTTCACTGGAATAGGGAATGAGAAGGGAAATCAGGTGTGGATAAGATGGGAGGCAGTCATGGCTTTAATTCTGAATTTGTTGAGTGTGAGGTACACGAGGTTATGTAAGTGAAGGAATTTCAGAACTGGAAAAAGAAGTACAGATATGAAACCAAAGAGGTTAAGTACAAATCTTGTATCCCTGACTTTGAATTGAAATGTCAGTATGAGCTCATGGTGTGTCTTCTCTAAAAGAAAAAGTTAGCTCTATCCATTGAAAAGACCTAGAAATGAAGACCAACCTGGTAGCAATAGACAAACACTTATTGATCAGATTTTGGTCTGTGAATACCATTTTCCCCTAACAGGAACCAAACTATTTTGGAAAGATAGCTGGTTCTAGGTCTGGGGAAAAACATGTACAAGTTGATTCTGGAATACCTTATCATACCAAAAGCAAGGAAACTACCTATCCAAAAGACCCAGGAAATCATTTTGAAGACACTCTCTGGCCAAAAATAGGATAACCGGAGTATAAATAAGATTAACAACCTAATGGTTTGAAACACATCAAACACTTAAATCCATAAGTTTGTAATTTTATATACATAAACTTTTCTGAATGTTTGAAATGTTTCTTAATAATGCAAAAAAATTAGGCAGCTAGTACAATGCCTTGCACAATAAAAGACATAAGTTGGACTTCTTTTTATTATCACAGCCTGAAAGTAGCTAGCACCTTTCTATAACTCATTTTATTCATGCTTTCATGTTAAAAAGTTTATTTTCCATTGATAAAAACTTGCTGATTCAAGGGAAACTGTTGAATTATCTTATTCCTCTTGGTTCTCATTTTTTAAAAGGGAACAAATGAAAATCGATAATTAATAAACTTGTTTTTCTCAGCTTCAAGTTACCTGAAGAAAATCACTGCAACATAATGATTTTATATGTAACCAATCTTGCCATGGACCACATTGCTTTTGTCTTTTGTGTTTAATACAAAACTGCTTTACTCCACATTTTGAAATGTTTTCATCTTTCTCATAAAAAGAGGGAGGCACATAACATATTACTGATTTTCACTAACAAGTGCTAGACCATGTGAAAAACCTCATGGGGTTAATTTTCTGTTTTTTGTTTTTCCCATGCTAGGCTGATTGAATGTGTCCCATGACTTAGTTCAACCTCAAAACATGGCACTGGATCAATCAGTAGGTTTGACACAACTTCAGCTGCTCTGATATAGGATTCATTAAAAAGGAGTCATATTCATGAGATATTTTAGCTGATAAAAGAGAAAAATAAAAGTGTTTGTGTCCTTGCTACTTTTTCCCAAGGGGAAAGGGAAGAAAGGGGTGTTGGTGGGATAAAAAAGAGTCAAGGGAGTGGGGGCCATGTTTCTTGGATGCAGGAATCTTAAGGTCTGCCTTTTGACTTCAAGATTAAGCTTTGTTCCCATGGTAGTATGGGTTTCCAGATTGGGATGTCCAGGTTCCTTCATATCAATATATTCTTCTAAACCTCTGCTTTTTTCAATTGGGTTACTGTGTTCTATTTTAGTACACTTCTCACTTACTCTATAATCTAAAAGAGAGACTTTGATACCGGAGCTAAATTGAAGAAGAGACCTCGCTTGTTTTTAGATAAAGTGAGAGCCATCAACCTTCTTGAGAACATCATGTTTTGATTGATAGATTTTCTCACTGGCTCTTTTCTCTCAACTTCCCCTTGGTAGAGGACCTCATCAACTTCCCTATTCTGTTTTGTTTTCCATCCATCTCAGTGAAGGAAGATGGCTCCATGAAGGCTGACCCTATTGCCCATCTCACCTTCTCACTCTTTTCTGTCTCTTTCAAAATCAAAAACAAGCTCTTCCCCTCTGGCTTCCTTATTCACTCATACTTCTATTGGTTCTCAGCCATCAAATGTGTGCACTGATTGTTCCTTTCTTGGGAAAACAGAACAGAACAAAAAAGTTTTTACCTTGTGACCTCCTCCAGCCACTATTCTATTCCCCTCACATTACTGATTCTTAAACTACAAGAACAAATAATCTGGACCCAATGCCTCTGTTTCCTTACTGCCTTCTGAATCCTGGCTTCCTCTTGACCATTTCATGTCGAATAAAATTGTACATGTGACCAGGTACCTAATCACCGCATTTAGTGGCTCAGACTCTGTCCTCATGCCCCACATCTGCATGACAGATTTGATCTGTGTTCCTCACACATCCTTTGTGAACTCTCCCTCCAAGATCTACTTGACACTGGGAAATCCTTGATATCTTCAAACATTTTCAACCATTAATTCTCTGTTGCACTGGCTGCTCTATTTTTCTTTACTCGTATACTTTTCTTTCTAAAACTTTCCAGAATATTGGGCCTGTAGGAGGATAATATACAGTATCACTTGATTCTACTGCATAATTTTGAACCAAGTGAAAAACTGAACATGGGAGATCAGCAATTGGATATTAACTGTTTCTACAGATCCACGGCCAAAAAGGGATGCTAATATTCTTTGTCTCTCCACTTATCCTAAGCTCAGAGCTTGAAGGAATCTATTCAAGGAAACAAATTGGCTTTGCAGGGCAGACATACTTACCCAGAATTGTTGCTTCCCACAAAAAGGGGGAAATGAATCTCCAGATCTTTCAGGCTTTAAATAGATAAGATTTACCCAGTGTAAAAATGTGAACCAGTGAATGTCACTGCACTCCCAGTCAGATAAATCACTGCTCCCTCTTGGGGAGAAGTGATTAAGACACATCATGAGTGTTACTCTAGTGCAGGTTTTTCCATAAGGAAATACGGAACTATATATACACACAGTGTGAGGTATTCTTCATTCTTATGTTAATCATCATCTTTATGTAGATAATTCTGTCTCTGAGTTTGATGTATGCCTAACTTTACAATGTGAAACTTACCTGCCTCTACCCCATGTTCTTCTCCATTATAGCCAATGGCAGTACCACTCCCAGTCATCCAGACAAAAAACTTTGGCATCATCTTTAATTCATGAGACTCCTTTCTTCCTATTGCTTTTCTTTCAAAATGTCTCTCGTACTCATCCTTTCTCTTCAATTTGTACATCTACCACTCTCTTCTACTCCTTATTTATCATCCATGCATTCAACAACTATTTATTAAGTACATACCAGGTGCTAGGAAATGTTTTAGGCAGTGGAGATATAACAGAAAGGTAAACCATGGATTCAGCCCTCATGGGGCTGAGAAGAGCACACAAAGGTTTTTATCCATCTCCTTTTGATTCAGTTATCAGAACATACAACATCTGCTAAAGCTGAAGCCCACAGTCTTAGAAATTTTTCTTTCATTGCACTCCCAGTCTGCACATCATTAGTACAATTCAGATGGAAATCCTGAAGAGATGCAATATTGCTAACAGACTGCACTTTCCCAGAAAATTTGACCTCCCAAATTTGATTGATTTAACATATTTGCATTTTAATGCATTTTTCTGAAAGGGTAATCTCATCAAGATGGGCTGCTGTGGTTTTACTGAGTAATTCATAATTTTCAGCTCATTTATATGTATTTATTAATGTGCAGTATGAATATTTGCACAATGCACAGGCACATATGGATTGTGTCCACCAGAAATGCACATTTAAAAATTTCAAAGGCTGAGCATTTGGTATCTTGGTTACCTTACAGATGTTCCTCCTCTAGCTTAATATACTCCATTGAGTCAGTCTCCCAGTTTTAAGGTTAATAATAAGTAACACTTCTGTGGTACCCTACAATTTATAGTACACCCTTTTCTCATACATTAACTCATTTAACAACATGTCTGACATCTTGGGGAAGCTCAATAACCTCTTGAAGCTACAGAGGAACCATTTAAAGGGCCAGTTCTCCTCCAGCCTCTGTCACTAACCTTCAGTGATGCAAGTTCCTAAGTCAATCCTGACTAAGCTGTTACATTTAGTTGTGGCACATGGACATGGTCAGTGGATGTAGCCAGAGAAATTCTGATATGACCAGATTAAATTCTGGCACTCTCTCCTTCCACCAGGCCCAGCCTCCTTTTTCTAGGCTCAGTTGGCACAAATGTGTTTTTTTCCAATGTCTCTTTCCTAGTTCTCTAGCTCTTCATGGGAATTGGTATGCTTTTCCTTAATCACTGGGACAGGGTGCCTATTTCTGCCAGCTGCTACCATGAGAAGGAACTCTGGCAGAAGAACCCTATCTACATTCTTCTCAGATATTGGTTGGGATGTTTACATTAATATGCTGAATTCTTGTCTGAAATGTTCACAATATTCCTTAGGACATATATATGTATATATATATATATATATATATATATACATATATATAAGAATATATATTCCAAAAGACTGTTGCAGGTACATATCAGTCTTCATTATTTCTAAACATCATATTTTATCATCTTTCAAATACAGCTAAGTCATAATTTATACCTTTCTGTATGGGATTAAAAACTCTCACAAAACATGCCACCTTTATGTGTAAGAACAAAGCTATAAAGATATCAAAAGTTTTATTAGTATGATGATGTCTTTCTTATAATTTTCCACACTTTAAATATTTCCTTTTTAATTTTTTATTGATGTTTTGTGTACAGTTCAATGAATTATAACCTATGTATATTTCAGATCATTGTCACAACAATTGGGATGCAGAACAGCTCCATCACCCAAAGAACTCCCTTGTGCTATTTCTTTACAGTCACCCACACATCCACTCCTAGCCTGTGGCAACTACTGATCGGTACTCTATCACTGTAGATGTGTCTTTTCCAGAATGACATAAAAGTCGAATTGTACAGTATATAACCTTTTGAAACTGGCTTCCTTCACTCAGCATAAAGCCTCTGAGGTTCACCCAAGTTATGGAGTTTTATTCCTTTCTATTGTTGTGTAGTATTCTTTAATATGGATATACCACAGCTTGTTAATCTATTCAAGTATATCTTTTAATATATTTATAGTAAATATAAATGGTATTTGTAGAATTGGTACAACATATTAAAAACTGTCAATATGATGCAATAGAAATTTCTTGGGAACCGGCCAGATCTAGGTTCAAACACCAGCTCTGCTACTTATTAATCATGGGCCAGTAGGAAAGTATCTCTGAGATTCAGATTTGGCAAAGTGGGAGGTAATGGTACTTAATATTGCAGGGTTCTAGAATTAACTACATACAATTGAAACATGTGAAGTGTCTGGCACATAGTAAATAGTCAAACGTGTCTGTATTACCTCCCATCTGCCACTAAGTTAAGGTAGCATAGTATATATTTTTAGAAATTTTTGTCTTCCTGATTTTCAGGTGTGGAAACTCATAATATTGACCTTATTGTAATGGATCCAATAAGGTCATAATATTGACCTTATTGTAATGTTTTGTGAGCAGATGGGAGGTAATCTACTCTTACTATTCCTGTACAGACCTTTGCAGAGCATAAATTCTTAATAAACATGTCTCTAAACAAATGCATACCACTAGTTTGCATGCTTTTCTAGTACAAGGTTATCTTATGGAATAATTTTCTAGAGGACTGGAATCTGGTAAACTTGTTTTGAGCAGCACCAGCAGAACTGGGGGTCCATGTAGTCTGATGAGATATATAACAGAATATATATCTATATATATATACATATATATATATAGATATATATATATATTTTTTTTTTTTTTGCGGTATGCGGGCCTCTCACTGCTGTGGCCTCTCCCGTTGCGGAGCACAGGCTCCGAACGTGCAGGCTCAGCGGTCATGGCTCACGGGCCCAGCCGCTCCGCGGCATGTGGGATCTTCCCAGACTGGGGCACGAACCCGTGTCCCCTGCATCGGCAGGCGGACTCTCAACCACTGTGCCACCAGGGAAGCCCAAGATACATATTTTATCTGCTCCTCATCATGCAGTCATACATAGCCAGGTGGAGAGAAGGGGGCAATATTTAAATACAAAGGAGGCTTGGGTGATTCAGAGAGCATTGGTAAAGCCCTCTGATGAAGCTGATTTCTAAGCACTCTTATCTCACTTGATACTGGACTCCATTACCTGTCAGTAATTGATTTGTTGCAATTCCTGGAGCGTAGCATTTGGCTTCCTTATCAATATGAGCAAGAAGCAGCAATTAAATTTCTGACCCAAAGGTAAAAAATATGTGTGTGCTTAGCCCAGACTCCTCATATTATATTCATTTTATACTTCCGGCTGTACAACTGAGTAAGACTGTCCTTCAGACACCAACATTTATCGTCTGAAAATCATGTTGAGGAGGGTTTCAGAGCAGTTGTATTGCCAAGTAAATCGTTAAAGTTATGTACCATTGAATCAATTTTAACTCATGTTTTCTGACTTTTACAATGAGGTAATAAAAATTTACTTGGTCTCAAACTTAACTTTAAAGAGTTCAACTGGAAATCCATCAAATTGGGAGGCACAGACATCATTAAACAGTGAGTAAATATAACTTATTTTTTCCTAACGTTACAATTTATGAAATAATCACCTGGATATTTCAGCAATGAAGGTTATTTGTATTGATCTTGTATAGGTTGATCCACTTGCAGTTGCCAATTTCATACGGTTCAACCTAATGAAGCATTCTAATATATTGAATTGGGAGAGCAGTGGGATGCTCTTACGGACTGCATTATGCCCTCTCACCACTAATATGTTGAAGCTCTAACCTCCAATGTGACTGTATTTGGAGTTAGGGCCTCTAAAAGAGAGATAACTAAGGTTAAATGAGGTCATAAGGCTGGGACCCTAATCTGCTAGGATTGGTGTCTTTGTGAGAAGAGTTAGAGCTACCTCTCCATGCGAGGGCAGAGGAAAGGCCACATGAAGATACAGTGAGAAGGCACTGTCTACAAACCAGACAGAGAGGTTTCACAAAAAACCAACCCTGATGGCACCTTGATCTTGAACTTCCGGCCTCCAGAAATGTAAAAACAAAAATTTCTGTTGTTTAAAGCCACCCAGTCTATGGTATTTTGTTATGGCCACCCAGGCAGACTGATATAGCTGTCAATCCCCAATCCTCCCAAAATTTTCACCTCTGGTTCAGTAGCTAAGCTGTTATCCAATATTAAAAGGACACAGGGCATCTACTCCTCAAGCCTATGGTCTAATTTACAGGTCCACTAAACACTAAAATGAAAACTCTGTGTTCTTTCAGAGCAGCTTATGTTTATGCTTCTGTAGAATTACAAATAGGTATCTTGATTAGTAAAAACCTGATTTACTCAAACTGGACTCCACATAGACTGGGACCCTCAATTAAGTGGTAGCATTCTGCATACTACTTTTTGGAAGACTGATGTTGTCATCTCTCTTCAGTAAATGGAGTGGGGGGAGTGTAGTTTTAAGAATCAGAGATTCTTAGAACTATTTTAGCATACAGTAGTCACTCAATAAATAGTATTGTGGTTTCAAATAAATAAAAATATATTTCAGGCATTTTTTTTCGCAAAATGTCCAGAGTTTATCCTACCATCAGCACTTACAAAAATCAATCTCCTACATCTAGAATCACTACAATAATAAACAGTAAGAGCTGAGCTTCAAAATAATGACCCCTATGTCAGATCATCAAAGAAAAATGTAGTACATTCAGCACAATTCGATTACTAATTTAAGAGTTCTGACAAAGAACGTTAGAGGGTTTCTATTAATAAAAGCAGTAGTTCCCCAGGATACCCTATTTCATGAGCTTTTCTAAAGTTAATTAAGATTTTACTATTCATGTTCTTCTATTTTTATTGGCGATCTGTATGAGACAAAAGAAGTATTAAAGCAAGTCATCAGTAAGTGGAAAACAAGGTAAAATATTTTATCCTTATCAAGTACATTAAAGGCCCCATTACACATTGAAGCATTGATTATAATAACTTAATTGATAAATAATGAAATATGATTAATCACACCTGATTTAATAACAAAGGGTGATAATCACAAGAGTAACAAAACAATATGCACAGTGATGTTTCTCTTCCAAATACTTCCCCCACTTTCCTTCAAAGTGATACAATCTATAAATACTTATACTTTAATGGCAATTTTTCTGCTACTTACTAGCTTCCAATTCAGCAATTAGGACATTATTTCTTTACTTGACCAAAAAATTACTTTCCATGCTTATAGATGTAAACTTGTAGGTGGAAAAAGCTCAGTAATTTATGAACACATTCAAGAATGATGAAATTTAGGGCGGAAATTCATCACGCCAGGAGCCTTTGTGCTCTCACTAAAATAGCATTCCAAAAATCATCTGATTTTTTTTTTCGGTACGCGGGCCTCTCACTGTTGTGGCCTCTCCCGGTGTGGAGCACAGGCTCCGGATGCGCAGGCTCAATGGCCACGGCTCACGGGCCCAGCTGCTCTGCGGCATGTGGGATCTTCGCGGACCGGGGCATGAACCCGTGTCCCCTGCATCGGCAGGCAGACGCTCAACCACTGCGCCACCAGGGAAGCCCCAAAATCATCTGATTTTAAACTAATAGTACTAATAGTTGATCATGGTCCATGTGTGAACATAAGGAACCTTTCTGAGTGTCTAATTTCTGTTGTATCTTTGCTTCAATCATTACCTAGTGCATTGAAGGACAACCAAACAAACGCTGACTGGCATTCACAAGCTGTATCTTTGACAAAGGACCTGCAGCTGTCATCAGCATAGTTGGCGCCACATGCTCCATATCGCTGCTAAAGAAACTGTTTCTCAAAGTGTTAGCAGGATTTGTGATTTTGTTTAGTAGGATGGTTCTTATTTATCATAGCTCACATAACGACTTTCAGGTGTCTTCAAGTAACATGAAGTTACAAAGACAGTTCAGCAGAATTTTATGCAGGCACTTTTCCAAATGGATCAATAAAAGTTTTGCTGATCCAGCAGTGGCAGGATTAATTATACCAGAAGAGTAACAATAACCGTAATGATCACTTATTGTGGTGAATGGCCAAGGTTCTATATCACATCTTAGTGAAGTAGGCAACATTATCCTCATTTTAGGACACTACAGAAATTAAAATGACTTGGGCCAATGTCCCTCAGTTATGAATCTACAGAGTAAAGATATGAAGTCAGTTCTGTAATCCCCAGTCCTCAGGCTTACCCATCATACTTAGCTGACACACTCTTATGTTCTTATCCTTAACAATTGCTTAAAGGTATTCTTAGGGAAATTGAATATTTTGAAACTTCCCCTGATGTTATGGATCCATAGATTTATACTTAACAAAATAACTTTTTTTTTAATCACTGAAACATATGGTAAACAATTCCATATTCACAGACATGGCAACAAGAGCAGGAAGCAATTAATCTGAGCTTTGGGGAACTGAAACTCAGTGCTGGGGAGAAAATCCAGGACCCACTCAGATGAGGTATTCTCTCCTCCTAATTAGGATGCTTTCTAATGTAGATTTGTCCAGTGCTTTAATATTTATGAAACATTTTATAAATATAAGTCATTCGATGTCTTTGTAAAGATTCACTAACCCAGTTTTACAGATGAGCAGACTAGATTCAGAGAGGCTAAGTGATTGTCACGGCCACACAACTTAAGTAGTAGCAGCATGTCCCAATTAACTTTCGCTAACTTAATAATTTAAATTTTTAATTTTAATATAGGATAATAACAATAATTTTAAAAGATAGCATCCTAGTTAAATTTTTCTGTTCTTTCCCTGCTTTAATATTTAATAAATTTGGGTTCTTTTACCTGGTCAATCAATTTCACACCTATACCTTCAGTGAAATATAACTAGGTTTTCTAATAAAATATGTGCTTCGTTTGTGATAACTGTTTGGAAAGTGAAAATTTAAAATACTGGAAATATAGAAGAATAGAATAGCTGTAATACAGTCACAGAGTAAGGCACTTTAAAGATATCTTAGTGGTTCTAGAGGAAGATAAGTACCACTTATTTAGGTCAGAAGCATCTGGCCTTTGAGATAAACATCCCATTACAGCTGGAACCTCAAAGGCAGACATACAAATTACTATTCTAGTTGTTTTTCTTTCCTGTTTTCTTGAGAAAGCAGTTACCTCCTAAATCAAGCACTGAAAATCACCCTGTGAGGATGCAGTATGCTATGACACCCAAGATAAAGAGGTCAAAGGTGTAATCCCAAATGCTCCTATCTCTCTTTAGTTTTCGTATGAGGATATTGTCTCTTTGAGTTTGTATGAATGTGTTTAATTACAACATTTCTTTAGTTAACCAGCCCTACATCTTATTTCTTATTCAAGCTTCAGGGGTGTTCTCTATATCAAATTGTTTGGAAGTTAGTAAACTAGTGCAATTGTTCATTTTCTAGATCCAGGTCAATAAAGATCTGTTGAGATATTGTCTTTTGCAGCTCAATAAGTATTAGAATGAATTACTTATTCTGAACACAGCTATCTGGCCTATATAAAGCCTTTTTTCCCCAAACCTATTCCCATGAGATCTTCTACCAATATATGTTAATATTTAACGTTCCTCATTAGTACAAAGTCCTGTAACTTGTCACACATGTGAATCTCCTTAAACATCTCTAGTGCAGGTTCAGCATTATGAATACGGATTTTTTTGTTGTTTTTAAAAGAAGGACTCTATTCTTCTTTTGGAGAGCTTCCCTAGTCCATTTATGTAAAGCCTTCTAAATTCATACCTTACCATCTCATCTATGAACTGAAAGTAACGTTATTTATCTCACCATCTCAGCTATGCATAGAAAGTAATGTTATTTATCTCTGTTTTTGCACATGAAATGAGAAAATTTCAGGAAAATGCCTGGGTTTACCTCTCAGTTACCTGAAACACATGGAAACCATTGTTTATAATTCCATATCTCCTTTGGTCCTTGGAAATGCTCAGGTATCTCTGCCAAAAATATTCTGTCTATAAACTAATGAGGTCCAAATCCCTGAACCTGAGCAGAGAATCTCAATCTGGCTCTCGGTATTCATAGATTTGTTGTACGGAACCCAACTGGTCATAATCCTGAGGAGTCAGGTCCATCTCCTGTTCCATTTTAGCAGGCACATTAGGTTCTCAAACTTAAAGAAGAAGAATACATTCAGTCATCTAGCTATCTACAAATATTCAATGCTTGGCTTCCCAAGGATTATTCAAATGGTCTTTGCACTTGCTACCAACCTAAAGGTCCCCTCCACCTTGCCTTTTTGTACATTTGTCTTCTATCTATAGAAGAAAAGTTATAAACCATACAGACAAGGACTATATCTTTCTATGCCAGTCTAGCACCTTACTAGTTCTTACTGGAGCATGAGTATTGGGGTGGGTAGATGGGAGGTATTGGAACTGATAAATGATTCCCCCAAGATCTGTCCCAGTAGTCATGTTTTATAGGTGGAGAAACATGGTGGGATGGAGTGGTTGTTAAGTCATGCACAGATAAATACAATATGAATCACTGGAAGTTGGAAAATAAAAGAGTTATAAATACCACACTTTTGACCTACATTACTCACTTTGGTAGGAGCTGACATGGGGAGAATTTGGACAGGACAGTGTTTTGTTAAGAAAGACTGATGGCTACAATACATTTGAAAGCACAATGATATGCCTAAGAATTAAATTAAATTAAGAATTTGGGCAAGATTCCAAAAGATTAAATATGAGTAGGGCTTTTTTAAATCTAGAAACAGATAGTTACATTAAGAATTGAGGCAGGGGCTTCCCTGGTGGCACAGTGGTTGGGAGTCCGCCTGCTGATGCAGGGGACACGGGTTCGTGCCCTGGTCCGGGAGGATCCCACATGCCGCGGAGCGGCTGGGCCCGTGAGCCATGGCCGCTGAGCCTGCGCGTTCCGGAGCCTGTGCTCCGCAACGGGAGAGGCCACAACAGTGAGAGGCCCGAGTACCGCAAAAAAAAAAAAAAGAATTGAGGCAGGGTTCCAAAGGATTCTTTGAAGTTGAAAAACGTATTTTGGAAAAGAATTAGCTTACATGATTCACCGGAAAATAAAATGAAGAAACGCCCTAAATAAGTACCTTCTTTGGTACTTACTTGGTACAAAGCCCAGAGGTAAGAAAATTAGTTCATTTTGTCCCCAAAGAAGCTCAGGCTCAGGAAAGTAAAGTAACCAGCCCAAAGGCATATTGCTCATGCTCTTTCATCCACCTCACACCATTTCTATGTATAGCCAAGCTGTTCAAATATTCATGGAAGTTTAATTTAATGTTGGTATCTTTATAATGTGAGTTAAGATTATTAACCTTGAATTTCAGCATTGGATGGTTAGTCAACCATGAGTCGGTCAACAACACTTTTTGACCATCTAAAATGAACAAATCATGGGGATATTGAGAATTCTGAAGGAAAATAATATCTTATTCTTGAGGTGGATACCATCTGAAAGAGAAGATAGAATGTGCACAAATCTACAGAAAAATATATACAGAAATATGGATACACCCAGAATCATTTTGTTTTTGTTTTTGTTTTTCTTTGCGGTACGCGGGCCTCTCACTGTTGTGGCCTATCCCGTTGCGGAGCACGGGCTCCGGACGCGCAGGCTCAGCGGCCATGGCTCACAGGCCCAGCCGCTCCGCGGCACGTGGGTCCCGGACCGGGGTATGAACCCGTGTCCCCTGCATCGGCAGGCGGACTCTCAACCACTGCGCCACCAGGGAAGCCCCAGAATCATTTTGTAAGCAATAAAAAGAGAAGGAAGTGACTGGTGATGGGTGTTATAACGACCTGGGTTAAGGCAGGCTAGATACATGTATGACTAAAGGTTAAACTTTATAGAATTTAAACACAATGTGCCAGACATAATGAAATGAGCATCAATAATCCTCATAACAACTTGTAAAGTAGTTACGAGTATCATCCCTATTTTACCGGTGATGAAGCCAAGGCAGGAAGAGGTTAAGCATTTTGCCCAGGTTCCCAGAACTGGTAAATGGCGGGGCTGAGATTTGAACTGAGGCAGTACCAGAGTCGTTGCTCTAACATTGCCCTGTGTGCCAAATAAGTATACAGGCTAGGTTTATCTGGGGACATAAAGATTGGGATTCCCTAACCTTGATGTAAATTTTATACGTGAAAACACTTCCCTGTTGTTCTTAGAGGAGTAAGTTCCTTAATTCATTCAAAGATTAAATATCTACAGTATACCATACATTGCTCATGCTGGGGACAGAGCAGTGAACAGGACAGACGAGGACCCGGCTTTGTTACACGAACAGTACTAGGCACACATAACACCGGAACAGTGCATTACAGTGCATTTTAATTTCAAAAGTAATGCACATTTTCATCAGTTTGAATACATTACCTACATTAGACTCTCCTTAATCCAAAGTTACATTTTAAAACTATCCTTTTAAATTAACACCATTCCTCCAAAAATTCTATTAAACAGGATTTAGAACCAGATTTGCAGTTTAAACACCCTTACAGTCTTAGAATGATTTTCTGAATGTAGCACTAGACTATGTATCTTTGTAGTAGTTATATTTTCATCGTATGATAAGTCTTGCTTGTCCATTTAGGAACAGTTTGCTCCCACTGCCCCAAATTGCTTATTACATAGGTTTTTCGGTGTTGTTTTCCTGGTAAGCACTAAGTAATTAGTTATTAAATGATGTCTGTAATAACATGGAGGATAAAATAATTCTACATTAAAGAAAGTCACACTGCCATTATTATCTCATCCCTAAACCACCAATCACTTGGCAAATTTAAAAGGCCTTTTTTAGCTTAAAAGTGTTTTTTCCTGATGATAAAGGCCCACCTCTAAAAATCATCAGGCTACAACCCATTAACATGAATATTCTGCAAATCTCCTAAAATAATTCCACGTTGTAATGAGAAGGGCAGGGCTCTAGGAGTATTTTCATCCCCTCGCCTTGCATACAGGCTTCCTACCTGCTCTCCGGAGTGAAAGGTAAGCAGTGTCAGGTTCCACTAAGCTCCACCCCTCCCTAAGCCCCCTCAGTCGGCTGCCTAATCTTGCAGGCAGGGACCCATATGGCATCACGAAACAGGCTCCTTACATACATGCAGTTGCACAGCTACTTACATACCCACGCACACGCGTGCCTGCCCAACGTATGGGTGTGTTTTGTATGCCTGTGGCGTGAGCCCTCTGTCTCCCTCTCCTTTCACTTGACCCCTGGGGAATCCCGGCAGTACCTGGGAACTCAGGGAATAGCGAGGTGAGGCAAAAGGCCCTTTTCCCTTCTCTAGGGGCTGCCACTGCTGCGTCCCAGGAATCTGCAGTGCCTCGTCTCACAAGCAGCTAATAAAGGGAAACTGAGAAGATGAGCCAGAGGAGACTACGTGAACGAGGAAGGGGCCGTTGTACAAGACATGATGCTTCGGGAACTTCCGAGCTACGATTTCTGTTTTTACATACAAAGCCCTAGGAAGCTGGAGCGGGAAGCAAAAAAACTCAGAATCTAAAATCCTCTGGGATGATGTTTCTCATTGCGCCTAGAAACTCGCGCTGGGCGTGTGTCCTGCACGGGGTTAAGGAATCCAAAGAGGCGCCGGCTGAAAGTCGATGCGCGCAATCGACACTTGGCGCTTTATGGGGTTGCGCTCCGAAGAGGCGTCCGCGCACCATTTTCCCAGGCGTTGCGCGGGTTTCCTAAAACACCCAGCTGCTGCCTCAGAAGGGAGTTTCTAGAAGCTCCTTCTCCACTGCCTCCCCTCCCCCCTTTTGGTTTTTACCCCTGTGAGGAGCTTCGCCTGCTCCACTGCGTCCGCCCTCCGAGGGGTACAGGTGCCACTGTCCCAGCCGCCGCCGCCCGGTCCGCCCCTCCTCCGGGCGGGCCTGGGGGCTCGACCCCGCGCAGCTGCATAGCAGACGGTGTCTCGCCTGGCCGCGACCCGCCGCCCGGGACTTCCCGCCCTCCCGCGCGACCCCGCGCCCGGGCGGGCGGTGCTTGCGGCGGGCAGGGGGCGGGGAGGGGAGCGGGGGTTCGTCCGGGGGTAGCCACCTCCTCCGCAGCCAGCCGGCGCCTCGAAACCCGGACCTGCCTCCGCCTCTTCCTCTGGCGGCTCCATCCTGCCTCCCGCGCCTCGTCCTCCCGCCGCCCCCGCCGCCGCGCCCCCGGTGGCTGCCTCGGCGGACCCGGGAGGGGGCCCGTCCGCCGCCCGCTCGGCTCGCCCCGGCCCGGGAGGCGTGCATGCCCCGGCTGCCCGCGGCGCTCACCAGCAGCATGCTCTATTTCCAGATGGTGATCATGGCAGGGACGGTGATGCTGGCGTACTACTTCGAATACACGGACACGTTCACTGTGAACGTGCAGGGCTTCTTCTGCCACGACAGCGCCTACCGCAAGCCCTACCCGGGCCCGGAGGACAGCAGCGCCGTGCCCCCCGTGCTCCTCTACTCGCTGGCCGCCGGGGTCCCCGTGCTCGTGGTAAGCCCGGGGGTGCCCGCCCTCGCCCCGACTGCCCTTTTCCGCCCCTCGCCTTCAGGGTTGAGGCCCCGCTGAGGTCGGGGCGCGGCAGCCTTTGCCTTCTAAGTTCCTCCAAGTTGGCGGCAGCCCCTTCCCCAGAGGACATTCTTCTAGGGCGCGTCGGTATGGGTCCGAAGGAAGCCCCCAACTCTCCCCACCTGCCGCCCCCGCACCCCCGCTACCCCCCGCGGTGACTGCAACTTAGCGTGACACGGAGGGGGATGGGAGGGAAGGGGGCTGTAGACGGTAATGGGTGGGAGTCGGGGCTGGGGAGGAGGTGAGTTATCCGGTTGAATCTTGACTTCATCTACTCTGTGGCCTTGCTCCGCTGGCTGCCACCTCTCACATTGCGACTGGAAGACGAGCAGCAGCGGGGCCATCGGGAGGGAGACGGCGATCAACTGCTGGGGTGTGGAAGGGACTTCTGCTTCCAGAGTCGGGGCGCAAATTCCCTTTTTACCGCCTCCTTCCCTTTCGAAAGGAAGTGCCAGTTAGACTAAGCTGACCAGGGAACAAATATCTAAAAAAGAACATGAGACCCCTCCTAAATGAAGAGGCTCCAGTAGCAGTGCTTGCTGAAAAGCAGGAGCTGAGCCTAAATTACAGGATTTATTTAAACGCTCTTCCATTCCCTGGGCGGCTTAAGTCCTTTTCTCATAGAGCTTTTCTGAGAATGCCTTTTGGATTGTGTGTGTATCTATACGGGCACATGCACGTACATATATACACAGATATACATATGTAATTATTAGAATGATAATCGTATAATAATTTACGTATGTGAATGTGGTGCAAAGTTATAGGTAGGAGAATTGGTGGTGTTTTTTCAGAAAATAATTATTATGGTTCCTTTAATACTGTCAAAGTATTGGAGGTTCCCTTCTTGTGGTACAGCTCATCTTGTCTCTCTCTCTCTCTCTTTCTCTCTCTCTCAACAGATAACTAATAAGAAATTAAAAATGAAGAGGGAAAGGAAAGGGACTTTTTTCCCCAGTGGTTGAATGTGTAAATTGCAATAATGAATGTTAAGAATATCTGTTTTATCTGTTAGGTTTGGATATTCATGTTTTCTTTGATTTTAGAGGAAATGAGTTAATAATTTACAAAATAATGAAAAGTTCCTAACACACATAATGGAATTCCACAAACCAAAGAACTTCTTGATAACTTCAAAGTAACTTTATCACAGGTACTGTGATAGTTGACGTCAAATACGGCTCCAAGAATACTGTTTTGAAAAGTGTTAGACCTTGCACCAGAAAATGTTTTGTTTTTTTTCAGTTGTAATTTGCTAAAATATATCAGAAACCCCAAATCCAGCTTCATGTTTGTGTTCTCTCTCCTCTATGTGGAAAGCTGTAAGAGAAAAAAATAAATTGGTCATTCTTGGGCCCTTTTGCTTTCTGCAGATGTTGAGTTTCCAGACACGTGTTTTCTAGGAGACTGAATAGCTCAGGGATTTTTCAAGGATTTTTTTTTTTTTTTTCTTTTAAGAAAAAAGCCTGTCACTTTCAGGACACTGGTTTGGGTACAGCCATAATCAGTAATGTCTGTAACTCATCCCTTGGTGATTACAATTCTGTGGCTTATTTAAATGAGATAGCACTTTTCAGATCCTAACCATCCATCCATGGTGGCAGGTGCCATTTAGAGACATAACATATTTTCCCAAAGAATTTGATTATTCTCCACTTAGGGGGAACCATAGAGGGGAAAGGGAATTAATTAGTCATTATTGAGCACCTGCTTTGTGCTGGGCACTGAATAGTCATGGCCACATATACTTCTCAGAGCATCCCTTCCAGGAGATAGTCTCTCCAGTTAACATTTGAGGACCCTGGGGATCAGATAATAAACTAGAAGCACCTGAAAACAAAAATGGTGGGTGTGGTGTTTGATGCCTGTGAGACTGATGCCAAATGCCATACTGCTTGTCCTACTTCCAAAAAACATGTTCTCTGAAAGAAGATGAGAAAGGCTGCTTGGGTGGGGATCTAGAATATTCTTGAGAGATTTTAAAAGGGAGGATCCAACTTGATTTCCATGTTTTGATTTTCAGTTCATTAGTTACAAGAGAGAGAATTTGGGAGTCAGTCTGAAGGGAAGGAAATGTTGGATATTCAGGCTAGCTGTGCTGCGGGCCTTTGTTTCTGCTTCTGCTCTTCCCAATATTACACTCTCATAATGTGAAAGTTTGGGAACAGTAATGGCAGCCCTGCTTTTCCATTCTTCTCAAGAACACTGGCTTAGCACAGTCACTTTGCATGAAAACAATATTATTAATAATAATGTTAGTAGTACCCATCATTTGTTGGGTTATATACCCTATACCTATCTAATACTTGCATTATCTATGAAAGCAGTTATTATTACTGTCACCTACCCTTTGGCAAAACTGAGGTTTAGGAAGGTTAAGTAACTTGCCCGAGGACCAAGGCTAAAAACATTACATCCAGAATTTTAACCCTACTGTGTCACGCTCCCAAACCTGCGCCTTTCTATTACAATATGCAAATTCAGCTTACTCATAAGTCATTCTTCTAAATAAATGCCTCAAATGGTCTCTTTCCCCATCTTTTACATTTCTTGGACTGTAGTGATACAGATTCTTCATTATATATATTTTTAATCTTGAAAACTCATTCTAATCCTTAAAGTTAATTTTGAAAAGTTGCTCTCCTCACTGCCACAATCTGTGGTTTTGTTTCAAATTTGCCAAATTTATTTATCTAAAAATTAAAAGGAAAATATTCTTTAAATTTTATCACTTTTATATAGTGTTGACTTGGGGCACATGTTTGGAGTCTGACAAGTTTGGATTCAGATTCAAAGTGCATCCTGCTGTTATGGTAAGAGTTGGGGATTCTGCTTGCTGTGTAACCTTGAACAACTAATTTATAGCTCCTTAATCCTTAATTTTCTAAGTCACAGGATTTTGAATATTAAATGAGATATAATATATAAATATCATCCTTTGCCCATAGTTGATACTCCATAAGAGATCACTATTTCATTAACACTATTAGTAAAATAGTAATTCAGTAAATGCTTATTGAATTCCTGTGTTGCAAGCACCATATCAGCCAGAGTAGTGGTTATAAAGGTAATTTCAGAAGTAAACCATGGTCACTAATCCTTAAGAGTTTACAGTAATTTGGGAAATTAGGTAATCATGCCAAAAGTCATAATGTAAATCACCATAATAAAAGTGTTTATGTACATATTTACATATATATATATACCGCAAAGACCTCTGGTGGTTCAAAGAGGACAAGATCATTTTTATTTGGAGAGGAGAAGAAAGGCTTCATGAAGAAAAGGGTGGCTTTTGAGATGTGACTTGAAGGAGAGGCTGAAATGGAGTTTGAGTCAGGACATCACAGAAAGCAGCAGTGTGAACATGAGTGACTGCTTGGTAGCAGAAAATGCAGTCTGTACTCTTGAAACAGTGATTGGTCTGTCTTGTTTCTAAGAGTGGTGTGTGGGGAATGCAGGGGTATATGGCAGAAGAGGAAGACTAGGGTCTCATTGCTGAGTCCTGGAATGTCAGGCTGAGTTTTTCTCCATTTATTGGGAATTGAGTAGGGACTTGTCTGATAGGTGGTGTTTTAGGACATTTTGGGGACAGTAGTGTAGGGCTCTTCTATTATTAAAATATCTGTGTAAGATAATTTTACACTCTTCATCCCCGAGTCTATTTTGTGTTGTGAAATATTATGATTTTAATTGTGTTTTCAGAAAACACCTGTAATTTGGGCTCATTTACAAAGATGACATGGTTTATAAACTCTTTGAAAACAGGTACTGTTCAGTTTGATCTGTATGTACTCACCCAAGCACTACCTACAGAATTTACAGATATAAATTTAATTAGTGATCTCTGTTTTTCATTGATTAAAAGACCTGGTGATGACAATGGTTTCTGCCCCTCAAATTTGGATACAGTGGCCACTAGCCCCTATTCTTCCTTAGACCTCTGAGCAACACAGATGATTTAAAGGAGACAAAGCTAGACCATCCCTCTTCATAGAGTCAGAATCAAGACAGAGAAGACCAGCACTGAGTGGGGTAGGTCCGAGGGTTAGGGAGCATCTCTGATTGTTTATGCCTGCATCCCCAGGAAGCTCCCTCTGGGTTCTGAGACTGAGGCATGGAGCTACTGCCGCTATACCAAGGATGTTGCATCACTAAATGTGGTGGAAGTAGACAGAAAGCCATCTTATATCCAGAGGTCCATCTTGTTAAATCAAAGCCTAAAGCTCTCCCATAGACCTCTCCTTCCTTGAACCTTGCCTTGGGTGCCCACTACTATCTCCACCCATCTCCACTCCTGGAATCCTATGAGTATAAAATGAGTTGACATTTAAGTACCAGAGTAGTGCCCAGCTGAATATGTGTTAGCTACTGTTAGTCCTCCCAAGGTTGGGATAATTCATCAAGACAACCTATTTGGGCTTCCCCGGTGGCGCAGTGGTTAAGAATCTGCCCGCCAATGCAGGGGACACGGGTTCGAGCCCTGGTCTGGGAAGATCCCACATGCCGCAGAGCAGCTAAGCCCGTGAGCCACAATTACTGAGCCTGCGCGTCTGGAGCCTGTGCTCCGCAACGAGAGAGGCCGTGATAGTGAGAGGCCCGCGCACTGCGATGAAGAGTGGCCCCCCACTCGCCGCAACTAGAGAAAGCCCTTGCACAGAAACGAAGACCCAACACAGCCAAAAATAAATAAGTAAATAAATGAAATAATAAAAAAAGAAAGACAACCTATTTAAGGCACCTAGCAAAAGACCTTTGTTAGTGGGTTCCAGGGCTGATAAAATATTTGAGGTGAACAGAAGCCACCTAGTTCAATCCATCACCCACAAAAATTGGGGGGTCTGAATAGCAAGAACACTAAAATTCAGTTAGAACTCTGTTCTTCCAGTCAAGTCAGTGATTTCTGCCTTTGACGACTCCTCCATTTCTTCAGCGGGCTAACACTAGCTAATATTTCCTATGTACCAGACACTGTGTAATGTACCTTTAATGTGTTACTTCATTTAATCCTCACCATGATAGTACTGTCTTTAAACGTAGGCACTATCATTAAGCCCACTTTATAAATGAGAAATAGGATGTTTAGTGAGATTAGATGTCAGACTTGTATTAATTTTTTTCAGTCCATTAGTATAATTAATCTTCACAATAAACTTATGAAGGAGATTTGGATGTAAAAAGATGAGATGACCAGTCCACAGTCCCACAATGACAGTGCTAGAATCGTCAGAGCCTGTGCATTTAGTTCTTTTTATGTACCTTTGCCCTTACACATTAAACAAATCTTTAAAGATATTTAGTCATAGGGATTCAATACTACAAGGGTCAAATTTTTCTCAAAACTTTTATCTTCAATTTCATTTTTTTCTGGTTTGATGGGAAACTTTGTGTTCTAGTGTAGACAGTGGTTTCAATGTGTAGTGTAGGAAATTGTTTTGTTTCCTATTAAGCTTGAAATGTTATGGAGAGGTTGGTGGCAGCGGGAGGGATTCAGAGATATTTCTGTTCTGATCTGTAGCCGCGTTTCTTATCTCTGTGGCACACATTGGCACAGTGCTTCAGGCACCTGCTTTTCTGTGGAACCACTCTCTGGTTCTAGATCTGCAAACTGCAGTGCACGGAGAGCTGAGGGGACCTCTGTTTCTAAGACATGTTTCTTAAAATGGGACCTAGCCCTAGATTTGGGGGGGGGGGAGCAGTGAACACACTGAAATTGTATTATAAAATACCGTATGTACATATGTATGTATGTGTGTGTGTATGTACGCATTTTTCTAGTGAGAGCCTCCATGGCTTTATCGGATTGTCAGAAATGCCCAAGATTCCTAAAAGTTAAGAACTACTCTTTGAGGATTTATGGATCTGTTTAAACTCCTCCTTAGGTCTCTTGGGCCCTTGCTTTACTTAGATATTCTCATTCATATTCATTCATTCATGTTCACCCTCCCTCTTTCCCTTCTCCTCCCTGCATTCCTTTGATGATCTCTCTTTTTTCACTTATCCCCTCCCCTTTGCATACTGATTAGGAGATTGTGATGGGGGTAAGGGGAAGCAAAGGCCCAGGAACCTGAAAACCAGCTTGTGTTTCCTTTCCCTTCCTTTTCCCTGCCTCTCCCCCTCCCTTCTGCCTCTTCTCCTCCCACGCCCCTTCTTCCTTTTCCTCTCCCCTTCTCCCCCTCCATCCCCTGTCACTCATCATCCTTGTTGCTTCTCTGCACCAGTTACCTTATCTGAAAAATGTTGACTTATTCCTTCCTGCCTTTCCTACCTTTTGGAACTGTTCTTGAGAATCAGACGGATGTATATGCACCTTGGAGACAATAAGTCACTTCATGCATATGTGGAAAACATAATGTGAGCAGATTACATGGGTGTAGCTGCTTGGTCATTGGAGATGGTTAGACTGCTTATAGCATGGCTTTGCCAGCTGAATACACTTACTCTGTGGAGTAGAAAAACGGAAAAGTGTTTTATACTTCTTTTTTTATTTTCTTGTAGAAAGAAGAGCAAAAATAAAAAGACAACAGTATGAAATGGCCTAACTAATTATTACAGTCTATTACTCCAATACTCAATGCCGTTTTTCAAAATGTTTCAATAAGCTCTTACTGTCAAGATTATTATAAAGAATCATCCCATTCATTTGTGTAATTTGAAAGAAATAATGTTTCCAGGGAGCAATGTTGATACCATCTGTTAAGTGTGCATTGTATCATATTCATTTTTAAATTTGTACTGTACCCAAAAGTCATTATTTGTAAAAGTTTGGAATGATGATAATGCATCTACTATGTGCTAGGCACAGTGCTATTACTTGACTTGTATAATGAGAGAGGCATAGTCACTGCCCTTCAAGAGTTCAAACACTATGCATGAAATTATATCTCCAAGCCTCAGCTTTCTTGTCTGTAAATTGAGATGATACTTAACATTATCTTTTAAGAATTAAACATAAGCATGCATTAAGTGATAGCTGCTCTTTTAACATAAATACCAGTAACATTTATTGGTGCTACGCAGCAAAAGGACATCAGGTGTCCTTAATCATTTCTGTTGAATGGATGTGGTAAACCATTTACTCTTCATATTAACTATTCCAGGTACTATGTGTGGTAACTAACACATCTAGGGAGCTTACGCAATTCCTCCACTGGGTAAATGCCACATCTAGGATCTGAATCTATTACTTCAAATCCAATGCTCCCTTGGCTACCTGCCATTGCCCACTAATTTGATTCATAGCCTGAATGGTGGCATTCCTAGAAGGTAGAGGAGAGTTTAAGCATATTGATTATGTATCATTGTGCTCTTTACAGCGTCTTTATGCTTGTAAATGTATAGGCTCAGTTACAACCAGACATGAAAAGGGGAATTTAAAATCTGTGTTTAATATGTATATGTATAGCTGATTAACTTTGCTGCACACCTGAAACTAACACAACATTGTAAATTAACTATACTCCAATAAAAATTTTAAAAATAATATAAAATCTGTGTTCAAAGACAAAACTTCATTGGTTCCTAAAACCAGTGGAATAGCCAATAGAACTTGCTTCTCCCAGCTCAACATTCCCATCCATACAGTTCGAGGAGGCAAGTTCTGATGTCAGAGACCTTAACCTAGGAAGAAGAAGAGCTTTTAAACAGACTTTGGAAAATCATAAGACTATCGTTTTGATGGGAAATATTGTAAAATATGTGAAATGGAGTTCTATATTCAGTACTATTTAAACTATTTCTGAGAATGCCAGTTTTCACTCAGCAGGCTGCTTACTTTTTTAGTCTTATTATGACAGATGTAGTTTGAGAACCACTGTCAGTAAAATCACCATTTTTTTTGGTAAAAACAGAATCCTAGAGATTCTTTTTCCAGTTCAGGTGCATTTAAAACTTTACAGACAGTCTTGGTGGACGTTTCTCACTGAGAGAACATGTGTGAGTGGAAGCGTGTGCGTGTGTATGTGTTTTTGGTATTTAATACATTTGTAATTTTTTATATGAACTCACTTTTATTTCCCTTGCTTCTAACCTTTATAGTGTTCTCCCATCCTTCCCCTCAGGAAAAATAATATTTCTGAAACATTCTTTTTCAGACCTAGCACCAACTCCTCTAAGTAGATCCTTTTTCCCATATGAGGTAGCTGCATTCTCCTCTATGATTCCTTTGTGGCTTTAGCACATTATGGCATTAAAATAATCTTATATTGTGCTTTATGTTGTATTTAATTTTATTCATGTTTCTATCACTAGACTTGAGCATCTCAAAATCAGGGTTTTGTAATCTGACTCATCATGCCCAACTCTTTGGTTATTTTTGGTGAATAAATTATCCAGGGACTAATCGAAGTTTGTGATGATGAGGTTATAATGACCAAATTCTGCTGGGCACACAGTTACTTAATAACCATTCATTAAAATAGGCAAAATATTCCTTACAGCCTATTCTGTAAGTTTAATGAACTGGCAGCTCTCTGTCCTTTGATGCGTTTTAAGTGTATAAACCCTGTATAAAAGGTTCAGCATAGCCAAGGTGTGATTCTGTGTCCTCAGACTGACATGCTTCAAGCAGAAACCTTCCTATCCATTGAGAACAAGTCACTGGGATATGGGTTACAGGCCTCCCTGGAGTCTTATACCCTGATCATTCAAGGGTAGGAAGTATCTCCAAACTATTTTAGTCAATCCAGTTCAATAGCTTGAATTTCACCAATTAAGAGTCCATTTTAGCACTTATCATGCTAACTAAAAGTCACTACTTTCATCAGTAAAAAATCATTTTATACCTACAATGCTAATTTAGTTGTTAATTAACATATGATAGCAAAAAGACTTACAGCAGCCTCTTTGGAGTGTGACCTTTCTGATAAAATGCTTGTGACTATCGGACTTCCTCTCTCCCTCGCTTCCTCATTCCTTCTTTCCCTGAGCAAATATTTGTTGAGTACCTTCCATGTGTAGCATACCCTGAAAATAAGGCTTACAGAAGTTACCTGACTTGCTCCAAATCCCAAAACCAGAATTAGAGCCGATCTTCCCCTTTTCCAAATCTTTCAAAGCAGTGTCAGGAAGTAAAACACTCATGAAATCATGGGGCAGTTAAATACAAATGTAGTCCTGACATATCTGCATATTACCAAAATAACTTACGGCATTTCTTCTCTAAGGATTTGTGTTGATATAACCAGCCCTGCTATGTTGAGGAAATTGTGTATTGTGTTTCTAGCATAATGATCCCTTTTTTGAAAGGGTGCTCTCAGTAGTGCCAGCAGAAACTGTACTTTTCTATCGAGATTTTTTAATCGAGATTTCAGATTTAGCTTTTTCTCACACTGGGGTGCACAGAAGCACTCTTGACACTGAGAAGCATCTTGTATTTCCAGAGATCTCATCAAAGCAGAATGCCATGTTCTCCCAAACAGAAAAATTGAGCAGTCTTGGATAAAGGCAGTGCACCTGGGGCCTCATCTTGTAATTTAAAATGAGCTCCTGACATTTCCAGTCAAAAAACAAAACACTATCTTTGGGTTGGTGGCAATGACCTCTTCCTTCACACGTGCCTTTCCAGTGTGGGGTTTACTCAGTTACTAAAATGAATGAAGAGACTTAGTCAAAACTACGTGACAACCCTTTTGGTCTTTCACAAAGAGACCTTTGTTTCTTCTTCTTGCTGGCTTCATCACATGGTTCCTTGGGGGGTCTCCTTTTCCTTTTTCCTGGGGCTCAGTCTAGAATACAGATAGAGGAATCCAGTAGACACTTTATTCAAGCCACACTGTCAGGCTTTTTCTTCCACTCCATTTTTGGAAAAGATTTGTGAATCCACTGTGAGAGAGATTATGCTTCTTTGTAGCTGGGACTTTTTAGTCATGAAAGAGGCCTTAGAGATCATTTAGTTTCATCTCTTAATTTCCAAATGAATGGCCAGAGAGATTAAATGACTTGCCCAAGACCATGCAGCTAATGAGAAATTACACCAATTGCTGACATATATGGGCACTTGGTATACATCAGTCCTTGTTGTACTTTACACATATTAACTAATTTCATCCTCACAGCATTACAGGTAGGCACTATTGTTATCTCAATTTACAGATGAGAACACTGAGGCACAGAAAGATTAAGCAACTAGCCCATGACCCCACAGCAAGGAAGTGACATGCCTGGGCAGAATGTCTCCATATGAGCTTTTAATAACACAGAGATGGTTCTTTTCTCCAGTACCAATTTTTTTGTCATCTCCTGGAGAGGTTAAGGCCGCCTGCAGCAAATCGTTCTGCATAGCAATATTAGTTGGGAGATAGAGATGAAGAGTATGTGATTATTATGATAGCTTTTTCCTTATGACACTATAGTGCTAATTGAAAACATTTTCCTGAATATTGTATTTACAATTAGCAGTTAATCTGTGATAGTGAAGACATAGTAACAGATAAGGAAAAAGAGCATTTAATTCCCAAATCACTTGGTTCTATGATGCCTTCTTTTATGTTGCTGACATCAAATCTTTTCAGACAAAAAGTAAAACTACATTTGAAACTTGCCACAAGTGGATATAACAAAAACCTAACCATTTTTAATACGCAGACCTTTAAGTTCTTTTTTTTAAATTTAAAACTGAGGGAATATAATTAGGGAGTTGATTACACAGGTGATGGGAAAGTTGAGAAGCTGAACAGGAAATGGTGAGGCCACCCAGAGTTTATGCAATAGCAGAAAGCCACTACTACAGCTGCCGGGGCTGGAGAGACAAAGGAAGGAGATGGGGTTAGCAGAGCTTGGGGCAGAAGTTGGAACCTACGATGATGTGTTTCACAGGAGCTAAAAGTATGGAGGAGAGCTCTTGTTAGAGGTGTTGCCTGAGGAGGGAGGAAGGAAGTGGTGAAGAAATACCGATTTTGCCTTCCTCTGCCTTTCAATCTCCCATCCATACTCCCAGAATTTAAGTTCTTTTAATGTGACTTTTACGTAACACAGTAAAATTATCACACTACATATAATTGATATATAGCCTATCTACTGCATTCAAGACATAGTTACTACATTTGGCGTACTAGTTTGGCATAAGCTTGGCAACTAGTTAGAGGCATGGAAAAACTATTGGTATAAATATATTTCAGAGAAAAGGATAGACAATTATATATTTATAGGTTTTGAAGTCTCCTCTTTTTTTTTGAAGGAACTTAGAGACATTCTCAAAACTTGGTTCAATCTTGTGGTGCCATTTCCTGCGAGACAGCAGTGACCTGAGAAAGTGTAGCTCTCTGCTTTCTGTAATTCTCTCTGCTGTTTGTTTCCATCTATTAAATGATCTCTATTCTTTAATCTGGGCAACTTCAATCATACCTCTTTCATAATTCTTTCCTTGATGTGTCTAGTCAATATTAATCTATCTTTCCTATAAACTCCTTTTTTTTTTTTTTAATATAAGTCTTTCCCCTTATATACTTTCCATAAAACAGGAGTTGTTGCAGGTGTGAGATGGGGAGCTGGAGAGAAAGCAAGACAAAAGAAAAGGATCAGGGCTTCCCTGGTGGCGCAGTGGTTGAGAGTTCACCTGCTGATGCAGGGGACACGGGTTCGTGCCCCGGTCCGGGAAGATCCCACATGCCGTGGAGCGGCTGGGCCCGTGAGCCATGACCGCTGAGCCTGCGCGTCCGGAGCCTGTGCTCCGCAACGGGAGAGGCCACAACACTGAGAGGCCCACGTACCGCAAAAAAAAAAAAAAAAAAGGATCAGTAGCAATAATGTACTCTTTTATGGAAATAGTGAATGCAGAGAATTGGTAATAAATTTTGTATTCGCAGGTTTCATGATAATCTGAAATTAAAATAAATAAATAAAAGGAGCAGTGACTCACTGGACTCACAGGCAGGTGACCTGAGCTGTCCTCCTTGCTCTGCTGCTTTCAACCTTTGAGACCTTGAGAAAGTCAAGTAGCTTTCCCGCCGCTGTATCGTTAGATAATTGGTTTGAAAGTGTTTGAACCTCACCCAGGGCAGAAAACTGGCTCATGGCCCCCAGAGCAGCTCTTTCTGTGCATGAAACGAGTCTGACTATTAGGACGCTCTATATTACAATGAAACTCTGTCTCCCTGTCTTCTGCTCAGTGGTCTCTCTCACCTTTTGAAGCCATCTGGAACCACCTAGATGGTTTCTCTCTGAATCTTCCTTTCTTGAGACTTAAAGTCTTCATCTTGACATAGCATGGATTTGAGTCCATTTTACCCTTTTGGCCACTCACATCTGACTTTGCTTCGGATGTCCTGTGTTTTTAAGGTGTGGCACCAGCACTGAATGATGTGTCTCAGGTGTACTTTCACCCCTCGCAAATAGAGCAGGAATTTTGCATACAAAATGTTTTCTTAATACATTAGCCTTGGGATCAGTATCCAGTCACCTTGTGGTTAGTTATCTCATCTGTAAAGGGAGTAGCTTAAACTTTTCATCAAGTAGGCAGAAGCACTATATGATGATGTACACTGTTCTGCTCCCATGGCCACAACAGACGTTGCTAAGAGACGGTGGCATTTTCTCACCAGCTGAGACTGATCTGGGCTTTCAGTCCTTAAGACAGAACTCCAGGCAACCTCTTGTAACTGTATTTGCCCTCTTGGAATCAAATGACTATTAAAATGCTTCAATTGTATGTAGCATGTACAATGTAGTATACTGCATGGCTATGCATTATAGTTAATTACATTTAAATACTATGGCCGTCAGAAGATTATAAATGCTTATAGAACAGCAAATATGTCTCGTATATCTTTGACTCTTGCTCATCACATAATGCCTAATAGAGTGCCTTTCAAATAGTAGATATAAGTAATTATTTGTGTATTTTAGAAGAGAATTAGAGAAGCATAAATTAAAATTATTTATAATTTTACCCGTTCACAGATACTTAAATTGTAAAGTCCAAATTATTTTTCCAAAACCCACCTTTAATATTTTACTTTATTTGCCAGTGATCCCTGATTTCAAATATTTTCCCCATGTACACTCACTTCATTTTTTTCATTTACTTAAAGTTATGTAGAATGTAGTTCAAAATAAATCTTATTTACTTGATATGAAGAATATTTCAAACACCTATCATTTTGTTTTAAAAATCTTTAACATCATCAAGTTTTGCTTCTGTAACCACTATTTCATTTCCCCATGTCTTTAATTGTCCGTTGCACATACTTTTGTAACTTAAATTGTCACTACTTAAGCTTTTATGTAGCACATGCTCTTTCTTCATCAACTGTGACATTTTCTTTATTTCAATACTTTATTTTATTTTTCTCAAAACAAATTGGTTGATTTAAAGAGCATATCATCTTCCATTCTGTTTTGTAAATTAAACCACCAGTACATTTTACGTGTGAAATTTGCATGTATGGTAAATTGGAAAACTTTTTTGGTGTTCTGAAGGAGAATTCAGATGGCTGGCAGGGTTTCTAAATGAGATGAGTCATGATTTTATTGTCACTCAGGGTCTCTGAATCATACTGTATACATTTTCATTAGTAACCATAGATTAACAGTTGAAACATTTGACTCAATACATGGAACTATTTTTGAGGAGAGTTTCTTTCCTTGGAGAGTGATAAAAATTAGTGGTGCTTTAGAGAATGACATTAATGAGTAAAGAAAGATTCAGTGCTGCTGGGGCAGGCAAATCACTTACAACTTCAATTAACTTCAGGAGGAACCAGGAAAATGAAATTAGGATTTTACTGTTTATGGATACTTTTCATTGAAATTCAGGATTTCCCAATTAGAGTAAAATATCAAACAAGTGCAAATTAGTTCCTCTCTGAATCAAACGGGTGCACATGCAAGGGTCTCGTAACAATCACATTAAAGCACAATGACCTGGTATTCAGTAATTCATTTCTTCATGTATTCTTGAGAAAACATTTACCAGTCCTCCCCGGACAAGGCTTTGTGTGTGTAAGCGATTCTACACATTCAAATGGAAGAAAGGATTCCTGTCCTCAAGGAACTCAGTCCCATGTGCGTGAAGAGTTAAAATATACTAATCGTGATAACTGACAGTGAGTGGGCTGGGGTGAGGGAAAGAGAAGGGAATGAAAGAGAGTTCTGAGAGCAGGTGATGTTAGCTAGTCAGGGACGTGACGCAAGGGTGTTCCAAGCAAAGAACAAACACAAAGTCATTTAGGCTGGAGAAACCTTCTTGTTTGAAGAAACTCCAAGAATGTCTGGAATGGAAAGGTGTCTAACACAGAGGCAATTAGGTTCAGAACATAAGGATGTTTAGTAAAAAGTACATTACAGTAATACTCAGAGTTTGAAGTCCAGATTCCCTTATCTGCTTGAAGAGGTAAACCTGTGATACACAGTCTAACCTCTTAGGCTCACTTGATCTGTCTGCAAAATGGGACATCTAAATCTACCTGTCTTACAAAGTAAGTTTATTTCTGTGACTGATTTTTATTTAGTAAACTAAAGGAGAAACATTAGAATACTTTTCAGAGTTTTACGGCAATATTCATCACATGGGTCTTGGCTGGCAAGTGTGTTCCAGAGTGCTTATATTTTCCTTGTTTTAAATAAACATACCATTGTGAAATAAACTGTTAGATAGCTACTGAGAAGTTAACCCCCCTGACACATATATTACATGATTTTAAATCAGTATTTGCAACATGGACAATGCTAAAAGATCCATATTTGTATAATTATGAAAGCTTATGTTAGTATGCACATTTAAAATTTAAATTGGTTAGGATATTTTTGTTACTATTGCTGTGTTTTGCTTCTATAATTAGGTCATTTTGACTTGCATTTTATAAATTACATAACAGGTGTGCTCACCTGTGTAGTAAATGTCTTCAGTCTTCTCATTTTAAATTGGATACTAAAGTGAAAAATATGCATCTACATGTTGCTCTAGAAATGTGAGGACATGAGTGTGCAGTTCTTTTAGAAAGCACGGGTTAAAATTTATGTGTAATGGAACTGTATCATTCTTGGTAGGTGAAACTCAGATTTTCCAGTTTATGGCATTAAGGATTAAATGTGCTTGGTTTTCTTGCAAGGTGCTCTATCCTTCTAAATTTAGTCATCTAATTAAGATTTCCATTCATGGGGAATGACTTTAAAGAGCACATAAGACAGGCTTTTACACAAACAAGCTTTGATTGGATTAATTGGATTTGCATAAATTTTATGAGGTGAGTGTGCTAGTGTCTCAGCTTCATCTGCTTGGAAGGGAGAACTTAAAGGGATTTGTAAAGAGGAAACACATTAAAGGTTGCAAAGGAAGCACGCAAAAGCAGTCAGGTTAATGGCATGGCGAGAACAAAGCAGCGCTTTGGCAATATATAAGCTGGCCAAGTCTGGAAAAGCTGGGCATAGGACAAAAGAGATGGGAGGTTCAGAAAGACCACAAGATTTTGGTGTGTGTGTGTGTGTGTGTGTATGTTTGTTTTTGTTTCCCCAAAAGAAAAGGGATCTAAAGCAGCCCTGATGCCTGATATGGGTTTGACTACAGAGGCTGGGGTAGCTGGTGGTACATTTAGGACTGAGATAGCCAAGGTAAGGATGGCAGCTTGGACTGTAGGCAGGCAGGCTTCTTGCAGGCAGTTCTAACAGAGAGTCGCTTGGTCATTAGAGACCCGTGCTGATCCAGGCTTACCGAAAAGATGGCATTCTGGAACTGGGACGCTGAGAAGTAGGACAGAGCAGGGCAGCACCAGGGAAGCAAAGAGGTGGTGAAGTGGAGCAAGGCACATGTGCGTGAGACAAGGCAGGCTGGTCAGAATAGGCAAGTCCAGAGGAGACAAAGGACAGAACAGGCTGCTGAGACAAGGTCTCAGGCACACAGCCCGGGGCACCAGGGCTTGGCAGCCCAAATTAGGATCTCCAGCAGTGGAGACCAGGAACCCTTCCCAGCAGGCAGCGATCAGAGGCTCAGAAGTTGATTCTGAGCCGAGGCTCAACAGCAGATGTGAGGTAATAGAATTCAGAAAGCCTTGATATGGAACCAAACTTCAGACCTTCCAGCTGCTAGTGCACAAGTGATCTGCAGAACATTGATCCTGGCATTCACGTATTAAATAGTAACAATGAGACATCAACAATAGCAACCTCGTCACCCCTTACATTTGCATAAAACGCTATCCTTCACAGAATGGTTCACAACAATCATGTGACATGGATAGTCTAATCACTTAGAGGTGATAAAACCCAGGCTCAGAAAATTAATATTTTCTCACAGTCATGCAGTCAAAACAGTGGCAGAGTTTAGATTAGAACCTGTCCCTGGTGTGTTTAAAAAACCTTTGTTTTTTGGTTTTTTTAGACATCTTTATTGGGGTATAATTGCTTTACAATTGTGTGTTAGTTTCTGCTTTATAACAAAGTGAATCAGTTATACATACACATATGTTCCCATATCTCTTCCCTCTTGCATCTCCCTCCCTCCCACCCTCCCTATCCCACGCCTCCATGTGGTCACAAAGCACCGAGCTGATGCTTTGCAGAAAGTAAAGAAAAGGGCAGCTGGTATGAGGATAAATGAGAAGGGCTTTCCTGACCTCGGGAAGTTCACAGTCTAGTCAAGGATCCAGGCTCATGCAGAAATAACCTTAACGTTTCAAAAACTCATCCCTGTACTAGAAGAGCAATTGGGGCTTGGGAAGCATTCAGCCACTGTGTGATGTCTGAATGAATATCGAGTGAACTGTGGTAGCCCAGTGAAGAGAATAATCAGTTTGAACTCAGGCTATAAAGAAGGCTTCTCTGAGAACAGGGCATTTTAGCTACTAAGGACAGGATGCTTCCGTGAGGGACATGCTTGTTTGGATTTGGATGGAAGGGAAAGAGAACTAGTATTTATTGAGGTAGATTTAGATTAGACATACCTGGGCTTGGATCCCAGATCTACTACTAAATCAGTGTGATATGGGGCCGGTAACCCGACCTCATTGACTCTCAGTTTTCTTATAGCACGTGCTCATTGTACAGAAGCTAGTGCCTTGGAACATGTTAATTTGTGATCTGCAGATTGGATCCTGGGTCTACTACTAAATCAGTGTAATGTGGGGCCGGTAACCTGACCTCATTGACTCTCAGTTTTCTTATAGCACATGCTCATTGTACAGAAGCTAGTGCCTTGGAACATGTTAATTTGGTGGTGGGGGGGTGTAAGTTAATTTTCACAAAGGTTCTATCATTTTGTATTATCACCCTTTTGCAAAAGAAGAAACTGAGACTCAAAAAATGTTAAGTAACTTGCATGAAGTTAAGCAATTTGAAACCAGAAGATCTTCCTGGCTCCAAAACCCATTATTTTTATTTTATTTTATTTTTTGCGGTATGCGGGCCTCTCACTGCTGTGGCCTCTCCCGTTGTGGAGCACAGGCTCCTGACGCCGCGCAGGCTCAGCGGCCATGGCTCACGGGCCCAGCCGCTCCGCGGCATGTGGGATCTTCCCGGACCGGGGCACGGACCCGTGTCCCCTGCATCGGCAGGTGGACTCTCAACCACTGCGCCACCAGGGAAGCCCTCAAAACCCATTCTTTTTCCAGCACCCTCCAGTGACATGCAAGGGATGTATTGAGGGGCTCCAGGGGGAGCTTTGAAAAGAGGGAGTGAGCTTCTTTCATTTAGTCCATTTGATTGTATTAGGGAGTTTGTAGAAGGAGAGAGTTAGAACCAAGAGAAGAGAGCAGTAATTTATGTGCAATTGAAACAATTCCAAATGCAACGATAACTATCACTGATGGAGAAAAGAGGTTTAGAGGATAGGGTAAAAATTCCATATGAAAATCAGACAGCTGAAATGCCTATTGAAATTGTAGCCCTTATAAAGTAAGATGAGGTGGGTTTAAAGGTGTAAACATATTCAATGAGTGAATCAAGACAATATTGAGTTGAACTAAACAACCAGAAGAACTTATGTCTCATGGGTATTTTGAATTAGGAGAAAACAGCTTAACTGTAAGAATATTAAATAGGATGGAGGTGAAAAAAAAAGGGGGGTATTAGTCTCTTCCCAGAGTATGATCTGGGATCATCTCTTTGTGTTTAACTGTCTTTTTATATCTCCTTTTGTCAATTCTGCTTTTCCCAAATTATTCTTGATTGATGCAGGATCCCATATAAGTAGATACGATAAAAATGTAAATGTGAGGGCTTGTGGATTCTCATAGTACCATAAAGAAGGAAGCTGTCTTGCTACTGGATATGTGATATGAATAAAGATTTTTTAGTATGTTGAAGTATTGGCAAAGGCATAAATTCTGAGCCACACAGATTGTCTGTATGTAAATATGTGGATGGATGGGTGATGAAACATTGACACCGGGGCATGGCTATGGTGTCAGGTCCACGAGTGTCTCAGTGAGATCCTACCATTGTTATAGCTAACATCATTCATTCAGGTAGCAGGTATTCAGTTTGTGATTCAACTGAGCCAAGCTTCTTTTCATTCTTCCTATATCTCTCTTCCTTCCTCCCTCCCTTCCTCCTTTCCTCTCTTTCTTCCTTCCTTTTTTCAGCAAACATTCATATTTTGCCTTCTCTGTGCCAGGAACTGGGCAAAGTTCTGATAATAGATAAATAAAGGAGTCAGGAATCGTAGTTGAGACTCAACCATTGTAGACCTTAGAGGAATTAAAACTCATTCCTGCTTTTCTCCTTTGGCTTTTGGCAGACAAAAGTTTGGAACTGTCAAAAGATTTTACAACTTTTGTCTAAAGTTACATTCATGATCTATAGCATAGCTATAATACCAGAGGTAGTTTAGCATGAGCATTTTGAGAGAGTTACATTCTTACTATTCCACTGTCTCCTTTTCATCTTTGTTATCTTTGGTTACTGGCTTATTTAATAGGTACTTTCCAAAAGCTCTGTCTACCGTAGTCTAAGTATGTAATATATATGATGTGAATGTTCTGTAAGAGCCTCCTCTATGGAAGAGGCCAGTTTCTGACCAGAGTATAAGCCATCGCTCCCTAGCAAATATCCACACGTATTAGCCACTCACAGGGGAACTGGATTAAAAACATACCAGGAAAAAGGTATACTTAAATAATGCCAAGATGAGGAACTAGATAAGGGGAGGAGCTGGTTCACTTAGAAGCATTTATTGAGTTTGCTGTATTTAAATAGATGGTATCTATAAAAATGTTACTTAAGAATCCTAGTTGATTGGCAAAAATTCATAGTCAAGAAAAGCCAAGTTAGAAATTCTAGATACATTAGCACATGTCTATAGAAACAATAATAACATTGCTTTCAGGAAGGAAGATAGGAAAAAAAAACAACAACAAGGTACACATTTTGTGAGTTGATTCCTCTCTGATCTGTTTGTTGTTTTAGTTAGACCATGTAGGAATAATGGATGGTGAATTGATTGTTGCAGGTTAGACCTCAGATGTGATTGACACGTCAGAGCTGCATCTAATTCAGGAACATGACAAATGTCAGGACAGTTGATTAAAATAACCATCCAATACAGTAGAGTTTCATGTGTATTTATTTAATCCATCCTCAAATGTATGCTCAGTTGTTTGGTAGAGTGTCTATCATAGAGCACTTTATCTTTTGAAGACCAAAGCACTGTAATAAAGAGACATGATGAAAAGTTTCCTAAAAGCTCTCCTCATATTTAGTTTTATATTTCTGCCTTAATCAATCAGATGTGCACACTAAGTAAATGCCTAAAAATCTATATCCGCGATACACTGGCAGCTCTTCCCTGAAGAGCTGAAGAGCTCTTCCCTGAAGAGGAGCTCTGGCTCCTCTGAAAACCCAGGGCCTCCCGAGCCATCTGCAATTATGATGGACCAGGGGATGTAAAAATAGAATGTAGCCCCGTGATATCTAATAGAAATATAATACAAACCATATTTTACAATTTTCTAGTAGCCACTTTTTTAATTAAAAAAATTAAAAAGAAAACAGGTGAAATTAATTTTAATAATATATGTATTACTTAACCCTGTATATCTAAAATATTATTTCACCAGGTAATCAATATAAAAATTTATTAATAAGTTATTTTCCATTGCTTTTTGTACTAAGTCTTTGAAATTCAGTGTGTGTTTTACACTTACAGCACATCTCAGTTTGGACCAGCCACCTTATGAGTGCTTAATAGCCAAGTAAGTGCCCAGGGCTATTGACAACTGTATTGGACAGGACATTTTTTTCTTGTTATCTTAAAGAAACTTAGTGGTTTCCTAGCCTATTCTTCCTCTGCTTTTAGGGGATACTTTTGAATTGATATATACCTTTTTTTTTTTTTTTTTTGCGGTACGCGGGCCTCTCACGGTTGTGGTCTCTCCCGTTGCGGAGCACAGGCTCCGGACGCGCAGGCTCAGCGGCCATGGCTCACGGGCCCAGCTGCTCCGCGGTATGTGGGATCTTCCCGGACCGGGGCACGAACCTGTGTCCCCTGCATCGGCAGGCGGACTCTCAACCACTGCGCCACCAGGGAAGCCCGATATATACCATTTTGAGTTGTGCTTCAGAAGACACACCTGAGTAGATTTTTAAAGACGTGTTCTCAAATTAACAAAGACTTGGTTTACTGTAACTGTTTCGAATATGATTTTTAAAACACTTTTTAAAATAAAATACTCTTTTTCATCAAGGTTAAGAAATAGAGAAAGATGTGAAAATATTAAAACACTTCTGAATCTTAAACTTGGATCTGGACATATTACAGATTTCCCTTCCATGAATCTTGCTGTGGGAGGAAAAAATTCATTGCTGTGTGTGGATTCTCCCCCAGTCACCTCTTCCTTTTGCCAGTTCTTTGTATATGGTGAAGTATGTGGAGAAAGGTTATTCAAGGCATCGTTAAGACATTCTTGCTTTTTTTTAAATAATAAGATTTTGTCTTATCATCAGCACACATGGTGGCAGCAAGTGCCCTAAAGACTGTAGTTCTGTCATATGTATCTTTTCTTTCTTTGTTTCATTCATTCATTCATTCGTTCATACAACACTTAGTGCCAGACCACTTGCTGGGCATGGAGGTTAAACAATGAAAAGGCTCTCACAATGTAGTGGGAAAATTGTGTAAAAAAAACTACAAATATTAACATATGATGTCCTTCACTACCCTCAAGAGGACATATTACTTAATCTTTGTTGGTGTGATAGAGTTTGGGCCCAGATGTCTTGGAAATGGGGAAGTGTTTCTCTTTTCCTTTACTTTTATTGAAGGTGCTAATTATGTTAATGTTCCTGGGTTCCAGACCATCCTTTCTCCAAGCAAATATCCCTATCCAGAGAAGCTTATGTTCATGTTTGTGCTCAATTATTAGAGCCATCAAATCAGTATGCATAGATATCAAAAGAAGTGAATACTTTACTATTTGAAATTACACTGGGTTATATTGGTACTTTTACAAGTATCGCCACCAAAATCTCATTGTTGACAACTTTATTCATACTGCAAATACTGGCAAAAAATATACTGTTGCAGCGTTCAGTTCATCTGTGTGTGTGGATCGGAGCTTCTCACTGGTTCCTGTACATCTCCAAGTACATGAATCACATGCCATGATTTTTGTTAATGGAGGGGCACATTGCAGAATCTGTTTTCCTCTAGTGCCAATTTACAAGTGTTCCCACTTGCCAGGATGCTCTTTGCAAAGATGAGATTGGATACAAACACCTAATGCCGTGTATCAGGACAGGTGAGGCAGAGAGCCATTCTGTGACCCAGTGGAAGAGCTGGGGCATGGGAACAATTGAAGAATGGACACAGAAGGGTAGACTACCCCAAGGGTGCTCGGGGCATCTGGTCTTGCAGCAGAACATGAGCTATGGAAAGAGGACTTACAGAAGATAGGAATTGTAGGAACGTCTGCATCAGGGAGACCTATAGGGAGTAGTGGCGTGTTCTGGTATTGGGCAGAACACATCTCCCAGGAATCTAGGAGCTGGTGGGTGTGGGGACAACCTGTTGCTAAGTTAGAGAATAGGGCTTTAGCCACCATGTAGGGTTAAGCAGAAGAACTCCACTGCTTGGAAGACAGAGGGGGACAGAAAGTCTCATCCATAGCGGCACTGGGGTGCTAAATAGGTGACCAAGGCAGAGACTCAGGAACTGGGCTCATCCAGCAAAAATCAGGCACAAAGTAGAAATTGCATTTCAGGAACAAGGCATAAATCTCATTATCAAATATAGGCGGAAGTGTTCAACCTCAATTAGCAGTAGAGGCTTGATATTGAATCACAGAACCTGTGCTATAGATGTGTAGTTCTCTCCTGCCTAAAGTCTGAGTTTTCAGAGATCAGGGAGAGCTCAGCTTAAACTTTGGGGACAAAGGGGAAAGAAATATACTCAAGTGACCCTGGTTTTGTGAAGAGAGTGGGGGAGGGGAGGTACAGAGCTAAGAATGAACTAGGATGAAACACTGTCATCCATTTCAGAGTCCCACCTTCAACTCCTCACCAAATTGATTTCATTATTTAAATTGAACCCACTGTCAGGTCATTTACGATTAGACTGTTTGGGGAATTGCTCTGTTGATTCAGCTAACAAGGTTTTGTGAAAGGCAAAGGCAACATGAAAAAGTTTTCTGCTTTCATCACCACCAAACCCTTTTTTGGAGGTCACCACCACCAGCCTTCTTGTTTGGACGTTAAATTCCTCCACTTCTTTGCAACACCGGACACAGCTGATCAAGGACCCCCACCCCCCTGACATTTTCTCCTCTCCTGGTTTCCTTGATGTGATCATTTTCTTCCATCTCACTGACACTCCTGCTCTGTGTCCTTTGTTGCTCCTCTCTTTGTTTCCCACTCCCCAGTCGTAGGTGATCTCAAAAGGTACCCTTAAGGTTTTCTTTCCTCTGCTCTCCTCTCCTCATGATTTGCATGTGCCCCTTTGCTTCTCCACTGCTCTAAGCCTGGCTCATTACCTGGAAGGATTACTGCAACAGCTAACTTAACCTGGCTTTTCACCCCTCTCTGTAGTCTCTTCTGCTTCCAGATTGATTTTCCTGAAGCACAGGTCTGATCGCACTACTCCCCTGCCCAGAAATGTTATAGCCTCCGACTGTGAACAAAATTAAGTACCAGCTTCTCACTTAGATCTCAAGGCATTTACATCATGGTCCTAAGATAATCTCCCATTAGGCCCCCATATCTAGTCTGCATTCCAGCCAGATTCGCCCACTTACTGTTTCTCAAGGGTATCCTATACTTTCCCTCCTCTGAGACTTTATTTATATTCTCCTTTTGCCCTGTAACTGTGGTAACCACATGTCTTGGTTTGTCTGGATCAGTCCCGGTTTATTCCTATTGTCTCGATAATAGTATTACTCAGCTCCCATTTCACACTCAAAAGTGTAGTAATTTGAATGATAGATTATATGGTCACCCTACCTATAAAGCTCTTTTTCCTGTTCCTTCTCTCTGTCTTATTCCTCAGTCTGCACTCTATTTAACTTTGCTTGTGGTAAACATAGCCCTATCCTTTTAAGCCATGTGCCATATTAAAAAAAAAAAAACTAACTTTCATGAGATTTACTTTCTCACTCTCCACCCTACCATCACCAATTTAATGTATTCCCTTCCTATTTTCAGCCCCTACATTTGCCAACATGGTATTGTAGTTGTTTGTTTTTAAATGTAGTTATCTGTATATTTTAAATCCTTCATAGTAACTTACAAGTTCAAGACCTTATTTTTTGTATTGATTAGATTACTTTCATTTGTAAATAACAGAAAACTCTGACTTAACCATTTAACAATAAGGAAAATTTATTGTATCACATAACAGAGGGTGCCAAGTTAGGATGGCTCAAAAATGACTAATTTAGTATCTGAACAGTGGATTAAAAATCCAGGTTGCTCCTTTTATTAAATGCTTTTTCAACATTCTTGGAAATGATTGTATGTTTTAATATTTAAATTTAGTAAATTGTGTTACTAGACTATTATCACTGCATTCCTGAATATAATCAATCTGTTTCTCATTGTATGTTGTTCATACTGCATGGATGAAATAGTTTTGGCAATGCTTATTTATGAGGCGTACATTAATATTTGTAGATAAGTGGTTTTAAAAAATCATTGAATTATTTAAAAAGAAAAAAAGATCCAGGTTTCTCTTCTCTTTCCATTCTGATATACTATGCGTCTACTCTAATCTTGCTACCTCCGCTCACAATTGCCCAGTGGCCAGCCTTGTTCTAGAAATCACATGCAAATGTGATGATGTCTAGAAGACGATTTCTTCTGTGAGTCTCTAAGCAAGAATCCCTGTTACAGAAGCACCCATTCCCAGCAGAAGTCACCTCATCCCTCCTTGGGCAGAATTTCATTACATGCCCAGCCTAAACTAGTCACAGATGAGGCCGTCAGGACTTGACAAATCATTCATCCCCTGAGGTTGAGGTGGCCCTGATTCCCTTGAAGATCGTGGCCATTAGGGAAGGTTGAGCAGAGCAAAATCAAGGCTCTGTGAGGAAGAGGGATAGTTACCACTAGTTAGGCAAGCAACAGTATCTGCTTCATATAAGTTTGGGTTCAATCAATGTTTATTAAATAAGGTTTTAGTTTTATTTCAAGATATGAAGAATTTTAATTCACTTGAATATTCTAATGCTGTAATGAATTATAAATACTGATCTTAAATAAACCTTTAAAATGATCAGTACTGCACATAGCAGGTCATTTCAACACTGTTTTGCTTAAGTTCATATGGAGAGATTAGAATTAAGACTTTGAAAGAAAACTTGATTGAGATTTTAATAGCTATCTAAAACTGCTGGCCAGAACACTGTGCTCAGAATTGCTCATTAAGTAGAATTATTTCCTGTTGCTTTTTGAGGGAATGTTTTTCTGAGTATTTGAGCGCTATATTCATAGGATTCAAATACTCATAGGATATCAACTCTCTGTTAACAGATTTACCTTTTGGCACTGAATTGCAGAATTCTCAAAATGCCTGCCAACTATGAAATGTAATCAACAATAGGTCAAAACATTATGATTTTGAAATGTCCTGCAGCATCAAGAGGAGTTGGAAATAGAGGCTGCTGAACGAGAATCCTCTTCTCATACCCACGAGAGGACTCTTGTTCTTTCCACCCAGGGTCTGTTCAAGCCCAACACCTCCCAAGATCCTCTGTGGGTAAATCAGTGGTGGAAGCCAGAGAATTTGGAGCAGTTCTTGTGTTCCTTGCACGGTAGTTAGTACTGTACTCTGTAAATGGGGGCTCATTCAACCTTCTGAAGTGTTGTCACCAGTCTGCCACACAGATGGTCCCAGTGAGGAGACCCTAGGGAGCCAGTACCCTCTGGGTCAACAGGAGACGGAGCCAGCACTATTAACCTGAAAATATTCCATACAATAAAAGGGATCAGAAAGACTCGTTTTATTTCTGAATGAAACAAAGGACAGAACAGAGGAAAACTGCTTCTAAACCTTTCATTGGATATTGCTGCTCAGAATTCTGGACCTTGGTGCCAGAGGGCTTCGGGCTGGCATTTTATGTTTTCAGAAACCCTCTTGTTAAGTGCTGAGATGTAATGACTCTAAATATTTTGACAGGCTGCAGTAGGACTCAGGAGAGAGGCAGAATCTAAGATTATGCCTGGCTTGGATATTTGAACAAGTTTTCTGAAGGGTAAAGGGTCTGGATAAGATCGAATTCCTCCCAAGTGTAAAAGTCAGGGATTCTGATCTAAGGGCAGCCTATTTGCATGTATGTTCAAATATATGTCAAAGTTAATCTGAATCTCAGCGGGGAATGGTGGTAGGAAAATAGCATAGAAACTGAGTAAGCTGTGTATGGAAGAGATAGTGGACTTCAAAGTCAGACTTTTTTTCCCTTAATAACTTGAATGAATAGAAACATTTTTACATCAGTCCTATAGGCTTCTACTGTTCTATTAAACTCCTGCAAATAGATATATAGTCATTATTCTTTTGAGAAATAATATGAATATATAATTTTCATTCAAAGTTTTTAAAATAAACTTCCTGCTAATATTATCTGAACATCCCACCAAACTGCGCCATCACCAGTACTTCACATGACATTTCGGGGTAACAGGCTGATTCTAAAAATAAGATGCAGGAGGCTGGGAAGACATTGCAGAAATTAATATTCCCAGCCCCACTGCACTCTGCCTACCCATACAGACTGTACTCTTCGTTTGAATGCACTTAACTGTTCATTAGAACATCTTATCTATAAGCCTCATCTAGCTTTTTTTTAAAAAACAGATTCCAGTATTTGTACTTTATTCAGAAAAGCTAATTGAGGGAAATTGTATTCATAAGTGCTGAAGTTCAGGTGAAAAACTTTGCTAGACTTTTCTTCCTAAAATCAAGCTAAATAATAAAAAATATTACAATGTCAAGTTTGACATTGTGTGATAAAGTAGGTTAATATGGATTTTATAAAGCACTTTGACTACATTCCTGCAAAAATCTTTAATGATGAATATAATATTAAAATTGGAGTTACACTGCCTAGATTTTAATCTCAGGTCTGCCATTAGCTATGAGACCTTAGGAAAATTACTAAACCTTTTTGTGCCACAGTTTCCTTATCTGTAAAAAAGGGATAATAATACCTAGGGTAGGGTTGGGTAGTTGTGAGGACCATGTCAAATTGATATACGTAAAGTGTTTAGAACAGCACCTGGCCCATGGTAAGTGCTATATATCGCTTTTTAAGATGACAACAAAGAGGGTGGATTTATGAATTTATATAATAAATATGTATGTGTCATAAGCTTAAATTAAGGGCATTTGGGATAAATAATCAGTTTTCTAAAATGCATTTCCTCTTATATATTGGAAAACCTTACATTGGCTTGCTTAATAAATTCAGTGGAATCAGAACTGTTAGGGTTTCACATTTAAGTTCTAATTGTACCTTTTCCTAATAAGCTGGGAGCAATAAGCTGGAAAGTTACACGTATACCAAATACAAGTGAGCCCAGACTGCAAAATGAGCTTATGTTCCAAGATTCATCTCATTCATTTATTTTTGGGTTTCAATCATGCTAGTCTTTGTACATTCTCATCAGCATTTTTAATGACTTGGTAAAGTAGAAGCATTTCCTGCGTAATCAACATTTATTTTTCCTGAGAAAGTATTTTAAAAATAAAGTCCTTCAAACGTCTAGTCTTTTTTTTCTTTTCAGTAAAAATGAATGGCCTTAAAAGACATTTGTCCTGGCAGTCTATTTAAAGATGAGAGAAATGAAAGCCAAGAAAACCAGAAGAAGATGCCCTCAAGGGAAAGATCTGTATGATGAATTTGAAATTGCAGAGAATACTATTTCTGTTTCCCAGGCAGAGCTGTCACCTCAAAAGCCTATTTTCATGAAAGGAGAGTGTTACTCAGAGTATCAGAGTTTAGTCTGTTGAATGCATATTCCCTTAATGCGGGTAAGGCACTTGAAGGTGACCACTAATCATTCAGTCCTGTTGTACAACAGAAGCTTGTATTTTGGTCCAGGAGAAATCTTAACCAAAGAGCAGTGTAGATTCTTCGAACTAGCAAAAAAAAAAAAAAAAAAATTACTGTCCACTAAAGACAGTAATGAAGAGTTACTACATTGGCTCAGGTCCTGAGATTATTCTCCCCAGATTCAGTTGCCAGCAGGCATTCCAAGGAAGTCCAGTAAGGGAACATATAATTCATCTGTACTATAGAGAAGAAATGTCATTCTTTCTTAGCCATCGATTGAAAAGGTCAGGTAAATCCCACTATCCTTCCCTGGGTGCTTTTCTGCTACACAGATACATCTCAAAACACTACTTAAAAGCCTCTTTATTTCCCACCTGTGTCATTTTTCAGAGTAATATTTTTCTCTCTCATGTGACTTATTACTTGGTCTCTTTTGTTTTAGACATTCTTCTCTCCTCTTCCTAATAACTAGGGAAGTGGTGAATGAGTTCATCATTGCTTTATAAAATTAGCATTTCTCAGCTTTACTTTTTCTAAAGAGCCCTAATTCTTTTATCCAATTATCATAAATAGCTATACTAGCTAATCCTTCCTAAATGTGAATTTTTCTCTTCTTAAAAAAAAAAAACGACTTTGCTTTTACTTACTCTGCCTAGTGTTTCTGGGATACAACTCTACCAGGATTGTCCCTAGAAGATAAATTGCTAAGATCAAATCAATTTCGGAAAGTTAACAGTTTTCTTTAACAGATTGTCATGCTTTGGGTTATGTAGGAAAGCTAATTGGGAGGAAATTGCACTTTTAAATGCAGAAAGTTCAGGCGAGAAAGCTTTAGCTACCAGACTTTTCTTCCTAAAATAAAGCAAGATAATACAACTTTACAATGTCAAGTTGAACTCCAGAACTGGACTGTATGGAGCTGAGTGGGTCCTGACTTCCTGACTTATTACCTGAATGACCTTGGATAAGTCAGATAACCTCTCTGCACCTTAGTGTCCTCATCCATAAAATGGAGACAGTAGAATAATACCATCATAGGGTAGCTGGAAATTATGAATCTTGATGTGCTAATGTGCACTGTGAGTCTCCAGGAGGGGTTAGAGTTTGCAGCTTTCAGCTGATTTTTTTTTGATCTAGGAGTCTCCTCCCAACCTCCCTAAAAAAAAAAACCCAAACAAACAAGAAAAAAAAAATTACTTTACATCCTGTTGAACTTAGTTTTAGAAGCACTGACATAGGGGCATTTAATTACTGCTTGTGCTTCAAAGGCTCATTTCTAAAAACTCTGTTATCTCCAGGTCCCAAGGAATAAATTTTCTCATGTTGCTTTTTTATTGTTGATAAGAACAGGGGAAATTAATTCAAACATGTATTTTAGAAGAGCTTGAAAGCAAGCTAATAACCTGTATACTAGTTTTTATTAATTATAAGCTAGCTCTTTTGAAGAATGGCAGGTACACTATAACCGTAATGGCCTACAGATTTGTGAACATGCAGAATTTGACCCTATATGTTAAAATTTTTAAAAAACACTACAAGTATGCAAAATGAATTTATATTACAGTGCTCTTATAATTCATTTTACTCATAGCTTATGTTTGCTACATTTATATGAATGGTTGGGCAAAGTATGGATATCATGTAAAGTTTAATTAGCAGCTATTATTTTAAATAGGAAAGAAGTTTTTTTTAATGGTTTTCACAAGCATCTAGTCATTAAAAAAAAACAAACAAGAATGAGCATAGCATGTAAATCTGTGCCTTGTTAAGCAGACCATGTTTCCTTTTACTGCATCCTCATGCTGCTCTCCCAACCCCCCAACACAACACACATATGCACCCCAAGATTAGTGGCAGGACTTTCATACTATTCCAACTTATCAAACCACTTTATTATGCTATTCCAGGCATCCCAGATTCCCTTACCACAAACACTAACCCATCACAGATCTGAGCTGGACAGATTCTTCAAGGTCATCTAATGATAGCTAAAATGTGCAGAGTGCTTACTCTGTGCTAGCTCCTGTTCTGAGAATTTTGTAACAGTTAATTCATTTAATCTTTACCACAGCCCATGATGCATTATTTCTATTATCTATTTTTTAATAGATGAAGTCACTGAGGCAAGGAGGAGTTACGTGACTTATCTAAGGTCATTCAGCTAAGAAGAGGTAAAGGCAGGACTCAATTCCAGGCAGTCAGGTTCTCGAGCCCATATTCACTGTACTGCCTTGGAGACACAGGCATGCCTTTCCCGGGCTTGGAGCAAATATTCCAGGTAGTATTTCTCCATCCTCTGCTCTCTGGTCCTCAGGCCCTAGAGAGTTAATACTGACCACACTGCTTAGACTGGATCCCTTTCTGCAAGGGTGTTTGCTCACTCGCATACTCAAGTCCTCAGTCAGCACTAACTCCTTATCTCACCCCTTCTTTGTTCATTCACTAGTATTACTTGTGTATGTGACCGTAGTGGCAGGGAAGTTGGATGTTTCTCCGATGTCCTCCTGCATTTCAGCCATAGTGAGAAGTGCGGTGAGTAGACTCTGAGCCAGAGAATGAGCATGACCTGCTGGGGTGCTGAGCATTAGGTGACCTGTCAGGGTACTTCATCTCTCCAAGTCTCATGTAAAACATCTGGAAAGTGAGAGCATTGGATTTCTTTTTATTTTAGGCTTCATTTAACCTCTTCTACAATCCCACCCTTCACTACAATGCCTAGAATAGCTCTTTGCACAGTACAAGTACCTAATATTTGTTCAAATAAATATCTAGAAACCCCTTTTATAAAATGTCCCTGACAAATTTAAAATGTGGTAATCAGGAGTTTTAGACTCCTTGAAATAGCCTGTAGAGAGCTTGAGGGCTTATTAAAACACTAACGGCTGGAACCCGTGCCCAGAGTTGCCGAGTCAGTAGGACTGGGGTGAGGCCCGAGTTGCATTTCCATCAAGTTCCCAGATGCTGCTGATGCTGCTTGTGTGGGGACCGTATCTGGGAATCACCGCCCATCGAGCACTCCCCCCCCAAAAAAAATATCCCTTTCCTCTGGTTTCGCAATTAAAAATGATTTAATAAGATTGTCTCATCCATTGGGTGGTTTGACAGCTTTCATGTGTCTCTTATCCCCTGCTATCTGCATTTTAACAGGAGTCTCTTTTTAAAGACTACAAACCTTATTTCACAGGAACAAATCTAGTTCTTGGCCTCCTAGCCTTCTATCTAAGCTACCTTTGTCCCACTGTTGCACTAAATCTGTCCTCTCCCTAAGGTATTAGGGCCTCCTTGTTGTCACACACCCACATCTTAACCACTGCTCTTAACATGTAAAGATTAAGAGCATAGGCTCAGGAGGTGGGCTGTCTTGGGTTGAGAGGTTGGTTCCTCACTCTATATCCAATCCTGGACACTTTCTCTGTGCTTCGTCGTCTTCATCTGTAACTGGATTTCAATAACAGTACCTACCTCATAGGGTTGTTTTAAATATTAAATTGGTAAATATTTGCAAAGCACTGAGAATAGTCCCTAAAACGTCGTACATGCTATGTGTTTTTGAAATCTTTTTTCCCCCACGTTTATTGAGATATAATTGAAATAGAACATTGTGTAAGTTTAAGGTGTACAGCGTGTTGGTTTGATACATTTTGGATTGCAAAATGATCACCACTATAGCCCTAGCTGACACCTCCAACCCATCACATGATTACGCATTTTTGTGTGTGTGGTGAGAATATTTAAGATCTACTCTTTCAGCACGCTTCAAGTATATAATACAGTATTTTTTAGCAATAATCACCATGCTGTACGTTAGACCCCCAGAAGATGTTAATCTTATAACTGGAAGTTTGTGCCCTTTGACCAGTATCTCTCCATTTCCCCAACCTCCCAGTCCCTGGTAACCAAACCACCATTCTACTCTCTGTTTCTATGAGTTTGACTTTCTTTTTTTCTTTTCTTTAGATTTCATATATAAGTGATACCATGCAGTATTTGTCTTCCTCTGTCTGATTTATTTCACTTAGCATAATGCACTCGGGGTTCATAAAGGTGTCACAAACTAGGATTTCCTTCTTTCTCATGGTTGAACTCCATTCTGTATACACGCACACACACACACAACACATCTTCTCTATCAGTTCATCTATAACTGGACACTAAGGTTGTTTCCATGTCTTAGATATTGTGAATAATGCCACACTGAACATAGGAGTGCAGGTTAACTTCTATATCCTGATTTCAGTTCCTTTGGATAAATACCCCTCAGAAGTGGGATTGCTGATTATATGGTAGTTCTATTTTTAATTTTTTGAGAAACCTTCATACTGTTTTCCATAGTAGTTGTGCCACTTTGCATTTCCACCAACAGTGCACAAGGGTTCCCTTTTCTCCACACCCTCTCATACACTTGCTATCTCATATTTTTGATGATAGCCATTCTCACAAGTGTGAGGTGATATCTCGTTGTGGTTTTGCTTTACATTCCCTGATAATTAGCGATATGGAGCATCTTTTCTTGTACCTGTTGGCATTTGTAAATCTTCTTTGGAAAACTGTCTATTCAGTTCCTTTGCCTACTTTTTAATTGGGTTGACTTTTTTGCTGTTGAGATGTGTGAGTTCTTTATATGTTTTGAATATTAACCCCTTATCAGATGCATGATTTGCATATATTTTCTCCCATTCCATAGGTTGCATTTTCATTTTGTTGATTGTTTCTTTTGCTGTGCAGAAGCTTTAAGTTAGCTTTTATTATATGTTAAATGTTTCCCAAATTTACCTCTCAGGGTAAATTACCTTCATGATTTCTATCATGGCTGCATATCCCCTCAACTATCATTTATTTTTTCTTTAAATCAATCTACTTTGCTAACAAGTTATTATAAAAGAAAACTTGTATTATTACTGTAAATGGAACACCAGTATCACTTGATAAATAGAGGGTAACCACAAATTAAATACAGTGAAAACCAATGTTCTTTTATTATAGCCAGTTATTTTCTGCTGAGTACTCTGAGCCTGAGACTTATTCCCTTTTTATGAAAAACAGGTAAATTAGCAAGTTCTAGCTGCTGTAACAAATAAACTGCCACATTTCACTGGCTTCATACACTAGAGTTTTTCACTCATGTAACAGTCCAGCGCAGGGCTGCTGATTCAGGGACCTCCTTCTGTCTTGTGGCACCAACAACTGAGGGACCCAGAAATCTCTCTGCGTCCAGTTAACAGATGCAGGGAGAGAACATGGAGAAGTCACCTGATTTTTTGCCTTTTTGGTCTGAAACTACCATAGGTAATTCGTCCTTTGGTGTAAATCACCTAGAGGTGGGTGTGCAGGGAATGTTGGTCCAAGCTAGGTAGCCACTTCCCACAGCTACTTTATAGTATGAAAGTGAGAATACAAGTTTTTGGTGGTCAAATTATGAAACATAAACAGGTTATATAGCAAGACACAGCCATAGTTTCTGGATTGCTGGCAGGGATTGTGCAACTACTTCTTCACTAACTATATTACTATTTTAGTCCAATTAATTCTCCTCTCTCCTAACCTCAATTTCACTCAGAAACTGTTCCAAGAAGTTAACAACTGCCTTACTTAGAGAGAGTGAAATCCATATATACACAGAAGAAACCTGTTTCTCTGTATCATGACACAAAATTAATGAGATAGTAGCCAGTGTAGCTTTTTACCTCTTAGTATAGCTTAGAACTTTCCTTGGCTAGATGGGAAATGAGCTCTGTCTCTATATATGTCTGTATAATAACCAAGAATGAAAAATGTGGTTGATAGGAACTTACATATAAACCCAGTACCCTCCTACATTTTAAAACTTAACTGTGTGCCATCACTAAAATTTTATGATTTAAAGTTGTTATTATCATTTGACATATATTTGAAATGTGTGAGACACATGCCCAGTACCACCACACTGATTACATGATTTCTGCTGCTGTAGTACAATCTGAAATATTTTTCCTGTGCTAATTTCAAACCAATGAAGCATGGATATGTTTGAGTGACCACCAGTTGAAGGGGAGAGGAATTTCTAATTGGGTTTTTATAGGTGAAAACTAAAGCTATTTGGAATTTGACATTTGATGAAAGTCTACTATGATGTTATCATCCTGGAAAAAACTTACTTCTGTATTTTGTCATGAAGAAGTAGGGATAACAGAGGGTCAGCCCCTGGAAGCTGAGGTATGAGAGCAACATTATGTGCTCATAACAGAGAAATTTATACTTAGTGATTTATGATTCATACCTGTATTTTTGTAGGTTGCTTTCATTAGCCACGTGGAGCTTTTTACTCACTGGCGAACATAGTAAAAGATAAGAAACAGAACTGGATACCAGATCTGAGTTCAAAGATGAGATGGAGGCATTGATGGGTCATTTAGGCCCAGCTCGATAAGCAAGGTAGGGTTCAAACAGCTTCATAATGTCAACACTGAGTTCAGTAAAGCATGATGGAGTGACTCAGAGGGTGGTGTATCATAGCGAGCATATAGTACTTCATTTTGGTTGGTCAGTGGACTGTAGGGCTTCCATTTACAGGCTGGGTGAGGTTCAGGAGCACAACTGTTTCCTCCAAGGAGGTAGACTGTCAGGGTGCAGTGGGGAGGGGACTGTGACTCAAGGAACAGCACAGTTGCTCAGACACAGCTCTGTGGAGCAGTGACAGCCCTTCAGTATCGGCTCCTGAGCCCTTGGTGGGCATCTTATCACATTCCAGATATATTGTCATGGACCACGAATGATAGCAACCTTCCAGGGAGGTTGCTTGAGGGCTTCCAATGGAACTGGGGGAACAGGGGCCTTCCCCTCTCTTAGCAGGGGAGGCGTGATGGTGGGATGAGGTTAGTGAGCCCAGATGAGGGGAGCTGGAAGGCAGATGCAAGGAATGAAGTAAGGGTTGACTGCTGTGTTCTTACTGTGCCAGCCTACACCCCCTCTACCAGTAGAGTCTTTTTCTTTCTTTCTTTTATTTCCCAGTGAATGGGGAGCTTTTGCTGAGGTGGGGGAGGAATACCCCCAATGAACTGCTGGCCCATGGGAAGCGGGTTGATTCTCCCCGCCAGAGCCACAGGTGTCCTTCCCGATGTTCTACTCCTTTCTCATTCTCTGTAGCCCGCTGCAGCCTGTGGCAGGCAGGAGGAGGGGCCGTGCTTCCTCTTGGTGGGTCACAGTTAACACTGTCCATCATCTCAACTCTCTCTGGAAACGGCTTCCATTTATAAGTTCACAGAGAAAGGGAATTTTATCAAGGAAAACTACAAAGCTTTTAGCATCTCCATCTATGGCTTCCATGCCCTTGTCCTGCCATGTTTCCCTATCTCCCTCTCCCAGGACAGAAAGCAAGCAATTATGATCTTTCCCCAAGGGCTGCTTTGGGAATCTACTGAAAATGGCAGCCAGTGACTCCAGATTAAGAACTCCTTCTTGACAATGGTGAGAAATGACCAAAGCACCAGGTCCTCAGTTACACGTCAGAACCTAATGCCTGCAGTAGAAATACGAAGAAATTTTACTGGAAAGAGAACCTCAAAATAATAATGGCAGAGTTAGAAAGGGTGGTGTGAAACTTTCTTGGTCTTTGTGGGAAGACTGGTGTGTGTGTCAAAAGGATCAGGAAAGTCTTTTTCTATACTCAGTTCTCTTATATCTGGAGATTCCAGGAGTTATAAAAGTGCTTTGTGCCCCAGCACCTTTCCCTTAAAACCGTAGAAATGCTAGGAGTATGGTGGAACTCCAGGATGTAACCTGAGCATTGAGGACCGACAGTAGGGATCAGGGGGCTGACCTGGCTTAACCTGGGAAAATTAGAGGAAAAGCTTACACATTCCTAGGTAAAGGCTGTGGTCAAAATAGCTCTAAATTTGGATTCAGATTCTGGTTGTGCCAGTAACAACCATGTTTGGCTTCTTTATTTCTCTCTGGGTTGGTGTCCTTATCTATTAAGGGCAGATTGAGCTCAATTTCATTCATTCATGCAGCCATTCATATTTATTGCCGATCACTGTGTTTTAATATGGAAATATAAAGATAACATTATACAATCCCTGTCTCAGAGAAGCTCTCAATTAAGTGGAGGAGACAGATGTTACTGATACTTGTAAAAGCATGCGTAAAGTGCCATAATAAATATACAAAGTGCTTTTGGAACACAGAGAGGGAGGGAGGGATGGGTTGTACCAGGAATAGAGTTGCAGTAGAGTATGCAGTATGTAAATCATGTCTTCAGAACAGAACTGCCTACCATTGCCTATCATAAGTGTGGACCAAGTATACAAGCCAGAATGTATGGGAATGCCTGGTATGTTGGGGAATGAAAATGTTTAGCTGTGACTAGAACATAGCGTGTCTGGAGGCTTGTAAGGGAAGCTGAAAAAGATGGGTTTAGGTTCACCTGTAAACAGTCTCTTACAACAATTCCTGTTACTCCATTGGCTATGAAGACACATTGGAAATTGTAAACAGGAAGTTTGGATTGCACACAATTTGAGCAGGGAAAATGCAAGCACAGAGGTGAGTTCTGAGAATATAAGAGCAATACAAGAATATTAAAATATAAGAGCAATAGAAGTTAGCAGTTGATAGAGAGAGGCAGAGGAGGGAAATGAAGGTTTCAGCATGGTGTGTAAGGGTGTGAGAGTTTTAGCCTGTGTGTCCAAGTTGGACAGGAGGTTTAGGGTTGGAGACTGGAATTTCACTTTGGATGGGAAGGCTTCAGTATGTAGGTCTGAGCATGTTGAGATGTTGCTATTTGATAGGTGGTTGGAGACCTGCATCTGGAGCTCAGGGGAGAGAGAAATATTTAGGACTTGTTACAGTAGCAGGGGTTGGTAAAGCCTTAGGAGGAATGAAATCCTCTAGGGAGGGCTTCTGACAGGTCAAGAGAAAAAGAACCTGATAAAATCAGGGAACATAGAATTTAGGTCTGCAGTTCACTGACCAGAGCCTCTACCTCCAAGGCAAACTCAGTCCACTTTAGCCTTATGTGCAGGTCAAGTTGAGAGCTACAAGGAGAAAGGCTATCTCCTTTCCTCTCCTAATACTGTCTTCCCCATAGGGCTTCCATCCAAATCCTCTACATCTGTCTAAGAACTATCCTTCCTTGAAGCATAGTAAGAATCACCCCCTGTCTTTCTTTGATGCCATGTTAATTTGTGTTCTTCTAGAAGCAGGTACCAAATGTGATTAGATATATACCATATATTTATCAAGGGAAACACTTGTAAAAGCTAAAAGTTGCAGGGTGGTAAACCAGAGAAGGCAAGGAGAACCTTCAGACTATGATGGAGGGCTGACCCCTGTGAAGGAGAGGGGGAAGGAAGGAGGATTGGGTAGGAAGCACCTCAGAGTACAGCACAGCTCCAAGAAAGGCCAGAATCATGGGGAGTCTTTATCCCTCATCTTAGAGGAATAGACTCACCTGAATTCCCCCACCATGCCTAGCCATTGCCAGGAGGAGCCTACAGGAAGTGTGGCCTCAGCAGGGACTCAGTATTTGATCCAGAGGAGTGACAACTGGGAACATCAGACCAAAAGCCTGCCCAGAGCAGGAGATCCTAGTGGCACATTTCATGGCCACCATAGATGGCCTCAGTGACTCAGTGACACTTCCTAAATGTTCTACTGGCACTTATTGTCCAAACCGTCAAAACTCAGCATTTACAGCCTTGCACCATTATTAATTATCTCACCTTGTGTCCGCCCAACTAGATTATAAACCCTTCCTTAAACATCAGTGCAGTGTCCTTAACTCAGAGGCATCTAGGTATTCGTCGTAATAAGAATTGTGTTATTTTCATTACTTGAATTTATCTGAGAGGTGTAGCAATGGGAGTTTTGACTTAGGAAGTTGGGATGAGGGAAGTTAAGAAAGAATATGATTTGGATGAGGCGTTCCACAGATGTCACAGTGAGGGAGGGAGAACTAGAGCATGGGAAGCAGATGTACCCACTGAAGGAAAGCAGACACTAGGGCCTAGGCACATGAATTTGATGAGATGAAGTCCAGGTAGGCAGACAGAAGCCAGTATCCAGAGAACATGGTAGAAAGTGCTAATCGAAGGGCAAGAACTAGCACGGAGGAGGTCCAGCAAGATATAATGGATGGGAGTTTGAAGTAGACATCACGGCAACTCTCTTCTTTTGAGAACTAACCTTTCTACCCACCAGGCAGTTTTCATACACCATATCACACCTTCTTAACCTTGGTTAATTGGACCGAAGAGACACCTGTCTCAAGCTGAACCTTCTGGGAATTTTGAATCGGGGTTCAGTAAATCTAATTAGTCGAATTTTCCTTAACTGAGCTGACATGTTGAAGCAGGGCTTTTGGAGACTGCTGGAGCCCTTGTGTACACTAGGAGGCAGGAGAAGCGGCTGCAGAAAGACAAGAATGAGTCAGGCATTCAGAGACAAGCTGAGATGAGAGACAGCACGACTCCAGAGAAGAAGAATGAGACTGAGAGAGTCGTTGCCTGGACTCCTGAGAAATTTCCATCCCTCAACCTAATCCTGTGCCCTTTCACACTAGGTTCTGAGATAACCCACCAACCTTAGAATAAATTCTCTATTCTTCTTAATCCAGTTTGAGTGGGATTCTTTTAGTAGCAGCCAAATAATATTGACTGAGACAGTGTTTTGACAGATATGCTCAAGACACAAACAAGAAGCTCAGAAACATGCAATTTGCAGGGATACAGACAAGCGAGAGGTTAGCATTAGGAAAACTGGGAAGAGTATCCCGGACAAAGCAGCTTTTAGTCTGGTAAGTAAATGGGTAACCAAGTCAGAGACTAAACATACAGGATCTGCTTAGAGGAACTAGGGTAGAGGGTAGAGCCTTCCTCACAAGAACAAGGCAGAAAAAGGTGGTTATTAGGTGTCAGGTAAAAGGTCAGAGGCAGACTAAGATCTTCCGATCTATTGAGGATGGGACTTATTCATGCATTCAGTAAGAATTCTTGGGTATCTACTACAGTCTAGGGGGTTTAGTGTGTTAACAGACTGAGTTGTGGGTTCAGTGTACTGTGGGGTGGAGCCAACCCGGGAGTGGAGACCCCATGATACCTGCTGTGGGGAAGAGAAGGCTCAGAGGGCAGAATCGGGGGGCATCAGTCAGCTCATGATGTGAAGTGGATGATAGAATGTTAGAATTTGGAACATTCTGGGGTAAAACAGACCTGGACGAAGTTGGAACGGAGAACTCAGAAAGTAACTTCTTTCAAGGAGCAGCAGAGAGGAAGGTAGGGTGAGGAAGGAAAGAGTGATTCAGAATGGGAGATAAGAAGGTGTCAGGCACGCAGCTTGTCTATTTGTTAGTTTCTCCTAGGACCCTGGTGGTAGCTGATGAACCCATAAAAGAATACCTGTTGTGCCTGTTTATGCTGACCTGCTCGACTTTGCCAAAGTTAAAAAGTTCAGGAGGATTTGGAAAGCTATAGACTCTAGCCTTTCCTAATTCAATTCCACCTTACCAGATAGGCAAGACTAGATTCCTTTAAAGTAATTCAGCTCAACATCTTCTGGTTAAACTTTGAACCCTCACATACTGGGAAGAAGAAATATAGTAGAGGAAAAGGAGGTAGAAGGAAGGATAAAAATTAAGAGATGCCTCATAATCTGTTGCACATATTGGGATAAAATTAGTCTCCTGTGATCTCCTTCCCTACCTCCCACTCATAATTTTGAATATCTGGTAATCGTAGGTATATCTTTTCACAAAGACCCCAAAATCACTTCTCCAGTGGATGTCAGGGACTCCCTATATAGTGCGTTATTTAACCTTGATAAGATGACCTAAAAACTAACCTAAACAATGACAAATTAGGAGACATGTTATTGGCTCCGGTTTCTTTTCTCATAATCTTATTTCTAATGTGGTTGTGGTGTTAAATAGAGTCAGAAGATCTAGGGCTGAGTCAGGAATTTCTGCTTGGCTTCTGACTGGCCTTATGGGGAGAAAATTATTTAACCTCCCCAAGCTTTCATTTCCTCATCTGAAAATGGTATTATGACACATGACACTTGCTAACACCCTGATGGGTGATTTTAAAGACCATGTATAAAAACTAATGAAATGGTATAAACACCAGTGGAAGGTAGCCAGGTCCTTTCATAAATCACATAGTTGAGTAAAGAATCTGTATCAGAACCTAATTTTTCTCCTCACTAGCTCTGTGGCCTTTGACAATTCATTTGAGTTCCAAGTCTTGTTTTTTTTCCCTTGTCAAAGAGGTATGATAATATTCTCTGTTTCATGTAGTTTTTATGACGATTAAAATGACATATGTATACTAAAGTATAAAGAATATATTAGTGATTACAATTCTTAATAATGTCCCAGAATAGAATGATACTATTTTGATTATATTTTCTTGTTATAAAAGTATTAATATAATTTTATATTAGTATATTTATATTAGATCCTTTCAAGATTCTTTTCTTTTTTTTTAATAAAAGCATTCTTTTTTTAAAAAAAATATTTATTTATTTATTTAGTTATTTTTTATTTGTTTGCACCGGGTCTTCGTTGCGGCATGCAGGATCTTCGTTGCGGCGTGCGGGATCTTTAGTTGCGGCATGCGGGATCTTTTAGTTGCAGCCTGCGGGCTCTTAGTTGAAGCATGTGGGATCTAGTTCCTTGACCACGGATCGAACCTGGGCCCCCTGCATTGGGAGTGTGGAGTCTTAACCACTGGACGACCAGGGAAGTCCCAAGATTATTTTCATTGAGATTTGTTCTGATATGCAGAGTCAAATTTAAATGAGACATAATCACTTAAAAATGAAACTTGAAATTCAATTACAGATAAAAAATGAGTGCATCCTTAAAGCAAAGATCTTTCATATATTTCACTTCTAATGAAGTCTTTTAGAAAGCAAAACCGTTATAGTCTGTTTTTATTCATAATTTATCAGTTTAATACTTTTTGAATTGAGGGAAATACGGGTTTTATATATATAGGGATAAGGTTATAATAAAAGGGTCTGGGGCTTCCCTGGTGGGGCAGTGGTTGGGAGTCTGCCTGCCTATGCAGGGGACACGGGTTCGTGCCCCCGTCCAGGAAGATCCCACATGCCGCGGAGCGGCTGGGCCCGTGAGCCATGGCCACTGAGCCTGTGCGTCCGGAGCCTGTGCTGCGCAACGGGAGAGACCCGCGTACCGCAAAAAAAAAAAAGGGTCTGGTTACCCAAATATGGTTCAGGTTTATATTGAGATTATTACCACTCAAAGGAAGTCCTTTTTTTGCATTTTTTAAAAATTAAAATATTCTACATTTATACTGGTTAAATTCTAATGTTCTTTAATCTTTTATTTCCTTGGAAGATAATAGTTGGAGAAACTGCTGTGTTTTGCCTACAACTGGCCACAAGGGATTTTGAAAACCAGGAGAAAACTATTTTAACTGGAGACTGTTGCTATATAAACCCACTGGTGAGGAGAACTGTGCGATTTCTTGGTATGTGTTCATTGAATTGTTTTTATTGTTGCTGAAACAATGTTTATGTATAAGCCAACCTTTAAAATGACCAGCATATTAACTGTATTCGAATATTAGATTATATTTTCTTTGAAATGTTTCAATTTGGTTTTTAAAAATAAATACTGCATACTATTTTCTCTCCTGTTTTGCAAAACTCCATTTCGTGGTGTCATTTCCATATTATTTTAAGAAAAACAAATCCCACCACACTTGGATATTTAAATTCTAAAAGAAACTAAAAATTACGTAATTTAAAGAAATGATTTACTATGTTTATTAAATTTCAGAAACAACGCTTAGGTAGAAATGATAATCTAGGTTGGTTATCGAACATCATGAAGGACAAGCAAAATAGCTGGACAAATAAAAGAAATGCTGTATTTGTTAATTATCATAAGTAGCACTCCATGAACTACTTCTGGGGTGTTTTATTTTTTTACAAAAAAATGGTACAAAAACCATTTTTTACAAAAATTGGTGATTTTATTAGGGGACAAGATTTACTGATCCTTTAAATCTCAAATTCTAGCACTAATGATATGAACATGGACGAATTACTGAAAATCATCTCAATTCAAAAGACACGTGGCCAAGACAGGTTTTTTTTAACTGAAACAATAAAACTTAATATAGATTATTATTTCCTGGCTTTATCAAATAAGAAAAAGTGCATCTATATATACTAAATAACATTTAAGATAAATTCTGATCAGTATTAAGATTACGGATACTGTAACCCTTCGATATATTTCCCATATTGATGGGAACAAGATGAAGACTTTGGAGATATTATGCACAGCTCACCTAATCTATATATAAACCCACTAAAGACTAATCAAATGTCATCATGCCTTTAAATCTCTCTGGAGCCGAAAGGTCTTCATATCTAAGACTGTTCATTTTATTGCCGTCAACTTATACATCCCCACAGCCCTCATTTATACAGTTGAAGGGATAGCTTTTATATGAAACTTTAAAAGTTATATTTTTCACATGCATCAATACTGTGTTCTTGACCCATTTAATCTTTGCATGAGAAACATTTAATAACAAAATAAGCAATAATATACTCAGAGCTAAAGTATTTTGATGAAGTTGAACCTTCCTAAATATTGTTAAATTATATTATGCCTACTTAAGTAAAATATTTTTATTCATTTACGCACATATTTCTAAAGAATATACAGGCATACCTCCAAGATATTTGAGCTCAGTTCTAGACCACTACGATAAAGCGAATATGGCAATAAAGCAAGTCACATGAAGTTTTTGGTTTCCCAGTGCATATAGAAGTTACGTGTACACTCTATTGTAGTCTGTTAAGTGTGCAATAGCATTATGTCTTAAAAAAATACATACCTTAATTAAAAATACTTTTAAAAATTAAAATCACTAAAAAATGCTAATCATCACCTGAGCCTTTAATGAGTTGTAATCTTTTTGCTGGTGGAGGGTCTTGCCTCAGCGTTGACGGCTGCTGACTGATCAGGGTGGTAGCATCTGAAGGTTGGGGTGGCTGTGGAAACTTCTTAAAATAGGACAACAATGAAGTTAGCCGCGGTGATTGAGTCTTCCTTTTACGAACGATTTCTTTGTAGCATGCAATGCTGTTTGATAGCTTTTTACCCATGGTAGAGCTTCCTTAGAAATGGTAGTCAATCCTCTCAAACCTTGCTGCTGCTTTATCAACTTAAGTTTATGAAATATTCTAAATCCTTTATTGTCATTTCAACAGTCTTCACAGCACCTTCACCAGGATTAGATTCCATCTCAAGAAACCACTTTCTTTCCTCATCCACAGAAGCAAATCCTCATCCATTCAAGTTTTATCATGAGATTGCAGTGATTCAGTCACATCTTCAAGCTTCACTTCTATTTCTAATTCTTTTCCTATTTCTACCACATCTTCAGTGACCTCCTCCACTGAAGTCTTGAACCCCTCCAAGTCATCCATGAGGACTGAATCACCTTCTTTCAAGCTCCTGTTTAATGTTAATATTTTGACCTCTTCCCATGAATCATGAATGTTCTTAATGGCATCTAGAATGGTGAATCCTCTCCAGAAGGTTTTCAGTTAACTTTGCCCAGATCCATCGGAGGAACCCCTATCTATGGCAGCTCCAGGCATATGAAATGTATTTCTTAAATAATGAGACTTGAAAATCTGAATTACTCCTCATGACCTGCAGAATGAATGTTGTGTCAGCAGGCATGAAAACAACATTAATCTCATTGTACATCTCATCAGAGCTCTTGGGTGGCCAGGTGCGTTGTCAATGAACAGTAATATTTTGAAAGGAATTTTTTTTCTGAGCAGTAGGTCTCAACAGTGGGCTTAAAATATTTAGTAAATCATGTTGTAAACAGATAATGCTGTCATCCAGGCTTTGTTGTTCCATTTATTGAGAAAAGGCAGAGTATATTTAGCATAACTCTTAAGGGCCCTAGGCTTTACAGAATAGTAGGTGAGCATTGGCTTCATCTTAAAATTACCAGCTGCATAAGCCCCAAGGAAGAGGGTCAGCCTGTCTTTTGAAGCTTTAGAGCCAGGCATTTTCTTCTCCTTAGATCTGAAAGTCCTTGATGGCATCTTCTTCCAATAGCAGGTTGTTTTGTCTACATTGAAAATTTGTTGTTTAGTGTAGATACCTTCAGTAATGATCTTAGCTAGATCTTCTGGATAGCTTGCTGCAGCTTCTATATCAGCAATTGCTGTTTCACTTTCTACTTTCCTGATATGGAGATGACTTATTTCCTTAAACCTCATGAATCATCCCCTGCTAGCTTCAAACTTTTCTTCTGTAGCTTCCTCACCTCTCTTAACTTTTTTTTTTTTTTTTTTGCGGTACGCGGGCCTCTCACTGTTGTGGCCTCTCCCGTTGCGGAGCACAGGCTCCGGACGTGCAGGCTCAGCGGCCATGGCTCACGGGCCCAGCCGCTCCGCGGCATGTGGGATCCTCCCGGACCAGGGCACGAACCCGTGTCCCATGCATCGGCAGGCGGACTCTCAATCACTGCGCCACCAGGGAAGCCCTCTCTCAACTTTTATAGAATTGAATAGAGTTAGGGCCTTGCTCTGGATTAGGCTTTGGTTTAAGGGAATATTATGGCTGGTTTGATCTTCTATCCAGACCACTAAAACTTGCTCCATATCAGCAGTAAGGCTGTTCCGCTTTCTTATCATCCTTTAAGAACTTTTCCTTTGTGTTTGCAACTTGACTGACTGTTTAGCACAAGAGACCTAGCTTTCAGCCTATCTCAGCTTTCAACTAAGCTTCATCATTTCTAGCTTTTGATTAAGAGTGAGATGTGTGACTCTTCCTTTCACTCGTACACTTAGAGGCTATTGTAGGATTTTTAATGGCCTAATTTCAATAATGTTGTGTCTTAGGGAATAGGGGGTCCTGAGGAGAGGGAGAGAAATATAGGGGAACGGCTGGTTGGTGGAGCGGTCAGAGTACACACATTTATCAGTTAAATTCACTGCCTTGTATGGGTGCAGTTGTGCTGCCCCAAAACAGTTACCATAGTAACATCAAAGATCACTGATCACAGATCACCAATAACAAATATAATCATAATGAAAAACTTTGAAATATTGGGAGAATTTCTGAAATGTGACATAGACACACAGAGTGAGCAAATGTTATTGGAAAAATGGTGCCAATAGTGTTGCTCAACACAGGGTTGCCACAAACCTTCCATTTGTAAAAAAAATGCACTCTCTGTGAAGCCCAATAAAGCGAACCTCAGTAAAACGAAGTCTGCCTGAATGGCACACAGTAAAGTGTGCTTTTAAGTCTCTGCATGTTTCTTACTTCTTATATGATTTTATAAAATATTTAGGAGTGCTTTGGTTTGTTTCTTGTTTCCTTGTTTATCATGATTTGGATGTTTCTAGTTTGTTAAAATAAAATGGAAGCTTGTGCGCAAAGCATTACTGCATAATAAGACATCACTCTTCATAGCGACTTTATTCTGGAGGTCAGCACAGTGGGTACACTCATGAGATCTCACTTTAATGAGTATCTTTGTAGTTAACTTCAATATTGGCCTTGGGCCTGATGCACTATTTTAATTCTAAAGCACATTTGGGAACTTTACAAGTATCAAGAGACATTTCCATATCCTTATCACACATTCCTCTGTATTTTAAACAGGAAAACTTATTGTACCAGATAAAAAGAATGGTTTGGTTAAATAAAATGAGTACTTCTTAGCCTAGGTTTCAAGCGAAAAGAGGTGAAGACTTGCCATTTATATTGCCATGCTAGACCATGAGATTTGGAAAGAGAGAGTATATGCGGTAACATTTTATTGAGCTTTGTTCTTTTCCATTTCTCTGCTTATGCCAGATTTCTGATTTGAGTATCATTTACTTGTATGGCTCATGGAATACTGGTAAGATGTAAAGAAAGCTTTTCATTGCTTCCTTGTAAGTTTTTTCAATAGAGAACTAAGGTCTTTGGTTCATGGTGGTTTGTATGCACATAGAGTTTTGCTATGTGCAGGTTTGGGTGCAAGAACCTTGCATGATGTTACATAATATTTTGAAAATGAAAAGGATAGTCATGTATCTAATCCTGGAAAATTATTTGATCCTGGTGAGTTGCAACACAACTGCCAATAATTATGTAAAGGCTTAGGAAACAAACAATCCAGAAATACATGACAAAGATAAAAAAGCATCTAATTATCATAATAGAATTTTTTGACTTTTTAATGAGCCGACTGTTTGGGAAGTATTATTTTGGCATAGTTTTAAAATGTCCTGATGGATTTTATTACCCAAAATTATAAAAGAACGGATTTCTTTACATCGATACCACATCCTTGAGGATTGTATCTGTACGTTTATTGACAATGCTGCCAAAGAATTTATTTTGCCTATCCTATCTAAGTAGAAAGATAAGTTTTGGCAATAATGACCAATGACATTGAATGTAGAAAATATTTTTGGTATTTGAGTAAATTGGCGTGTTCCTTACAAAAGGGGAAAAATTTATGTACTTAATTTTATACCTTCAGGTAAACAAAGTAAATAAATTTTACTACTGTGAAGAATATTTAAACATTATAATCTAATTGCTTTATTATTTACTAAATTGTCCCAAATTTGATAAATTGAAACTCAAGCCATAAAAGATAAGGCGGGACTTAGCTGTTATATGACTTTAAAAAATGTGTTTCTGATGGCGATATAGAGATTAATCTGAAAACATTCTGCTTTACTTAAGATTTTCCATGGTATTTAAATGAAGACTGATGGCACTGGATTTTGCTGCTAATTGGCACCTCCAGCTGAGTTAATATCAGTTTGAATGAGCTTAAGAGGCATAATCAAAGGGAGATGACTGCTCTGCTTAATGTTAGTAAGATTAAACAAAAATTCAAAAATAGGGAAAAAATAAAGATTACTAACATTAGCAGAAGGTGATAGACTGAACCCTCTCAAGGGAAACACATCTCCATTTAAAAAATCTCATTATCCAAACACAGCCTTAGAATATATTTTCTTCTTTTATCATATGTCTTATAAACCTGCCGTGCATAAAAATGTAGCCAGTGGTAGACAGCTCAATATGTTAAATAATTTAACACTCCCACTACTTCAGAAAGCAAAGGGAGGAGCTGGAGGGAGTGAAATGGAAGGAACTGTATATATATATATATGTATGTAGGAACTATATTATAGTTTCTAAAATATTTCCATCTTGGTGTATTGTAAATTGAACCACAATAAACCAAAAAGTTAAAATGGTGTGTTTTCTTCCTCAGGAATTTATACATTTGGACTGTTTGCTACAGACATCTTTGTAAATGCCGGACAAGTAGTTACAGGAAATCTGGCTCCACATTTTCTCGCCCTGTGTAAACCCAACTACACGGCACTTGGGTGTCAGCAGTATACACAGTTCATCAGTGGGGAAGAGGCCTGCACGGGCAACCCGGATCTCATCATGAGAGCAAGGAAAACATTTCCATCCAAAGAAGCGGCTCTCAGTGTCTATGCAGCTATGTATCTGACAGTAAGTAAGAATTAGAAACCATTTTTAGTTTGTCTTTCTGGTAATTCTCCCAAAGCAGAAATTATTTCTCCCTGCCATAATGGAAGTCACAGTAACAGCTTTCTGCAGGACATTTAATTTATTTTTAATGATAGCTGTTTGTACTGTGAATAAAATTAAGTCAGTTGACTCTCGTGAGATTATGTGTGGGTATTTGGTTGTATTAAAAAATATAGCCATTAGCATTTCCATTGGAGAATATGTTTGTCTTTATTATTAAATAGGGCTTAATGGAAACAAATTTATCCTATAGCAGTTGCCATAAACTTGTAATAGTGCAAGTAAGAGAACTACCCAGGCCTCTTAGCCACCTACTCAAGTTCTAATGTTCTCTGGTAAAGGTGGGGAAAGAGGCACTCTTTTTCCAGAAAGTTCTTTTGTTATTGGTAACTATATCATCTTAATATCTCAATGAGTGTTTTAATATTTTCTCATAGAACTAACCAAAATGCCCTTAAAAATCATATATATTTTCTTTATTCTTGAGTATTTGCCATCATTTTAGTGGTAGGAGCCAGGCCCTAAGTGCTGCTATCTTAGGACATTTAGGTGGAAGTAAGTGGCCAAAGCTGAATGCATTAATGACAGGCAGGAGTACAAAGAAGGGCAGCCTTGGCAGGCAGCTCTTGACCCCAGTATTTATATCCATCAGTCTTTCCCTCTATCACCAGAATGTGCCTTGCCAGCTATAAGGTTGAACTCCCAAAAGTGTGCTTTGAAGGCTTTTCCATAGGTACAATAAAAAGTGCAGAAAATTTTTCCTTTCGGAGTTCTCCTGTCCAACAATGCCAATAACTACTTCTGATTTCAGCTCATTGATGAGACCTCAGGACCAATTTGAAAACAAATTTGATAATTTCTGATTACTTGACAAAACGCAGAATTATTTTTACCTTCAACGAGCTATTTGATTATGGAAATGTTTCTAACGCTCCTGATGCAATCTTGTCAGTTTATCTCTAAAAGAGAGAATATCTGCTGTGACACCTCTACTTGAGATTGGAAATAAAGGTTACTAAAGAAAGGAGAATTTAAGAGAGGAACTATGGCATCATACATAACATTCACGATGGCATGGTAATTTTGGAGGTCATAAGGGTGTGTGCATTTTTTTTGTTGTTGTTTGTTTGTTTTTGCGGTACGCGGGCCTCCCACTGCCGCGGCCTCTCCCACTGCGGAGCACAGGCTCCAGACACACAGGCTCAGCGGCCATGGCTCACGGGCCCAGCCGCTCCGCGGCACGTGGCATCCTCCCAGACCGGGGCACGAACCCGTGTCCCCTGCATCGGCAGGCAGACTCCCAACCACTGCGCCACCAGGGAAGCCCAGGGTGTGTGCATTTTAACATTTTAAAAGTTTTTAATCCAAGCTAATCTACCACTCACTACCTGGACTTCTATTTTTTTTTAATTTAATTTAATTTTTTTTTAATATACAGCAGGTCCTTATTAGTCATCCATTTTATACACATCAGTGTATACATGTCAATCCCAATCTCCCAATTCATCCCACCACCACGCCCACCCCCCGCCGCTTTCCCCCCTTGGTGTCCATACGTTTGTTCTCTACATCTGTGTCTCTATTTCTGCCCTGCAAACCGGTTCATCTGTACCATTTCCCTAGGTCCTGCGTTAGTATATGATATTTGTTTTTCTCTTTCTGACTTGCTTCACTCCGTATGACAGTCTCTAGATCCATCCACATCTCTACAAATGACCCACTTTCATTCCGTTTTATGGCTGAGTAATATTCCATTGTACATATGTACCACATTGTCTTTATCCATTCGTCTGTTGATGGGCTTTAGGTTGCTTCCATGACTGGGCTATTGTAAATAGTGCTGCAGGGAACATTGGGGTGCATGTGTCTTTTTGAATTATGGTTTTCTCTGGGTATATGCCCAGTAGTGGGATTGCTGGGTCATATGGTAATAGTATTTTTAGTTTTTTAAGGAACTTCCATACTGTTCCCCATAGTGGCTGTATCAACTTACATTCCCTCCAACAGTGCAAGAGGGTTCCCTTTTCTCCACACCCTCTCCAGCATTTGTTGCTTGTAGATTTTCTGATGATGCCCATTCTAACTGGTGTGAGGTGATACCTCATTGTAGTTTTGATTGACACTTCTCTAATAATTATTGATGTTGAACAGCTTTTCATGTGCTCCTTGGCCATCTGTATGTCCTCTTTGGAGAAATGTCTATTTATGTCTTCTGCCCATTTTTTGATTGGATTGTTTGTTTTTTTAATATTGAGCTGCATGTGCTGTTTATATATTTTGGAGATTAATCCTTTGTTGATTCGTTTGCAAATATTTTCTCACATTCTGACCATTGTCTTTTTGTCTTGTTTATGGTTTCCTTTGTTTATGGTTTCCTTTGCTGTGAAAAAGCTTTTAAGTATCATTAGGTTCCATTTGTTTATTTTTGTTTTTATTTCTATTACTTTAGGAGGTGGATCAAAAAAGATATTGCTGTGATTTATGTCAAAGAGTGTTCTTCCTGTGTTTCCCTCCAAGAGTTTTATAGTGTCCGGTCTTACATTTAGGTCTCTAATCCATTTTGAGTTTATTTTTGTGTATGGTGTGAGGGAGTGTTGTAATTTCATTCTTTTACATGTACCTGTCTAGTTTTCCCAGCACCACTTGTTGAAGAGACCGTCTTTTCTCTGTTATATATCCTTGCCTCCTTTGTCATAGATTAGTTGACATAGGTGCATGGGTTCATCTCCGCACTTTCTATCCGATTCCACTGATCTATATTTCTGTTTTTGTGCCAGTACCATATTGTCTTGATTACTGTAGCTTTGTAGTATAGTCTCAAGTCAGGGAGTCTGATTCCTCCACCTCTGTTTTTTCCCTCAGGGCTGCTTTGGCTATTTGGGGTCTTTTGTGTCTCCATACAAATTTTAAGACTTTCTATTCTACTTCTGTAAAAAATGCCACTGGTAAGTCCATAGGGATTGAATTGAATCTGTAGATTGCTTTGGGTAGTATAATCATTTTCACAATATTGATTCTTCCAATCCAAGAACATGGTATATCTCTCCATCTGTTGGTATCATCTTTAATTTCTTTCATCAGTGTCTTATAGTTTTCTGCATACAGGTCTTTTGTCTCCCTAGGTAGGTTTATTCCTAGGTATTTTATTATTTTTGTTGCAGTGGTAAATGGGAGTGTTTCCTTAATTTCTCTTTCAGATTTTTCATCATTAGTGTATAGAAAAGCAAGATATTTCTGTGCGTTAATTTTGTATCCTGCAACTTTACCAAATTCATTGATTAGCTCTAGTAGTTTTCTGGTGGCATTTTTAGGGTTCTCTATGTATAGTATCATGTCATCTGCAAACAGTGACAGTTTTACTTCTTCTTTTCTAATTTGTATTCCTTTTATTGTTTTTTCTTCTCTGATTGCTGTGGCTAGGACTTCCAAAGCTATGTTGAATAATCGTGGTGAGACATCCTTGTCTTGTTCCTGATCTTAGAGGAAATGCTTTCAGTTTTTCACCATTGAGAATGATGTTTGCTGTGGGTTTGTTATATATGGCCTTTATTATGTTGAGGTAGGTTCCCTCTCTGCCCACTTTCTGGAGAGTTATTATCATAAATGGGTGTTGAATTTTGTCAAAATCTTTTTCTGCATCTATTGAGATGATCAGATGGTTTTCATTCTTCACTTTGGTAATATGGTGTATCACATTGATTGATTTGCATATATTGAAGAATCCTTGCATCCCTGGGATAAATCCCACTTGATCATTGTGGATGATCCTTTTATGTGTTGTTGGATTCTGTTTGCTAGTATTTTTTTGAGGATTTTTGCATCTATATTCATCAGTGATATTGGTCTGTAATTTTCTTCTCTTGTAGTAGCTTTGTCTGGTTTTGGTATCAGGGTGATGGTGGCGTCATAGAATGAGTTTGGGAGTGTTCTTTCCTCTGCAATTTTATGGAAGAGTTTCAGAAGGATGGGTGTTAGCTCTTCTCTAAATGTTTAATAGAATTCACCCGTGAAGCCATCTGGTCCTGGACTTTTGTTTGTTGGAAGATTTTTAATCACTGTTTCAGTTTCATTACTTATGATTGGTCTGTTCATATTTTCTATTTCTTCCTGGTTCAGTCTTGGAAGGTTATACCTTTCTAAGAATTTGTCTGTTTCTTCCAGGTTGTCCATTTTATTGGCATAGAGTCGCTTGTAGTAGTCTCAGGGTGGTTTGTATTTCTGCAGTGTGTGTTGTAACTTCTCCTTTTTCATTTCTAATTTTATTGGTTTGAGTCTTCTCCCTCTTTTTCTTGATGCATCTGGCTAATGGTTTCTCAATTTTGTTTATCTTCTCAAAGAACCAGCTTTTAGTTTTATTGATCTTTGCTATTGTTTTCTTTGTTTCCATTTCATTTATTTCTGCTCTGATATTTATGATTTCTTTCCTTCTGCTAACTTTGGGTTTTGTTTGTTCTTCATTCTCTAGTTCCTTTAGGTGTAAGGTTAGATTGTTTATTTGAGATTTTTCTTGTTTCTTGAGGTAGGCTTGCATTACTATAAACTTCCCTCTTAGAACTGCTTTTGCTGCATCCCATAGGTTTTGGATCATCGTGTTTTCATTGTAATTTGTCTCTAGGTATTTTTTGATTTCCTCTGATTTCTTCAGTGATCTCTTGGTTATTTAGTAACGTATTGTTTAGCCTCCATGTGTTTGTGTTTTTTAACTTTTTTTCCCTGTAATTGATTTCTAATCTCATTGTGTTGTGGTCAGAAAACATGATTGATATGATTTCAATTTTCTTAAATTTAGTGCGGTTTGATTTGTGACCCAAGATGTGATCTATCTTGGAGAATGTTCCATGAAGAAAGTGTAATCTGCTGTTTTTGGGTTGAATGTCCTATAAATATCAATTAAATCTAGCTGGTCTATTGTGTCATTTATAGCTTGTGTTTCCTTATTAATTTTCTGTTTCGATGATCTGTCCATTGGTGTAAATGAGGTGTTAAAGTCCCCCACTATTGTGTTACTATCAATTTCCTCTTTTATAGCTGTTAGCAGTTGCCTTATGTATTGAGGTGCTCCTGTGTTGGGTGCATATATATTTATAATTGTTATATCTTCTTTTTGGATTGATCCCTTGATCATTATGTAGTGTCCTTCCTTGTCTCTTGTAACATTCTTTATTTTAAAGTCTATTTTGTCTGATACGAGTATTGCTACTCCAGCTTTCGTTTGGTTTCCATTTGCATGGAATATCTTTTTCCATCCTGTCACTTTCAGTCTGTATGTGTCCCTAGGTCTGAAGTGGGTCTCTTGTAAACAGTATATATATGGGTTTAGTTTCTGTATTCATTCAGCCAGCCTGTGTCTTTTTGTTGGAGCATTTAATCCATTCACGTTTAAGGTAATTATCACTATGTATGTTCCTATGACCATTTTCTTAATTGTTCTGGGTTTTTTTGTAGGTCCTATTCTGCTCTTGTGTTTCCCACTTAGAGAAGTTCCTTTAGCATTTGTTGGAGAGCTCATTTGGTTGTGCTGAATTCTCTTATCTTTTGCTTGTCGGTAAAGCTTTTGATTTCTCCGTCAAATCTGAATGAGATCCTTGCTGGGTAGAGTAATCTTGGTTGTAGGTTTTTCCCTTTCATCACTTTAAATATGTCCTGCCACTCCCTTCTGGCTTGTAGAGTTTCTGCTGAGAAATCAGCTGTTAACCTTATGGGAGTTCCCTTGTATGTTATTTGTCATTTTTCCCTTGTTGCTTTCAATAATTTTTCTTTCTTTTTAATTTTTGTCAGTTAGATTACTATGTGTCTTGGCATATTTCTCCTTGGGTTTATCCTGCCTGGGACTCTCTGCGCTTCCTGCACTTGGCTAACTATTTCCTTTCCCGTGTCAAGGAAGTTTTCGTCTATAATCTCTTCAAATATTTTCTCGGGTCCTTTCTCTCTGTCTTCTCCTTCTGGGGCCCCTATAATGTGAATGTTGTTGCGTTTAATGTTGTCTCAGAGGTCTCTTAGGCTGTCTTCATTTATTTTTATTATTTTTTCTTTATTCTGTTCCACAGCTGTGAATTCCACCATTCTGTCTTCCAGGTCACTTATCCGTTCTTCTGCCTCAGTTATTCTGCTATTGATTCCTTCTAGTGTATTTTTCATTTCAATTATTGTATTGTTCATCTCTGTTTGTTTGTTCTTTAATTCTTCTAGGTCTTTGTTAAACACTTTTTGTATCTTCTCAATATTTGTCTCCATTCTTTTTCTGAGGTCCTGGATCATCTTCACTATCATTATTCTGAATTGTTTTTCTGGAAGGTTGCCTATCTCCACTTCATTTGGTTGTTTTTCTGAGATCTTATCTTGTTCCTCCATCTGATACATCGCCCTCTGCCTTTTCATCTTGTCTATCTTTCTGTGAATGTGGTTTTTGTTCCACAGGCTGCAGGATTGAGGCTATCTAAGAGGCTTGTGCAAGTTTCCTGATGGGAAGGACTGGTGGTGGGTAGAGCTGGGTGTTGCTCTGGTGGGCAGAACTAATTAAAACTTTAATCTGCTTGTCTGCTGATGGGTGGGGCTGGGTTCCCTCCCTTTTGGTTGTTTGGCCTGAGGCAGCCCAGCACTGGAGACTATCCTGCTCTTTGGTGGGGCTAATGGCCGACTCTGGGAGGGCTCACGCCAAGGAGTACTTCCCAGAACTTCTGCTGCCAGTGTCCTTGTCCTCATGGTGTGACACAGCCACCCCCCGCCTCTGCAGGAGGCCCTCCAACACTGGAAGGTAGGTCTGGTTCAGTCTCCTATGGGGTCACTGCTTCTTCTCCTGGGTCCCGATGCACACACTACTTTGTGTGTGCCCTCCAAGAGTGGAGTCTCTGTTTCCCCCAGTCCTGTCGAAGTCCTGCAATCAAATCCCGGTAGCCTTCAAGGTCTGATTCTCTAGGAATTCCTCCTCCTGTTGCCGGACCCCCAGGTTGGGAAGCCTGACGTGGGGCTCAGAACCTTCACTCCAGTGAGTGGACTTCTGTGCTAAAAGTGTTCTCCAGTTTGTGAGTCACCCACCCAGCAGTTATGGGATTTGATTTTATTGTGATTACACCTCTCCTGCCATCTCATTGTGGCTTCTCCTTTGTCTTTGGGTGTGGGTATCGTTTTTGGTGAGTTCCAGTGTCTTCCTGTCGATGACTGTTCAGCAGTTAGTTGTGATTACGGTGCTCTAGCAAGAGGGAGTGAGAGCACGTCCTTCTACTCCGCCATCTTGAACCAATCTCCTCTTTATTACTTTTCACTACCTGGACTTTTAAAAAAATCCCATCAAGAAAATTTTTATAGTTAAGGATCAAATCCCATCCTATCCATTTTCTCTTCTGACTTCTGTACAATTTTCCAGTTACAGTTTCCTTCTTACGCTCACTCTGCTCCCAACTGTGTTCCTCTAATTTCTCCTGATTTCCGCTACACACTTGAAGGTGCTTCTAGACTTCATATGAAATCTTCTAAGCCATGCGTATTCTTTCCTATTCACTAAATTGCTTGACTGCGTGTTCCACCTCTCCTAGAATATGGAACATTCAGCCTTAATATGAAGATTTAAAACTTGAGTGAACCAGTAGCCATAAAATACTTTTCAATCATTGTCATCACACCTAAATCCGATGTTTGTATTTGTATCTGGGTATGAGTTGTAAATGTATCTGCATATACACATGTGATCAAGCCAATGACTTTAGACAAATTTTAGAATACTCTCTGACCCCAAATACTGTGACATGGTTATCTTAGCACTGGCATAGATGTTAGATTTTACTGTGTAATCAGGGTGTGCCAATGGTGGTGAATGTGTTAGTATAGTGAGATACTTGGTCTTTTTATTCTGCCAAAATGGTGTGTCTGCTGGCATTTGTTTTAGCAACTTCTTGTTTTATTTTTTTAGCAACTTACCTAAAGGCATTTATTTAAACTGCTTCTGAATTATAAGCCATACTGTTCTAATCTGTAATAAACCTTTGGAGATGTTTTAATAATAATTATTACTATTATTAGCAAACATTTATTGAGCATTTGCTATATGCCAGGCATGAGTGCTTTACTTTTACTAATTTATTTAATACATTACTAGTTCTTATTTATGTGTTTTAAAATTTGTTCTTTATTTATCATTATTATTATTGTAATAACTGATTATTTGTATTAATTTATTGAATCCTCATAACAACTTCATGTAGTATATACTATTATTATGCACATTTTACAGATGAGGACACTCAGAAGGTGAAGTAACTTGCCCGGATCCATAGAACCACACTTTTTCCTGGCTACAATGATTCTAAATGTTCCAGAGAGGGAATCATTAAATCCTATTAGCCCTAATATGTGTGTGGTTAGCTGAGTTCCCTCCTGGTCCTACATAATTTCAGCATACATAAAAGTTAAAACCAAAGGTTCAGATGGTAGATATGTTTAGAGAAAAAAAAATTAATAACACTCCAGCATTCGGAATTCTTCTATCGTTAAACAGTGATTCAGACTAAAAGTCAGCATTCCTGCTTGTAATTACATTGAAGGGTACCGCTGTCTTTTTAACAATAGATTCTGTTCTTTGCTAACTGCTTTTCTCTCTTCTCCACCACCCCTTTGTGTGTGTAAGTGTGGGCGGCTGCCATGGCAACTCTGAATATAACTCCTACTGCAGATGGAGGGAGTAGTCAGGATTTGCTGTTCTGTTTGAACCTGTACATATATTTCTTCCCAGCTTCACTGGAGACACCTTGGGGAAACTATATAAGAGAAATGTTGGGGTGTTTCAAATTAATACAGTCTCATGAAACACTTGCCAGAATTTTGACGTGTAGGTAAATAGGGGAAGACAGCCATATACTCAATATTCTCTGTGGAAATAGGCTTATTGCTATATTTAGGGAGAGAGATTTGTTTAATGTGGTGAAGGTGTTATAAATGTATGTAAACACATAAATAAAAATAAATGAGCCCTAGGAGGAACTATGTGAATAAGAACTGAAGAATATTTTCCTGCTGCTTCTCTTTGTGGATTAGTAAATAAAATTAAGGAACTTGAACTCTCCCTTAGCATCTGACTTTAATTAAGGCTTTGGAGATAATTTGATCACAGAGTTGTTCTCTTTTGCTTTACTGAGAACTTTCAGGAAAAAAGAAAATCCTATGCCTAGTTTTGCAAATGCTGTCGGTTTCCCAGGAAAAAATTCTAAAGGTTATTTAACCCTCAACCATTAAATTTATAATTCAGTGTTAAGTTGCATTAGAATAATATTTAAATTTAGCTGTGTGGTATTTCTTTTCATATAAAATGGATAAAGCTTTGTTTGATTAAAGTCAAATGAACTCCAGAGTTGAGAATGAGACATAATATTTGGTGACTTTCCAGTTAACCTCATAAACCGTTGAAACAAAAAGTCGTAGAATGGTCTCTTTAGGTCACTTCCAATTCTGGCCTTAGATTTTCTGAAAATCTTTTTTAAAAAAGGGAAGGGTCAGCTACATTTATTGAATTTTAGTCTTTTCCCACTGTCTGTTGCCACGTAAAAAACCACCCTTAACCTCAAAACAAGAATTTATTATCCTCAGGACTCTGTAGGCTGACCTGTGGTTTTCTTGGTAGTCAATCCTCTTTGCTTCTCTCGTGGGTCGCATTCAGCTGACCAGTCAGCTGGGGGTGGACTGAGCTGGGACAGCCCCAATAGCTGGGCTCTCTCATTCTCAAGAGGCCTTTCTCACAGGTTGTTTTCCCTGACAGAATCTTAGAGCAGCCTACCAAAAGGGCAGAGGTCCAAGCTGTAAGGCATCTTGAGGCATAGGCTCCAAAACTTGTTCAACATCCCCATCTCTGTATTCTCTTGATCAAAGCACATCACAAGGCCAGCCCAGATTGATGGGGATGGAGAAACAGTCTCCACCTAGAGATGGGAGGCACAGCAAAGTCAGATTATAAAGAGCTGAATATGCTGGGAAAGGAGGAATTTGTGGACATTAAACAATTTACTACAGTCTTTTCCCAGAATATTAGTGGAAAGCTCTAAAATATCATTTTCTTCTCTTCTTCCTCTTCGTTGTTGGCAGATCATTCGTATCATCCTACTGTCACTTCCCACATGGCCATCTTTTATAATAAGCTCACAAGGTCCCACGTGCAGCAATGACTGCTTGCAGGCTGCCAAGACCAGAGTTAAATAAACACAGCCCACTGGTGTGTCTACCCCTCCTTTTGTGATGTTTTACCTAATTCTTCACAGGGGCATGAGCAGGGCTTCATTCTGGGGTACAGGAATTTGGCGGAGCATGCCTATTACTTGCAGCATTTGGCTCCATGAGACTGACTGGTCGGGGACTGTGTTTGGAAAAGAAGGGTTGGGGTGGGTAAAAAGAAAAGCTCTGGGCTGCCTTCACAAATTGGTCTTCACTGGCTGGTGAGACCTGGCTGCCCTCAGAAAGCCATTCCTCTAAATCTTCTCTGCTCAGGAGTAATTTAACACTGAAATGTATAAGGTCCCTGTGCTCTAGATTTCAAATGAGCAAATTTTATTCTACTAGATAATATATCAAGAAGTATTTACTGAGCACCCACTCATAATGTGGCTGCTGTGCTATTACTTGACTACCTGTGCCACAACCACTGATATTAGCCGACTGACGTTCTGCTGTCAGCCTTCAGCTATGTGTTATTGGTAACAGGTGGGGAAGGTACGAAAGGTATCCGCAAAGTACCCATGGGGTTCCAGTATTTTCACTACCATAGATCCCTTTTATAGTTTACCTTTCCCCTCCCCCCCACTCCTCCATGAACTCCATGTCTTTAAGTTTTCTATTAACACATTAACACTTTCCCATCTCAACTTAGGCCCAGATATTAAACAATGGTCCATAATAATAAAACTATAATATGCTGCTTTGAAACTGCACAATAGTTATTAAAACTGCACACGTACAATTATTAAATAACAACCAGTAAATGGTTAAAGACACATGGATACTCTGCCTCTTCACCTTAATTTTACCTGGCTTCTGTAAGTGACACTTATATCTGGGTATTCGGTGATTGACCTGTGGCTTTGTAGTGGCATCTGGTTTTCTGGTCACATCACAAAAATTCCTGTGCGTTCCACAACATAGCAGAACCACTCAGCAGCATGAGATCACCAGTGTCGCCACCTGACTTAATATAGTTCCAGCCAAAAGCAAAGAGTTACTGACATTTTAGTTAGTGCGTGTGGGCTTGTTGTGGGTAAATATACTGTTCTGTTAGGTTCGTTGAAATATTGAAAAATATGTCGTGGCGTTCCATTGATACATCTGGGGTTTCTTAGGTGTCAGCAAACTCCAGCTTGGGGATTGCTGGCAGCACTTGCACATTCTAATTAGGAAAAGGGGACTTACTATCATTGGGCAATATAATATAAGATAGCCAGGGCTGCATTATGACTTCTGTAGGCCCTAGGCACTTACATGTGCCTTCATAGGCCCCTTCTGCCATTAAAAAAAAAATGACCTCGTTACTATAAAAACAAATTTGTAAATAATATACATTCAACATTTTCTTTAATATTCACTTTTTCCTTCTGATTTTAAAAGATATTAAGACAGTTTCATGGGTCCCTAGAAGTATCATGGGCCCTAGAAGTATCACTGTGCCTACGGGAGAACTTTGTCCTGAGGATGGTACATAATAAAGCTCTAAGTGAAATATGATTGTTAGTGTAGCAGGTAATGACAGTGGGAGCCACTGAGTGTCCAGGAGGGAAGAGATCACTTCTGACAAGCACCTTGGGGAGAGCTTCAGAAGTAAGTGGTACTTGGGATGGGTCTTGGAGATGAATATGATTTGAATAGGTAAAGAAGAGACATTCCAGGTAAGGGGGCAGGGAGAGCAAAGGCCAGGAGCAAGAAACAGCAGACACAATTAGGATGGACTAAGGCGGGGAAGCTCACGTTAGGAGTATATGGTGTGTGTGTGTGTTGTGGGGGGGGGATTGTGAGGTTTAAGGATTAGCAGGAATAAATAAATCAGAAAGACCTTGTAAACCAATCTGAGGCCAGATGCTTGAATTAATAAGCAATACAGAGTAAAATAACGTTACAGAAGCAGTTCTTTAGAATGATTTTATTTACTTCAATTTCATTAAATATATTTTGAGTACTTAGAATGCATCCAGCCTGTACCTACTGATATCAACTCCTCCTGAAGTTTAAAATAGCCTGATAGAGAGTAAAGAGGGAATTAAAAAGGAAAGAAGCTAAAAGCTTAGGGAATATTTTAAGGTTGTCAATCTCAGACATGAAACGATAGGGATTTAAATTCAGCTGGTTTCCTTAAGATTGAAAGCCCTAGTGCTGATGATACCAGAGTCAGATGATATGAAATGTATAGATTCAAGCAGCTGAGGGATCCCTAAGCATTTTCTCTTAGAGCACAGGAATAGGAGTCAGACCTAGACCTAGAGCCAGTGCTCTGATATGCACCTCAGGGTTTATACACGACCACCAGCTTACTTAGATGCTATGGCTAAATGGAGCCAAATCCCTGGGCCCAATTTTTGTATTTCGTACTGTTTCTGTATTCCATCCTCCTGTTCCCCAGCTTCCGTTTGTTAAAAAGTAACTGCCTAGCATCATACTAAGTACTCTCTATGCCTTAATCTTCACGATGGCTGGAATGAGTTTGGCTATCTTCATTTTAAAGGTAACAAAGCTGAGGATACAAGAGGCTAATTAACGTGATTAAAGGTATTCAGCTAGTTTTTGTTAGAGCTGGGACTGTGACCCAGGTCGGTGTGACTCCAAAGCCAGTATTTGGTCTCTTATATCACACTACCTCCTGAGATGTGCCCCAGTGAACAGAAGGCAGCTACATTCTGAGTTATCTTCAGAGTCCGGTACCTTACATATAGTAGGTGAAGAAAACTACTTAGTTGATTTTAATTGAAATGTTCCACAATATGAATTAGGAAGGTTGTCAAAAAAGTATGCATTCCATAATTTCCTGTTTTGTGTCCTATTTTCCAGGCAGCCGGGTAGCTCAAACACTAAAAGTTACACAAATGGTCATTATTACTGGACTTTAATTGTACTTTGATTTTAAGCGAATACGTATTTTATTCTTATGAACCTTAATTTTGAATATCTGTGTTCTGCACATTGTTTGAGATGTTAAAAGAACTTCAGTTGCTTTTAAAATGACAATTTCTAAGTTATCTTCAACTTCTTTACAATGTACAATAATTGGCGACGTAATAACCTAACTACCACTGGCCATGCTTAATGCTGATTAGATCTCTGTGGTAGGCAATATTACTTTGATGTTATGGGCCAGAACTCTATTCATAAGCGTGGAATGTGTCTTCCCAAGGCTCCAGTGTGCTAACCACCTCTTGTTTATCTTGCCTGATCAGAATGATGTCTTGGATGTAAGGATCAGTATGGTGGTCTGTGAGATGTTCAGAATGTCCACCTCACTTCAGACTATGATGTGGCAAAGAGTAGGAGAGTTAACATAACACTGACATAAACTGTGATGTAAGGAGTTGCTCGTTCCATGTGAATGTGAACCGTTTCTCATCCTCTTTCTTGAATGAGATAGAAAAGAACACATTTAACAAATCAGTGGTCACCACTACTTGGCTGAAGATTCAGTAGTCTACATTCATTCTCCAGGATCTGTCCAGACTGGTGAATTAAATGGAGACGAGGAGACCTACCACCACTGCATTCTTAAGATCCTAATCGGTGGCATTAAATCTTTACCATCTTCCCTTTCCTAATGCAATATTATTTTTTATTTATTATCTTGGCAGGACTGGGAGAATATAGTTTCATAAGCTTCCAATTGAATTACCCAATACTCCAACTGCCCAGGGGAAAATGACCACTAGGTGTGCTCTCAGACCTAGTAAATCCACTGTGAGCCAGACTTTGGCCTGGACTCATTTATTTAGTCCCTATGTGACCCTACTCTACCATGAGGCCATGATGATGTTAATTCAGGTGTCCAGGTAACAATGTCCATTGGGATCCTGTGTCCAATAGTCCTCAAAATATCTGGATCTTCTCTTTTCCCTAGTGTAGTCACCTGAATGAATGGTCACAGGTCGTTTTGGGGCAGGACTGGGAAAATCATTACAATGTATACTTTCTATAGTTTTGCAGGTCCTTCCCTCTGGAGACCAGCTGCCTCTTCAGTCAATGAGTTTGATTCAGGCCTGGTAACTGCACAAAGGAGTAAAAGTTTTTATTGCAGCATCCAGCTCTGCCTTCTTGCTTTCTTGTGGTTATATATTAAGTAGTCTCATTGGCTCCCCATCTGTTTTGCCCCTAGGGAAGGCTATGAGCTATAAATCATCTTTGAAACTTGCTGCTGGTCAAGTCTGCTTGGTGTCACTCAGGCCTTCTGCATTATTATGATAATTAGACACTCCCTCCCACCCCGCCCCTCTTCTGATGGTTAAGCACCGATAATGATAATTGGCTTCTCTTTCTTCAGGCTCCCCATCATCTGCATAGATACCAAGGAACCCAGCTCTGTGATAGGCTCTCCTACCATCAACCCTGGCCTGCACAGGAGAAGCGCCACTGAACTTCTGTATCACGCTGGTGCCCCTCTCACTTAGCACACTCCTGATGCCTCAAGGAATAGCTCGTCTCCTAGGTCCTCCCATGGTACACAATACTCTGGTGCGCCTTTGAGATCATGTTGTATGTCCATTCCAGCAACACCCACTTCTCGGAGAGTTTTCATTTGTTCCCCCACCAACTGCCAAGGCAGTTCAGGCATGTCAGCTTCATTAAGAGAAAGCAACCATTTGCTCTAGGCTTTCAGGAGCCAGCCCAGCAAGGTGCTTGTACTGTCCCCTGGGGCCTTGCAAGAGTGTTAAATCCTACATCCCCAGGGAGAGTGTCCTGGTGTCAACAAACACTCCCTTACCGTGTTTCGGTTTCATCTTCCTTGATAAAGCCCCCTCAAAATCCAGCCCCGTAAGCCTGTCCTGGCTCCAGCCAGTGTGTACTGGCTAATAATTGCAGCTCTTTGGGGGTGAAATCTATCTGCTTCTCATCAGGTTCATCACATCCTGGGCAACTGAGTCCTAGTTATTTGCCTGGCATCCAGGAGGGGAGGTGGGGGCAGATCATGAGGGGTCCCCTGGTGCACTGGGGGACAGAGACTTCTCATTCTGCCACAATCATGCATCCTGGCATGGGTGGACTGGGGGAGTACCAGCACTTTGTAGGTAGAGGTGGGCCGCGTCTGAAGGCTCCGAGGGTTTAGAGGAGTCTTCGTGAACCAAAGTCTTCAGGCACATCCAGCCAGATGTCCCCTTCCTTTGTGTTAAGGTCTTAGATTTTCCAAACCAGGGTCCTGACCTTGGCACAATAGACCTGCCTCAGCTGAGCACTCAGTCATCTTTGAAGGCCCCCTGACTCTTAGCTAGTAAGTCATAAATTAGGCCTTCAGCTTTTTCTACCCTCACACTGCAGAATAAACAGCCTCTTTCTAAGTTACCAAAGAGGCTCTCTGGCCGACACACTCAGTTTTCATTTGTTTGTTAACTACCCTCAGCTTTTCATTTTCTCTCTGTAGGGCACCAACACGACTTAATAAGAGTCGGCCAGTTTTATTATCCCTGAAGGCAGCGTTTCCCCGATTTCTCAACTGCTTGGATCATCAGCCTCGTTAGCATCTTCCTCCCACCTAGTGTGACCAACTATCAGACTTCAGACTTTCAGTGGTAAAATCGGGAAAGTTTGTGTAAACCAGGATGAATTGGTTACCCTACTCCTACCGGAGCATTCTCCCAAGCCACTACTGATGGCTTTTAGCAATTGCATTGCTATCTGGCAGACTGTCTGTGCCTCACACACCACATAGAATTGGGTCCCTATTTCCAGCCAGGATTTGTTCCCAAACCCTGTCTTACCACCTGCTTTCTTAGACCAGCCCTGGTACCAACTCCATTAGTTAGGATCCTCCAAGAAGTGGACGAGATTTATTGGCAGCTTGGAGGGGAGGCAGTCCTTTCAAAAGTTAGAGGAAAGTAGCAAGGTTGGATAGGGAGAGTCTCAGCCAGTCTTGAGCAGAGGTGGTCCATTAGAAGAGCCCCACATTGGGCATAAATGGCCAAGCCTTAGGTCCCCTGCCATCCTCAGTCGCTGGTGGGGGTCTGGCCAGGAAGACTGTGGCCTCTTTTTAAACACTGTGGAGAATCCAATTGCTTTACAGGTGGAGATTCTCAGCTCACTGCTCTCCTAACAGGAGAAGAGCTTGATCTTTTCTGAGGGGAGATCAGAGCAACTTACCTCTGTGGCTGCCACACAGCTTTCATCTAGTTCTAACTCAGAGAGGATCTAGTAAGATAAGGGCTTAGTAGTGTGATGTATTATCTTCTGTGATCCTCCCTGTGTCAAATATATTTGCATTTGAATTGCCTTAATGTATAGGAAAAAAATGATAACAGCGTAATTTCAGTCATCAAGCTCCTCCTAAACTGACGATATAGTTTAAATCCAGGTTTCCTGTCACATCCTCCACTGTATTACAAAAGACATCACCTTTTCCTATGAACACAGTCTGCTTTGAGCCTTTCGTTTGTTTACGCCATTTAAAGAAAATCTTGGAAGAACAAAGGACTTCAAATAACAAATAGAAATTGTTTTATAATAATATAGAAATTTAGAGTATAAAAATAATTATTACTGAGCGCTCACTGTGCGAAGCGTTTTACATACAGTTTATTTACTGCTTCCTTTCCTTCCTCAAACATGTTAATCAGGCCTCTTTCTATATATAGGGATGTGTGCCATTAGCTATGTACAATGGAGGGAAATATGATTTCCTTAGACATGCTAAAATTTCCACCACCAAAAAATAAAACCAGCAATCACACAGAAAGCATCCATTAATTTGAACTACCATCCCATTTCTGAAAGAAGCTTCTAGAAAGACTAGTTTATGCTTCCTCACCTTCTAAACTAGTTACAGTATGGGTTTTGTCCTTCTCCACCCCCCATACACTCTACCTAAACCACTCTTCAGATTTCATCCACCAGAGGTCTTAATCAGAAGCCTCTTCAGATCCTTGTCTTTCTGACCATTTCAACACCACTGAGACTCCTGATCACCCCCTCCTATCTGAACTTTTCTTTTTTTAACCTTTGAGAACATTATATTTTCCAAATTGGCCTTCTGTCTCATTAAATGCTTTACTGCAATGTCAGAAAACCACCTACCAGCATTTACCAGGTTTCTGTTCTTGACCTCCTTTTCTTCCCTCTGTTATCCCTCCCAAGGGTGATCTCATTCATCGCCATTTCCATGTCTTTTGAAGTGAACCCTCAAACTCCTTCCCTGGCCCTATCCTCTCTCCTGAACTCCAGAGTTTATTCCTAACTTGAACATAAATATGTTGTGTTTCATCAGCTCCTTAAACTCAGCATTTCAAAAATGAAAATCATGACCTTGCCATTGCTCCAAACTAGCTACTGCTTTTGTATCTTCTGATTTGATTATTGGCATTCCTACCCTCCCAAGTGAAACCTGTGTCTTCCTCAACTCCTCCTACTTCCACACCCCCACGTCAGATGTCTGATTAATTATGTTGGTTCCACATGTGAAATCTCTCAAATCCAGACTCTTCTTCTCCACCCTGCCCCCCACACTTCTGCTTGAATATGGGTCCTTTAAATCACTTGCCTTGACTATTGCAGGAGCCTCCCAAAAAAGTTTCCTAAGAAAGTTCTTCACTTACCCCATCCATTTTACCCTGTGCCACTAGAGTAACACTCCTAAAGCATGAGTGTAAGCAAGTCTGTCTTTGCACAAAAGCTTTTCATAGTCTCCCCTCACCGACCCCTCGAGGGTCACACTCCTACACGTGATATACAAGAGCCTCTTTGTCCTGTCTTCCCTTCTGCTATAGACTGAATTGTGCCCCCTGCACAATTCATATTAATATATTGAAGCCCTGACTTCCAATTGATGGCATTTGGAAGTGGGACCTTTGGGGGTTAATTAGGTTTAGATGAGGTCCTTATGATGGGATTAGTGCCCTTATAAGAAAAAAACATCAGAGAGCTTGCTCTCTCTCTCAGCCATGTGAGGACACCAAAATAAGGCAGCTCTCTGTAAACCAGGAAGAATACTCTCAGCAGAACCCAACCATACTGGTCCCTGATCTCAGACTTCCAGCCTTCAGAGCTGTGAGAAAATAAATATCTGTTGTTTAAGTCATCCAGTCTATGGTATTTTATTATGGCAGCTTGAGCTAAGACACCTCCCTAAGGACACCCTCTTTCATGAGCTCGGTTCCCAGGTCACGTGAACTCAGTTCACACTAGATCATCACCACAGTTACTGACCACAGTATTTTTTTCCACTTTAATACTTTTACTTTTGCTGTTGTCTCTCAACCTACAGTATCTGCAGTACCTCCTATCTCCATGTTCACCTAATCAAAATTCTAGTCACCTTTTCATGTATCAGCCAAAGTTCTCTACTACACATAATAGAAAGTGAATCTGGCTGATTTAGACCGGCTGAAAAACTAGGTTCAGGGAATGAGCAGGAACCTATGGAACCTGAGCAGCCAGAACTCAGCCAGAATCTGACCACAAGAAGGGCTTGGTGAGGATACACTGCTGTGACCACAGGACCCGTTCACCACATTGCCACCCTCTTGCCATGCTTCTACGAGCACGGCTTCCACTGCAGCTCCTGGTGGAATGAATATTTCACTTTATCCGCTTCTCTGTGTCACTTGCAGGCTTGCAGATACATCTGATTGAGAGTGTGGGTCACGTGCCAGCAGCTGGCTTGCCAGGGCTTTGAGGAAGGCACTGTCCAGCTCTTGTTGGCTTTAGTGGTGGGATAGAGTCTGTGCTTCCCATATGGGAGGTGTACTGTAAGGAAGGGGGTTCAAACATTTTGTAGTAAAAAGAAACACGCTCTTTACCTTTATAACCTAGAGCAAGGTTGATCTCCTTTTTGAAGTTTAGTCACGTCTTTTTAATTGAAATTACTCTACCCGTCTTCAGTGGCACACCTAGCCTATTTGACACCAAAGCACATCATTCTTTAGCATCCTTTCCTTTAAATGGAAAAATTACTTTCAGTAATAGTTATATGATAACAGTAATAATCATTATTTTATTGATTCATTTTTTCAGGTTTAAGATGAACAAATAAGAATGTTTTAATTTTAAAGGCATTAAAATTTGGTAAAGTGTTTCATGTATGAACTAAAGTTTGCACTTACCCAATAAAAACACTATACTCTGCTTTTCCATTATTTTATGATTTTATTATGCTGAAGTATCTTATTATTTCATTACATCATTTCATTAAGTTAAACATAAAAACTCCAAGTAGTCATGTAGATTGGCAGAATCAAAATAATTCAAGGTCTTTTTCTTCATCTTTACAGTTACTAAGCTTCATTTTTTTCTCCCTCTCAAATCTACTGTTTAAATGTGGCACCATAGGGGTTTGAGACACTCCATGACCAAAGTGTGCTTGAATGGTTCCCAACCTTTACAGACTTACTCTCCAGATGAGTATGTGTGGCTGAGTCCACATGCCAGAAGTCGAAAGTATAGCTGGGAGTTCAAATTAACTTCCATGTACAATACAGTATTTATTAGAGATTATGTAGTCAAAATGTGCTGATTTGAAGATCATATATATATATAAATATATATATTAACACTCATCAATAACAGCATCAATTATTTCAGCTTAAACCAATGTTCCACTTACTATTGCTCCTTAACAAACCATCCCAGACTTGGAATAAAACAATTTACTGTGCTCACAGATTCTGTAGGTCAGATATTTAAAAAAGACGCAGCATGGCTGTCTTGTCTCTTCTACATGATGTTTTTGGCCTCAGTTGACAAGACTCAAAGGATGGCTCCAAGGGCGCCTTGATATCTAGGGCATGGAATCATCTGAAGGATTGTTCATTCAGATGCTGCATCAGGGCTGGGAGGACTTGAAGACTAGGGCTACTTATATGACTTTTCCATAGGTCTTGGCTTCTTCAGAGCATGGCTGCCCCAGATGGTCAGGTTTCCTATAAGACTCCAAGCACGAGTGTTCCAGTGAACAAAGCAGAAGTTCATTGGCTTTTATGAGTTCATAGTGTCACACCTGCTGCATTTTGTTGTTTACAAGCAAGTCATAAGACTGCCCAGATTCAAAGGGAGGAGAATTTGACTTCACCACTTAATGAGGGAATGGCAAGGGAGCAAGGGGATGGCGGGACTGTTGCAGCCATCTTTGAAGAATAGAATCTGCCACAACCAACAAAAGATCCTGGGGGGCAGAAGTCCCTATTCACTGACATTGTTTAGAATTGCCTGGCAATTATAGAAAGCAGTTAGACAGTTGGTTTTATTATTGTATTCCCTTTATTGCCTGCACCTGGGGCAGACTGCTGTTCCCACTCTGCCCTTAGTATGCCACTGCTCATGTTCTGATCTGGGAAGGCCTTGGTAAATTAGCACTTAAAAAGGGTAAAGTTTCTCCCAGTTGTTTTATTATTTATGTATTTCTGCCTCCAGTAGATTATAAATTCACTGAGGTTAGAGACCATTTCTTTATAGCCACCACAATGCCAGCAGTAGCATGATTATAATACAGACTAGAAACGTATGTTGATTGGTTCAAACAACTACACCCTGTTTTAAATGCTCATTATTTTTAACTACGAAGTTTAAATAGATGTTTTCCCCTTGCCCCCTAATAAATCTATAATCTCTAATTATAGTGATCTAGAAAATGATACTCAGAGGTTGTTCCTATACAAAGCACTGGATTGATTCTTCTGAATAAAGAGGTCAAATTCCTTTTTTTTTTTTTTAAGTTTAAGTTTTATTTCATTTGTTGGTACAGACTCTTTTTTCTAACATCTTTATTGGAGTATAATTGCTTTACAATGGTGTGTTAGTTTCTGCTTTATAACAAAGTGAATCAGCTATACATATACATATATCCCCATATCTCTTCCCTCTTGCGTCTTCCTCCCTCCCACCCTCCCTATCCCACCCCTGTAGATGGTCACAAAGCACCGAGCTGATCTCCCTGTGCTAGGCCGCTGCTTCCCACTAGCTATCTATTTTACATTTGGTAGCGTACATATGTCCATGCCACTCTCTCACTTTGTCCCAGCTTACCCTTCCCCCTCCCCATGTCCTCAAGTCCATTCTCTATTAGGTCTGCGTCTTTATCCCCATCCTGCCCCTAGGTTCTTCATGACCATTTTTTTTTTTTTTTTTAGATTCCATATATATGTGTTAGCATACTGTATTTGTTTTTCTCTTTCTGACTTACTTCAGACAAGACTCTAGGTCTTGTAAGACAGACTCTAGGTCCATCTACCTCACCTTACAAATAACTCAATTTCGTTTCTTTATATGGCTGAGTAATATTCCATTGTATATATGTGCCACATCTTCTTTATCCATTCATCTGTCAATGGACACTTAGGATGCTTCCATGTCCTACCTATTGTAAATAGAGCTGCAGTGAACATTGTGGTACATGACTCTTTTTGAATTATGGTTTTCTCACAGTATATGCCCAGTAGTGGGATTGCTGGGTCGTATGGTAGTTCTACTGTTAGTTATTTAAGGAGCCTCCATACTGTTCTCCATAGTGGCTGTATCAATTTACATTCCCACCAACAGTGCCAGAGGATTCCCTTTTCTCCACACCCTCTCCAGCATTTATTGTTTGTAGATTTTTTGATGATGGCCATTCTGACTGGTGTGAGATATCTCATTGTAGTTTTTCTTTTTCTTTTTTTTTTTTTTTTGCAGTGCAAGGGCCTCTCACTGTTGTGGCCTCTCCCGTTGCGGAGCACAGGCTCCGGACGTGCAGGCTCAGCGGCCATGGCTCACGGGCCTAGCCGCTCCGTGGCATGTGGGATCTTCCTGGACCGGGGCACAAACCCATGACCCCTGCATCAGCAGGTGGACTCTCAACCACTGCACCACCAGGGAAGCCGCTCATTGTAGTTTTTATGCATTTCTCTAATGATTAATGATGTTGAGCGTTCCTTCATGTGTTTGTTGGCAGTCTGTATATCTTCTTTGGAGAAATGTCTATTTAGGTCTTCTGCCCATTTTTGGATTGGGTTGTTTGTTTTTTTGATATTGAGCTGCATGAACAGCTTGTTAATTTTGGAGATTAATCCTTTGTCAGTTGCTTCATTTGCAAATATTTTCGCCCATTCTGAGGGTTGTCTTTTCGTCTTGTTTATGGTTTCCTTTGCTGTGCAAAAGCTTTTAAGTTTCATTAGGTCCCATTTTAAAATTTTTCTTTAATTTCCATTTCTCTAGGAGGTGGGTCAAAAAGAATCTTGCTGTGATTTATGTCATAGAGTGTTCTGCCTATGTTTTCCTCTAAGAGTCTGACCTTACATTAGGTCTTTAATCCATTTTGAGTTTATTTTTGTGTATGGTATTAGGGAGTGTTCTAATTTCCTTCTTTCACATGTACCTGTCCAGTTTTCCCAGCACCACTTATTGAAGAGGCTGTCTTTTCTCCATTGTATATTCTTGCCTCCATTATGAAAAAAGTGGTGACCATATGTGCGTGGGTTTATCTCTGGGCTTTCTATCCAGTTCCTATGGTCTACAGTTCTATTTTTTTTTTTTTTTTTTTTTGCTGTATGCGGGCCTCTAACTGTTGTGTCCTCTCCCATTGCGGAGCACAGGCTCTGGACACGCAGGCTCAGTGGCCATGGCTCACGGGCCCAGCTGCTCCGCGGCATGTGGGATCTTCCCAGACGGAGGCACGAACCCGTGTCCCCTGCGTCTGCAGGCGGACTCAACCACTGCACCACCAGGGAAGCCCTACAGTTCTGTTTTTGTGCCAGTACCATACTGTCTTGATTACTGTAGCTTTGTAGTGTAGTCTGAATTCAGGGAGCCTGATTCCTCGAGCTCCGTTTTTCTTTCTCAAGATTGCTTTGGCTATTCGGGGTCTTTTGTGTTTCCATACAAACTGTGAAATTTCTTGTTCTAGTTCTGTGAAAAATGCCAGTGGTAGCTTGATAGGGATTGCATTCAATTTGGAGATTGCTTTGTGTAGTATAGTCGTTTTCACAATGTTGATTCTTCCAATCCAAGAACATGGTATATCGCTCCATCTGTTTATATCATCTTTAATTTCTTTCATCACTGTTTTATACTTTTCTGCATACAGGTTTTTTGTCTCCTTAGGTAAGTTTATTCCTAGGTATTTTATTCTTATTGTTGCAATGGAAAATGGGAGTGTTTCTTTAATTTCTCTTTCAGATTTTTCATCATTAGTGTATAGGAATGCCAGAGATTTCTGTACATTAATTTTGTATCCTGCTACTTTACCGCATTCATTGATTAGCTCTAGTAGTTTTCTGGTAGCATCTTTAGGATTCTCTATGTATAGTATCACGTCATCTGCAAACAGTGAGAGCTTTATTTCTTCTTTTCTGATTTGTATTCCTTTTACTGTTTTTTCTTCTCTGATTGCTGTGGCTAAAATTTCCAAGACTATATTGAATAATGGTAGTGAGAGTGGGAAACCTTGTCTTGTTCCTGATCTTAGTGGAAATGGTTTCAGTTTTTCACCATTGAGGACGATGTTGGCTGTGGGTATGTCATATATGACCTTTATTATGTTGAGGTAAGTTCCCTCTATGCCTACTTTCTGGAGGGTTTTTATCATAAATGGGTGTTGAATTTTGTCGGAAGCTTTCTCTGCATCTATTGAGATGATCATGTGGTTTATATTCTTCACTTTGTTAATATGGTGTATCACATTGATTGATTTGCGTATATTGAAGAATCCTTGCATTCCTGGGATAAACCCCACTTGATCATCGTGTATGATCCATTTAATGTGCTGTTGGATTCTGTTTGCTACTATTTTGTTGAGGATTTTTGCATCTGTGTACATCAGTGATATTAGCCTGTAGTTTTCTTTCCTTGTGACATCTTTGTCTGGTTTTGGTATCAGGGTGATGGTGGCCTCGTAGAATGAGTTTGGGAGTGTTCCTCCCTCTGCTGTATTTTGGAAGTGTTTGAGACGGAGAGGTGTGAGCTCTTCTCTAAATGTTTGATAGAATTCGCCTGTGAAGCCATCTGGTCCTGAGCTTTTGTTTGTTGGAAGATTTTTAATCACAGTTTCAACTTCAGTGCTTGTGATTGGTCTGTTTATATTTTCTGTTTCTTTCTGGTTCTGTCTTAGAAGGTTGTGCTTTTCTAAGAATTTGTCCATTTCTTCCAGGTTGTCCACTTTATTGGCATATAGTTGCTTGTAGTAATCTCTCATGATCCTTTGTATTTCTGCAGTGTCAGTTGTTAATCCTCCTTTTCATTTCTAATTCTATTGATTTGAGTCTTCTCCCTTTTTTTCTTGATGAGTCTGGCTAATGGTTTATCTATTTTGTTTATCTTCTCAAAGAACCAGCTTTTAGTTTTATTGATCTTTGCTATTGTGTCCTTCATTTCTTTTTCATTTATTTCTGATCTGATCTTTATGATTTCTTTCCTTCTGCTAACTTTGGGGTTTTTTGTTCTTCTTTCTCTAATTGCTTTAGGTGTAAGGTTAGGTTGTTTATTTGAGCTGTTTCTTGTTTGTTAAGGTAGGATTGTATTGCTATAAACTTCCGTTTTAGAACTTCTTTTGCTGCATCACATAAGTTTTGGGTTGTCATGTTTTCATTGTCATTTGTTTGTAGGTATTTTTTGATTTCCTCCTTGATTTTTTCAGTGATCTCTTTGTTATTAAGTACTGTGTTGTTTAACCTCCATGTGTTTGTACTTTTTAGTTTTTTTCCTGTATTTGATATCTAGTCTCATAGTGTTTTGGTCAGAAAATATACTTTATATGATTTCAATTTTCTTAAATTTACCAAGACTTGATATGTGGCCCAAGTCATAATCTATCCTGCGGAATGTTCCATGAGCACTTGAAAGAAAGTGTATTCTGTCATTTTTAGATGGGATGTCCTTTAAATATCAACTAAATCTATCTGGTCTATTGTGTTATTTAAACCTTGTGTTTCCTTATTTATTTTCATTTTGGATGGTCTGTCCATTGGTGAAAGTGAGGTGTTAAAGTCCCCTACTATGATTCTGTTACTGTTGATTTCCCCTTTTATGGCTGTTAGTATTTGCCTTATGTATTGAGGTGCTCCTATGTTGGGTGCATAAATATTTACAGTTGTTTTATCTTCTTCTTGGATTGATCCCTTGATCATTATGTAGTGCCCTTCTTTGTCTCTTGTAATAGTCTTTGTCTTAAAGTCTATTTTGTCTGATATCAGAATTGCTACTCCAACTCTCTTTTGATTTCCATTTGCATGGAATGTCTTTCTCCATCCCCTCACTTTCAGTCTGTATGTGTCCCTAGGTCTGAAGTGGGTCTCTTGTATACAGCATATATACAGGTCTTATTTTTGTATCCGTTCAGCCAGTCTATATCTTTTGGTTGGAGCATTTAATCCATTTACATTTAAGGTAGTTATCGATATGTATGTTCCTTTTAGCATTTTCTTAATTGTTTTGGGTTTTTTATTGTAGGTCTTTTCCTTCTCTTGGGTTTCCTGCCTAGAGAAGTTCCTTTAGCATTTGTTGTAAAGCTGGTTTGGTGGTGCTGAATTCTCCTAGCTTTTGCTTGTCTGTAAATGTTTTAATTTCTCTGTCGAATAAGAATGAGATCCTTGCTGGGTAGGGTAATCTTGGTTGTAGCTTTATCCCTTTCATCACTTTAAATATGTCCTGCCACTCCCTTCTGGCTTGCAGAGTTTCTGCTGAGAGATCAGCTGTTAACCTTATGGGGATTCCCTTGTTTGTTATTTGTTGCTTTTCCCTTGATGCTTTTAATACTTTTTCTTTGTATTTAATTTTTGATAGTTTGATTAATATATGTCTTGGCATGTTTCTCCTTGGATTTATCCTGTATGGGACTCTCTGTGCTTCCTGGCCTTTATTACTATTTCCTTTCCCATATATGGGAAGTTTTCAACTGTAATCTCTTCAGATATTTTCTCAGTCTCTTTCTTTTTCTCTTCTTCTTCTGGGACCCCTATAATTCGAATGTTGGTGTGTTTAATGTTGTCCCAGAGGTCTCTGAGACTTTCCTCAATTCTTTTCATTCTTTTTTCTTTATTCTACTCTGCAGTTATTATTTCCACTATTTTATCTTCCAGGTCACCTATCCCTTCTTCTGCCTCAGTTATTCTGCTATTGATCTCTTCTAGAGAATTTTCAGTATCATTTATTGTGCTGTTCATCATTGTTTGCTCTTTATTTCTTCTAGGTCCTTGTTAAAGATTTCTTATATTTTCTCCATTCTATTTCCAAGTTGTTGGATCATCTTTACTATCATTATTCTGAATTCTTTTTCAGGTAGACTGCCTATTTCCTCTTCATTTGTTAGGTCTGGTGGGTTTTTCCTTGCTCCTTCATCTGCTATGTGTTTCTCTGTCTTCTCATTTTGCTAAACTTACTCTGTTTGGGGGTCTCATTTTCTCAGGCTGCAGGTTCGTAGTTTATGTTATTTTTGGTGTCTGTCCCCCAGTGGCTAAGGTTGGTTCAGTGGTTTGTGTAGGCTTCCTGGTGGAGGAGACTAGTGCCTGTGTTCTGGTGGATGAGGCTGGATCTTGTCTTTCCGGTGGGCAGGTCCATGTCTGGCGGTGTGTTTTGGGGTGTTTTCGGACTTATTATGATTTTAGGCAGCCTCTCTAATAATGGTTGGGGTTGTGTTCCTGTCTTGCTAGTTGTTAGGCATAGGGTGTCCAGCACTGTAGCTTGTTGGTCATTGAGTGGAGTGGGTCTTGGTGTTGAGATGGAGATCTCTGGGAGATTTTTGCCGTTTGATATTACGTGGGGCTGGGACGTCTCTGTTGGACCAATGTCCCGAACTCAGTTCTCCCACCTCACAGGCACAGGCCTGACGCCTGGGCGGAGCACCAAGACCCTGTCATCCACACAGGTCAGAATAAAAGGGAGAAAGATAGAAAGAAAGAAAGCAAAAAGGAAAATAAAATAAAGTAATATAGAATAAAGTTATTAAAATTAAAAATAAAAAATAATTATTAAAAATAAACAAAAATTTTAAAAGTATTAAAGAAAACAAAAGAAGTGCAACCAAATCAAAAAACAAATCCACCAATGATAAGCACTAAAATCTATAGTTTAGAAAAAACAAAAACAAAACAAAACAAAAAACGGAGAGACAGAAACCTAGGACAAATGGTAAAAGCAAAGCTATACAGACAAAATCACACACAGAAGCATACACATACACACTCACAAAAAGAGAAAAAGGAAAAAAAATTATATATCGTTGCTCCCAAAGTCCACTGCCTCAATTTGGGATGATTTGTTGTCTATTCAGGTATTCCACAGACGCAGGATACATCAAGTTGATTGTGGAGATTTAATCCACTGCTCCTGAGGCTGCTGGGAGAGATTTCCCTTTCTCTTCTTTGTTCTCACAACTCCTGGGGTTCAGCTTTGGATTTGGCCCCGCCTCTGCGTGTAGGTCCCCTGAGGACGTCTGTTCTTGGCTCAGACAGGATGGGGTTAAAGTAGCAGCTGATTCGGGGTCTCTGGCTCACTCAGGCCGGAGGGAGGAGGGGTACGGAATGAGGGGCAAGCCTGCGGCCGCAGAGGCCAGGACGATGTTGCACCGGCCTGAGGTGCTCTGTGTGTTCCCCTGGGGAAGTTTTTCCTGGATCACTGGACCCTGGCAGTGGCGGCCTGCACAGGCTCCTGGGAGTGGAGGTGTGGGTAGTGACCTGTGCTAGCACACAGACTTCTTGGTGGCTACAGCAGCAGCCCTAGCATCTCATGCCCATCTCTGGGGTCTGCACTGATAGCCATGGCTCGTGCCCATCTCTGGAGCTTGTTTAGGCAGAGCTCTTAATCCCCTCACCTCATGCACCCTGAAACAAAGAGGCAAGAAAAAGCCTCTTGCTTCTTTGGCAGTTCCAGACCTTTTCCCGGGCTCTCTCCCGGCCAGCTGTGGTGCACTAGCCCCCTTCAGAGTGTGTTCACGCAGCCAACCCCAGTCCTCTCCCTGGGATCTGACCTCCGAAGCCCGAGCCTCAGCTCCCAGCCCCCACCCGTCCCGGCGGGTGAGCAGACAAGTGTCTCGGGCTGGTGAGTGCTGGTTGGCACCGATCCTCTGTGCAGGAATCTCTCTGCTTTGCCCTCTGCACCCCAGTTTCTACACTCTCCTCCATGGCTCCGAAGCTTCCGCCTGCCACCACCTGCAGTCTCCACCCACGAAGTGGCTTCCTAGTGTGTGGAAACCTTTCCTCTTTCACAGCTCCCTGCCAGAGGTACAGGTCCCGTCCCTATTCTTTTGTCTCTGTTTTTTCTTTTGCCCTACCCAGGTACGTGGGGAGTTTCTTGCCTTTTGGGAGGTCTGAGGTCTTCTGCCAGCGTTCAGTAGGTGTTCTGTAGGAGTTGTTCTACATGTAGATGTATTTCTGATGTATTTGTGGGGAGGAAGGTGATCTCCATGTCTTACTCTTCCGCCATCTTGAAGCTCCTCCTAATTCCTTAAATAAATTATTTGCACTTTCTATGGCACTTTTGTTAGAGCCAAGAGAGGAAATGGGCATACACCTTGGCGTTTATATATTTCCCCCAAAGGCCCTCCCGTGGAGTCTCTTTGCCACTCTCATCTCAACTGGGTAAGCCTTTTATCAATCTCGTAATTGGACATGGTGCCTGCAGTGGGTCCATGCACATCCTGAGGGTGGGGAGGTCCTTTTTACACCCTTCAGTGATCCTAGTTACTTGTCACTGCCTGGGGACGTGAAAGCAGCTGAGTTGGATTCACAGGGATGCTGGCTGGTAGGGTACCTGTCTGCAGCTGAGCTGTGACTGGTGATGACCACAGCCTCAGCACCCAGTACAGCACCCCCTTGGACCCTTCAGCAGTCAGCTTTACAATTCTTCTTATACACTCAAAAAAGCCCTAAAACTTAAGGCCCTTTTGACTCTTACTTTCCCTAAAAAGGGGTCCAACATATTTGTGTGAATAGCTGAATAATAAGTGACATGCTTTTACTGTGTGCGCCAGTACTATGCTAAGTGCTTTCCATAGATTAGCTTGTTCAGTCCTCACACTTGTAAGCCATGGATATATTATAATTCCCAAATTAAAGATGAAAAAACTGAGACTCAGAGAAATTTAATAACTTGCCCAGAGTCACACAGCCGGTGTATGCTGGAGCCAGAGTCTGAATCCAGAATGCTCCCCAAGTGTATTTTCTGAGCCACTCCCTTGCACTTCCTCCCCGGTACAGCCAGTAAACTAAGGTGCACACCTGGAGTGCTGACAGTGTAGAATTCCATCCAGGTCCCTTACCTGGGGCCCTTTGTTCTGGGTGGCTAATGTCTCTGTAGTTTCCCAGGAGCGTAGTTTTGACTCCCATGTGCCAATGGTATAATACGGTGTTTCAGCCTGGTTGGTTTCTTAGGGTGAGCCAGAAATCACAGTGCACTTACCAGAATGCTAAAGATAGCCACTGCACGTAAATCAGGCATACTTCTTACACTTAAGTGTTCTTAATGGCCCCAGTGTGCTCATATATTCACAGCTATTAGGTTTAACTAACTTACGGTGACACCCACTAATTCACTTGGGCCATTTTTAACATAGAATCACAGGGTCTTTTAAACTCATTCTGTAATTCATTTTCTTTATTCCATAAAGTTTTCTTAGTGGGTATTTTCATTTCATGAAGGTCTGTGGTATTAAGATGATAGCTTTGGGGTTATTTACAAATATAATTAAAATAGGGAAAATTAAATAGTAAAGTTGAACAGTCATTGGAGGTATTACTTCAGCATGAAAAACTTCTCTTCATCCCACCTACAAACATGGTTTAGGCCCTTATCGTAGCATGCCTGGATTACCAATAAAATTTTCCTAATAGCCTCTCCTCCTGCCCATTGTAATCCATTTATTCTTCACGTAGTTTTCCAAGTGACTCTCTAAAATGGAAATCATAACATGCAGGGCCAGTCTCATTGGGTGTGTAACCTGTGCTGTCACACGGGGGCCCATGCTCAGGAGGGCCCCGTGGTTGGTTTTGATGCTCTGCTCTTGACATTCCTAATGATTTTTCCACAAGAGGTCTCGCATTTTCACTTTGCACTGGACCCTGCAATTTAAATAACCAGTCCTGGTAACATATAACCATGTAATCCTCTCATCACACTTCCTCATGAATGATCTAGAAGCCCCTCTTTGAATTTCCTAAGAATTCATGAAATATGATTTAGAAACATCTGGATTTTCTGTAAACTTCCTTATTTTGCAATTCTATAATTCTATGACTGTAAAATGCTTTACAAATATAAATACTAAGGGACGTCAAAGATCTCATATTTACACAAGCACCTTCCAAACTGATCCAGTGCACATAAACCTAAGATGGCAGTAGTTTTTGTTCATTTGTGTTGGTTTCTCTGCTTGCTTGCTTTATCACACTGTTGACTTGTATAGACTTCATGGTCACACAATTCCCAAGGTTTTTCTTTAGCAGTGACCTTTGTCTTTTCCTTTAAACTCACAGGTCTAGATTCAGTTTTTCAGTAATATGCAATGCCATCAATTATCTTAGTGTCTGACAAGAACTGTCTAAAAGGGCTCAAAGTAAAATAATCTTGATTCACTATATTTTTATATGAATTTGCAGCACTTGTACCACATTTTAAAGAAGAAATTTAGATTTAAACAATGAAACAATTATTAGTTGGTTTATTTCCAAAACACTGACAATAACAATTGATTCGGTTATGTATTCATTAATTTATCAAAAAAATATTGCTCACCTATGATGTTCTAAGGATTCAAAGACAAAGGCATTCAGCCCTTAATCTCATGGTGCTTAATACTTAGATGTAGCTGGGAGGGGGAGGGTTCTATTAATTTGCTAGGGCTGCCGTAATAAAATTGCACAGACTGGGTGGCTTAAACAACAGGAACTGATTTTATCACAGTTTGCAGGCTATAAGTCCAAGATTAAGGTGCTGTCAGGGTTGATGTCTGGTGCTGTCTCTCTCCTTGAGTTCCAGTCTGGTATTTTAACTTATTTGTTGAAACTTTACCTGATGGCAAGCATGTCTTACATGGAGTTTTGGTACCTAGCTCAGCCTTCAAAAGCCTGTTTAACTCATTAATGTTATATACTTAACGGATATTACTAATAATGCTATAGGACTACCATGAAGTACAACGTTTCCATGATGAAACAGGTAGAATGTTTTGATTCTTGGTGAATGTGTGAACATAATTGTGTGTTTAGGTAGGAATATAGATTTCCTCACTGGAACCTTCTGTTGAGGCCTGGGACTAATTATGCTTTACTCCTCATTCACCTTACTTTCTACCCCCACTGACCTGCACTCAGTTCACACTCATCCACATGAATGCACGTGCACACACACACACACACACACACACACATCCAGTTAACCACCACATCTTACCAGTTCAACTCCCTAAATATTTACTTAATCTGTTCTTAATTACAGCCATTACTCCAGTTCAGGATATGACGGTCCAACACCTAGAACCCCTTCAGCCAAAGTGATATTTTAAAACTCAGATCTTGTCCTATCATCTCCTGATGTCCCTTTAATGGCTTTCCATTTTCCTTTTAATAAAAATCCAAACTCCTTCACCTGACACACAAAGCCTTTGTGTTTTTTTGTTGTTTATTTTTCTTTTTAAAGCCATTTTTATTTCTTTGTTGTTGTGAATGAACATATGCTAATTTTTTTAATGAAGTATAGTAGATTTATAATATTTAGTTTCAGGTGTACAGCATAGTGATTCAATATTTTTACAGGTTATACTCCATTAAAAGTCATTACAAGATGATGGCTGTAATTCCCTGTGCTATACAGTATATCCTTGTTGCTTATTACATAGTCATTTGTATCTCTTAATCCCATATACCTATCTTGCCCCTCCCCATTTCCCTCTCCCCACTGGTAACCACTAGTTAGTTTTCTGTATCTGTGAGTCTGTTTCTGTCTCACTATATACATTTGTTTGTTTTATGTTTTAGATTCCACATATAAGTGATATCATACAGTATTTGTCTTTCTCTGGCTTATTTCACTAAGCATGATATCCTCTAGGTCCATCAACATACAGAGCCTTTGGAAACATGATCCCTGTCGCTCCAGACTGATTTCCCGCCACTCCCCTCTCTGCGGTCACCTCCCAGCACTCGCCCACACCCCACCAACCAAACCTTCAGCCTGACACACTGATTTTCAGTTCCTCCAGTTTCTCCTTTGTGCATGCTCTCACCTCTGCTTGAAGAACCCCTCAAGCCATGCCCTCCTCCAAGACAGAGGTAGAGGCTACTGCATATGGCATGGTGGTGGTCAGAGCATGGACTTGGCACCTAACTGCTTGAATTTGGAGCCCTGCTTCATCACTATTAGCCATAAGTCCATGGGCTACTTAACCTTAACCTAAGTCTTAACCTTTCTGTATCTTAGTTACCTCTGCTGTTAAGTACCAAAGTCATGGAATTATTTGGACTACATGATTGACACAAGTACTGCATGTAGTACAGTCCTTGACAATAGTAAGCATTCAGGTGATCTTAACTTTTATTGTGATTAATTAGTTATTGAGAGTGAGCCACACACCGTGTTAGCCACTGAGGTGACAAAGAGGAAAGGATATTTCTATCCCTCATAAGCTAGCAAAGAAGAAAAAAGTATATTGTTTCAATACAAAAATGATGTCTTTTCATAATTGTTATGAACTAAATGCCTAGTAGCAAAATGAGAACGAGTTCACTCCCCACAACAGCTGGACCAGAGACTGGGAATGTGATTTGAGGTGCAGAGCAGGCATCAAGGAGAGAGGGATCTTTTAACATCTAGCCACTCATGTGCCCCAAGCCTAGAGCTTCTTGAGGTACGGGATGAAAGCTGGTGGGGATCATGGAAGAAGAGAGGCCACTCATAGGGTTCATCCTCTCCATTTAATCCTTCTTGAGGAGGAGTGAGGTGAGAGTTGGAGATCGGATGGGGGCACAATGGAAATGAATCTAGGCGGCTTTTAGTTGAATGAAAATTGAGGGGTGGGAGGAGAGAAGTGTCAAGACATGAGATGGGGGGACAAAAGGCACCTCCTAAGACCCTTGGGACCATAGAGGAAAACGTATCCCTGTGATTTAGCCACAGATGAGGGTTAGCAATGAGGTCAGCAATATCCTAAAAGCACACTCTCAGATTTTAAGATATCCCTTGAAATCTCACACTGTTATATTTAATATTTATTATTTGTGTGAAATGGGTAAAGTACTTTGTTGCTAATTGCAAACATATATATACTGTCTTTTATTATATACTCCCAGTAACTATGAGACTCTGTGTGGGGTTGGGGGAGGCCAGGGGAGCATGCCTTCTCTTCACACATTTCTTTTCCTTATTGCACTATTACATTTTCTTTTTAAGTCTTATGAGTCTTTTCCTATTATTGTATAATTTAAGAGAGTATCTCAAGATCTGTACTCCAGTTCTTAGTCTTTAATTTTTTATAATTCATATGATATATAGATTATTATACGTAGTGCATATCATACAGCGATCGTGTATTTGGATAATCACTTATCCATTAATTATAGCTTCTTTCCTTAGCTAAAGAAAATCTGAGAAACATTGTGAGTCCTAAGATTTAACCACAAATTTAAACAGTTTTGAGGATTTGTCAGAGATATTTGAGATGTGCTTTTACCATTTTTACCACTAACTTCTTATCCCTGATTTTTTTTTTTTTCTTTTTCTTTTTTGCGATACGCGGGCCTCTCACTGTCGTGGCCTCTCCCGTTGTGGAGCACAGGCTCCAGATACGCAGGCTCAGTGGCCATGGCTCATGGGCCCAGCCGCTCCGCGGCATGTGGGATCTTCCCGGACCAGGGCACGAACCCGTGTCCCCTGCATCGGCAGGCAGACTCTCAACCACTGCGCCACCAGGGAAGCCCGTTATCCCTGATATTAAACTTAAATTTCTTATTTGCATATTTTAATAGTTTAGTAGGTTCTACTTTCTTCATTTGCCTTTAAGTTAAACCAAAACTAATTCCTCAATTCATCTAACAGTCTAGTGCACGTTTTGTTGTATTTAAAGGTCTCTAGGTTGGTCTTTGACATATTAATTTCACTTTCTTACTTACCAGTTAGAGAATTTTAAATCTTAGAGATGATGGAGTTCTCACAATCACAGGAATCAAATTCCTTTTGCTTGCATGTAACTCCTCACATGTCACATAGCTTTCTTTTCCTTGTATCCCAATCAGAAATAAGACAGAAGCCTATCTTTATCTAGATATTATCTTACTATTTTATCTGGTGAATGGAAACAGCTGTTAGATGATGGAAATGTTTTTATAGATGACAGAGAAAATGTCAAGTAAAGGAATTTTTGTTTTTCTGGCTGATGGACGAAGTGCCGTGTGTACAATATATTTATCATGGGGGTCATACTGGAGAGAAATGGTCTCCATGTAAAACCAGCCACGGCTGCATTACAAGGATAAAGTAAATGTGTCAGTGATGAAGGGGTTGCTATTCACAGCCAAACCATCAGTCGGCCATTGTGCTGGGGGCAGCTGAGTCACTGAGCGTATTCTGATCCTAACTGTGTGTACCAGCTGGTCCTGAACACTGAGCTTGTTGTTAATTTACATCACATTTGTGACTCCCTAGCGTTACCCATTCAGGGACATCAACTACATGATAAATTCTGTGTCTGTGATTATGTGATCTTTTGTTAGGGACCCATTAAGTATATTGTAAAGAAAATGGATGGCCACCCTTGGTTTTTCAAATGCAATATGTTTAAGGACCTTTATTCCCATGCACATAAGTTAGGCGATTCAATTTATTATTTCTCCCAGCAAATGTAGTTTTAATCCAAATATATCATTTTAATCCTTTAGGTTTTTTCCTGGCACAGAGCAAACAAAAATCTTCATGGTGCCTTGTGACAGTAATAAAACTACACTCCTTGTAAGATAACTGTGCTAAATCCTACAGACTGTTATTGTCATTTTCATTTAAAAACTGATCTAACTAAGATTCAGAGAAGTTAAGTAATCTGTCTAAGGTCACAGAAATAATCAGTGGTAGACTGACATTTTAGCCCACGTTACTAAACTCCTAAAGTTCAGCTTTTCCTCCTGGTTTACACTGACTAAATAAGGAATCCACCAAGTATTTAAAGGGTATCGGGGGGACCTTCAAGTTGACGGAGGAGTAAGACGTGGAGATCACCTTCCTCCCCACAAATACATCAGAAATACATCTACTTGTGGAACAACTCCTACAGAACACCTACTGAACGCTGGCAGAAGACCTCAGACTTCCCAAAAGGCAAGAAAATCCCCACATACCTGGGTAGGGCAAAAGAAGAAGAAAAAACGGAGACAAAAGACGGAGACAGACAAAAGAATAGGGACAGCACCTCTGGCAGGGAGCTGTGAAGGAGGAAAAGTTTCTGCCCACTAGGAAGCCCCTCCACTGGTGGAAACGGGGTGTGGGCAGGGGGGATGCTTTGGAGCCACAGAGGAGAGCGCAGTGACAGGGGTGCAGAGGGCAAAGCGGAGAGATTCCCACAGAGAGGTTCGGTGCCAACCAGCACTTACTAGCCTCAGAGGCTTGTCTGCTCACCCACTGGGACAGATGGGGGCTGGGATCTGAGGCTTGGGCTTCAGAGGTCAGATCCCAGGGAGAGGACTGGGGTTGGCTGCGTGAACACAGCCTGAAGGGAGCTTCTGCGCCACAGCTAGCCGGGAGGGAGTCCGGGAAAAAGTCTGGAGCTGCCAAAGAAGCAAGAGACCATTGTTTCTGGGTTCTCGAGGAGAGGGGATTCGGAGCACCACCTAAGTGAGCTCCAGAGACAGGCGCAAGCCATGGCTATCAGCTCAGATACAAGAAACGGGCATGAGATGCTAAGGCTGCTGCTGCAGCCACCAAGAAGCCTGTGTGCAAGCACAGATCACTATCCACATCTCCCCTCCCAGGAGCCTGTGCAGCCTGCCACTTACAGGGTCCCGTGATCCAGAGATAACTTCCCTGGGAGAGCACACGTCGCGCCTCAGGCTGGTGCAAACTCACGCTGGCCTCTGCCGCCGCAGGCTCGCCCCGCATACCAGTTATAACTACTGTACCCCTTCCTCCCCCTGGCATGAGTGAGCCAGAACCCCCTAATAAGCCACTGTTTTAACCCTGTCCTGTCTGGGCGGGAACAGAAGCCTAAGGGCAGCTTACACACAGAGGTGGGGCCAAAACCAAAGCTGAACCCCAGGAGCTGTGCGAACAAAGAAGGGAAAGAGAAATCTCTCCATGTAGACTCAGGAGCAGCGGATTAAATCCCCACAATTCCTTTTTTTTTTTTGGTGGTACGCGGGCCTCTCACTGTTGTGACCTCTCCCATTGCGGAGCACAGGCTCCGGACGCGCAGGCTCAGCGGCCATGGCTCACGGGCCTAGCCGCTCCGCAGCATGTGGGATCTTCCTTGACCGAGTCACGAACCCGTGTCCCCTGCATCGTCAGGCAGACTCTCAACCACTGCGCCACCAGGGAAGCCCCACAATTACTTTTTTATTTTACTAATTTAATTTTTGTTTTAATTTTAATTATTTTATTTTATTTATTTATTTATTTTTCTTTCTTTTTTTTCTCCCTTTTCTTCTGACCCATGTGGCCGACAGGGTCTTGGTGCTCCACCCTAGTGTCAGGCCTGAGCCTCTGAGGTGGGAGAGGCCAAGTTCAGGACATTGGACTGCCAGAGACCTCCCGGCCCCACGTAATATCAATCGGCGAGAGCTCTCCCAGAGATCTCCATCTCAATGCTAAGGACCACCTCCACCTAAAGGCCAGCAACTCCAGTGCTCGATGGTCCATGCCAAACAACTAGCAAGACAGGAACACAACCCCACCCATTAGCAGAGAGGCTGCCTAAAATCATAATAAGATCACAGACACACCAAAACACACCACCAGAAGGACAAGATACAACCCCACCCACAAGAACACAGGCACCAGTGCCCTCCACCAGGAAGCCTCCACAAGCCACTGAACCAACCTTACCCACTGGGGGCAGACAACAAAAACAATGGGAACTATGAACCTGTAGCCTGAGAAAAGGAGACCCCGAACACAGTAAGTTAAGCAAAATGAGAAGACAGAAAAATATGCAGTAGATGAAGGAGCAAGATAAAATCCCACCAGACCAAACGAATGCAGAGGAAGTAGACAGTCTACCTGAAAAAGAATTTAGAGTAATGATAGTAAGGATGACCCGAAATCATGGAAACAGAATGGAGAAAATACAAGAAATATTTAACAGGGACCTAGAAGAACTAAAGAGCAAACAAACAATGATGAACAACACAATAAATGAAATTAAAAATTCTCTAGAAGGAATCAATAGCAGAATAACTGAGGCAGAAGAACAGATAAGTGACCTGGAAGATAAAATAGTGGAAATAACTACTGCAGAGCAGAATAAAGAAAAAAGAATGAAAAGAATTGAGGACAGTCTAGAGACCTCTGGGACAACATTAAACATACCAACATTCGAATTATAGGGGTCCCAGAAGAAAAAGAGAAAAAGAAAGGGTCTGAGAAAATATTTCAAGAGATTATAGTTGAAAATTTCCCTAACGTGGGACAGAAATAGTCAATCAAATCCAGGAAGCACAGAGAGTCCCATACAGTTAAATCCAAGGAGAAACACACCAAGACACATATTAATCAAACTATCAAAAATTAAATACAAAGAAAAAATATTAAAAGCAGCAAGGGAAAAGCAACAAAAAACATAAAAGGGAATCCCCATAAGGTTAACAGCTGATCTTTCAGCAGAAACTCTACAAGCCAGAAGGGAGTGGCAGGACATATTTACAGTGATGAAAGGGAAAAACCTACAACCAAGATTACTCTACCCAGCAAGGATCTCATTCATATTCGACGGAGAAATTAAAACCTTTACAGATAAGCAAAAGCTAAGAGAATTCAGCACCACCAAACCAGCTTTACAACAAATGCTAAAGGAACTTCTCTAGCCAGGAAACACAAGAGAAGGAAAAGACCTATAATAACAAACCCAAAACAAGAAAATGGTAATAGGAATATACATATCCATAATTACCTTAAATGTAAATAGATTAAATGTTCCCACCAAAAGACACACACTTGCTGAATGGATACAAAAACAAGACTCATATATATGCTGTCTACAAGAGACCCACTTCAGAACTAGGGACACATAAAGACTGAAAGTGAGGGGATGGAAAAAGATATTCCATGCAAATGGAAATCAAAAGGAAGCTGGAGTAGCAATACTCATATCAGACAAAATAGACTTTAAAATAAAGACTATTACAGGAGACAAAGAAGGGCACTACATAATGATCAATGGATCAATCCAAGAAGTAGATACAACAATTGTAAATATTTATGCACCCAACATAGGAGCCCCTCAATACATAAGGCAAATGCTAACAGCCATGAAAGGGAAAATCGACAGCAACACAATCATAGTAGGGGACTTTAACACTCCACTTTCACCAATGTACAGATCATCCAAAATGAAAATAAATAAGGAAATACAAGCTTTAAATGACACGATAGACCAGATAGATTTAATTGATATTTATAGGACATTCCATCCCAAAACAACAGAATACACTTTCTTCTCAAGTGCTCATGGAACATTCTCCAGGATAGATCATAACTTGGGCCACAAATCAAGCCTTGGTATATTTAAGAAAATTGAAATCATATCAAGTATCTTTTCCGACCACAACGCTATGAGGCTAGATATCAATTAGAGGAAAAAAAACTGTAAAAAATACAAACCCGTGGAGGCTAAACAGTATGCTACTGAATAACCAAGAGATCACTGAAGATACCAAAGAGGAAATCAAATACCTAGACACAAATGACAATGAACACAAGATGACCCAAAATCGATGGGATGCAGCAAAAGCAGTTCTAAGACGGAAGTTTATAGCAATACAATCCTACCTCAAGAAAAAAGAAAAATCTCAAATAAACAACCTTACCTTACACCACAAGCAATTAGAGAAACAAGAACACAAAAACCCCAAAGTTAGCAGAAGGAAAGAAATCATAAAGATCAGATCTGAAATAAATGAAAAAGAAATGAAGCAAACAATAGTAAAGAGCAATAAAACTAAAAGCTGGTTCTTTGAGAAGATAAACAAAATTGAGAAACCACTAGCCAGACTCATCAAGAAAAAAAGGGAGAAGACTCAAATCAACAGAATTAGAAATGAAAAAGGAGAAGTAACAACTGACCCTACAGAAATACAAAGAATCATGAAGGATGACTACAAGCAACTATATGCCCATAAAATGGACAGCCTGGAAGAAATGGACAAGTTCTTAGAAAAGCACAACCTTCTGAGACTGAACCAGGAAGAAATAGAAAATATAGAGACCAATCACAAGCAGTGAAATTGAAACTGTGATTAAAAATCTTCCAACAAACAAAAGCCCAGGATAAGGTGGCTTCACAGGCTATTTCTATCAAACATTTAGAAAAGAGCTAGCACCTCTCCTTCTCAAACTCTTCCAAAATATAGCAGAAGGAGGAACACTCCCAAACCCATTCTACGAGGCCATCATCACCCTGATACCAAAACCAGACAAAGATGTCTCAAAAAGAGAAAACTGCAGGCCAATATCACTGATGAACATAGATGCAAAAATCCTCAACAAAATACTAGCAAACAGAATCCAACAGCACATTTAAAGGTTCATACACCATGATCAGTGGGGTTTATCCCAGGAATGCAAGGATTCTTCAATATACGCAAATAAATCAATGTGATACACCATATTAACAAATTGAAGCATAAAAACCATCTGATCATCTCAATAGATGCAGAAAAAGCTTTTGACAAATTTCAACACCCATTTATGATAAAAACTCTCCAGAAAGTAGGCATAGGGGAATTAGCATAATAAAGGCCATATATGACAAACCCACAGCCAACATTGTTCTTACTGGTGAAAAACTGAAACCATTTCCTCTGAGATAGGAACAAGACAAGGTTGCCCACTCTCACCACTGTTATTCAACATAGTTTTGGAAGTTTTAGTCACAGCAATCAGAGAAGAAAAAGAAATAAAAGGAATCCAAATTGGAAAAGAAGTAAAGCTGTCACTGTTTGCAGATGACATGATACTGTACATAGAGAATCCTAAAGATACTACCAGAAAACTACTAGAGCTAATCAATGAATGTGGTAAAGTAGCAGGATACAAAATTAATGCACAGAAATCTCTTGCATTCCTATACACTAATGATGAAAAATCTGAAAGAGAAATTAAGGAAACACTTCCATTTACCATTGCAACAAAAATAATAAAATGCCTAGGAATAAACCTACCTAAGGGGACAAAGTCCTGTATGCAGAAAACTATAAGACACTGATGAAAGAAACTAAAGATGATACAAACAGATGGAGAGATATACCATGTTCTTGGATTGGAAGAATCAAGATTGTGAACATGACTACACTACCCAAAGCAACCTACAGATTCAATGCAATCCCTATCAAACTACCACTGGCATTTTTCACAGAACTAGAACAAAAAATTTCACAATTTGTATGGAAACAAAAAAGACCCTGAATAACCAAAGCAATCTTGAGAAAGAAAAAACAGAGCTGGAGGAGTCCGGCTCCCAGACTTCAGACTATACTACAAAGCTACAGTAATCAAGACACTATGGTACTGGCACAAAAACAGAAATATAGATTAGTAGAACAGGATAGAAAGCCTAGAGATAAACCCACGCATGTATGGTCACCTTATCTTTGATAAAGGAGGCAAGAATATACAATTGAGAAAAGACAGCCTCTTCAATAAGTGGTGCTGGGAAAACTGCACAGCTACATGTGAAAGAATGAAATTAGAGCACTTCCTAACACCATCCACAAAATAAACTCAAAATGGATTAAAGACCTAAATGTAAGGCCAGACACTATCAAACTCTTAGAGGAAAACATAGGAAGAATACTCTTTGACATAAATCACAGCAAGAACCTTTTTGACCTACCTCCTAGAGAAATGGAAATAAAAACAAAAATAAACAAATGGGACCTAATGAAACTTAAAAGCTTTTGCACAGCAAAGGAAACCATAAACAAAGTGAAAAGATAACCCTCAGAATTGGCGAAAATATTTGCAAACGAAGCAAGTGACAAAGGATTAATCTCGACAATATACAAGCAGCTCATGCAGCTCAATATCAAAAAAAAAAACATTCAACCCAATCCAAAAATGGGCAGAAGAGCTAAATAGACATTTCTCTAAAGAAGATATACAGATTCCCAATAAACACATGAAAGGATGGTCCACATCACTAATCATTAGAGAAATGCAAATCAAAACTACAATAAGGTATCACCTCACACTGGTCAGAATGGCCATCTTCAACAAATCTATAAACAATGAATGCTGGAGAGGATGTGGAGAAAAGGGAACCCTCTTGCACTGTTTGTTGGGAAGGTAAATTTATACAACCACTATGGAGAACAGTATGGAGGTTCCTTAAAAAACTAAAAATAGAACTACCATAGGACCCAGCAATCCCACTTCTGGGCATATACCCTGAGAAAACCATAATTCAAAAAGATACATGTACCACAATGTTCATTGCAGCACTATTTACAATAGCTAGGAAATGGAAGCAACCTATATGTCCGACAGATGAATGGATAAAGATGTGGCACATATATACAATGGAATATTACTCAGCCATAAAAAGAAATGAAATTGAGTTATTTGTAGTGAGGTGGATGGACCTAGAGACTGTCATACACAGTGGAATAAGTCAGAAAAAGAAAAACAAATACTGTATGCTAACACATATATATGGCATCAAAAAAAAAGGTGGTTCTGATGAACCTAGGGGCAGGACAGGAATAAAGGCACAGACGTAGAGAATGGGCTTGAGGACACAGGGAGGGGGAAGGGTAAGCTGTGACGAAGTGAGAAAGTAGCATTGACATATATACACTACCAAATGTAAAATAGATAGCTAGTGGGAAGCAGCTACATAGCACAGGGAGATCAGCTCAGTGCTTTGTGACCACCTAGAGGGGTGGGATAGGGAGGGTGGGAGGGAGACGCAAGATGGAGGGGATATGGGGATATATGTATATGTTTAGTTGATTCACTTTGTTATACAGCAGAAACTAACACACCATTGTAAAGCAATCATACTCCAATAAGATGTTAAAAAAATAAAATATCGATAAAATACAAAACAATTGATTAACTTTTAGAAGCAAAATGTTTTTTAAAAAGCTGTTTTAGGGCTTCCCTGGTGGCGCAGTGGTTGAGTGTCCGTCTGCCGATGCAGCGGACGCGGGTTCATGCCCCAGTCTGGGAAGAATCCTGCATGCCGTGGAGCGGCTGGGCCCGTGAGCCATGGCCGCTGAGCCTGCGCGTCCGGAGCCTATGCTCCGCAACGGGAGAGGCCCATGTACCGCAAAAAAAAAGAAAAAAAAAAAAGCTGTGTTAATAATCAGAACCTGGAAAAATAGACTGTGATAGTTTAACTCTGAAAATTAAAGATAATTCCATAAAATCATTTTATTACTTTATGTGCTGCTTGAAATAGTAATATATTAATAGATGTAAAAGTTAGATATAGTTAAAAGATATAGCTAACTATTGTCTTACAGAACACGAGTGCCCTAAAAAATGGTTTTAGGTTCAGTACACAACTCCAACCAATACAATAAATAAAAATAATAAAATAGCAATAAATGCTGAAATAGGAACAATATTTTTGAATATTAACTGATATATTTTTCATTTCCCTTGAATCATATGCTCTTGTCTATGTCTACAATATCTAGTAGAAATATAAAATGAACCACATATATGATTATTAATTTTTGACGTCATATTTTTCAAAAGCAAAAACAAAGGTTCACGTTTTAAAATATATTTTATTTAACCAAGTATGTCTAAATTTTAACATTTCAATATGTGTCAATATAAAAATTATTAATGAGATATTTTGCATTCCCTTTTTTGCAAAGTTTTCAAAATCCAGTGTCTATTTGTCTTTTGCAATTCATCTCAGTTCTGATACTACATTTTCATCTCAAGTATTTGATCTCTATTTAGGTTTCATAAAATTTACAGTGTAAAAGTAGAAACACATACCCAGTTTGTTCCAAACATATTTAAAAGTTTTCTAATAATCAAAGCAAGTACCAGTTTTAAAAACTGAAATTAACTAATATTAAAAATGCAGTCCCTTGGTCCCACTGTCTATGTTTCCAGTGCTCAGTAGCTCTAGCTAGTAGCTACCATATTGGGCAACGTAGCTCTAGGATTTCTCATCTGTTATTCAGTGTCTCAGAGAAGGACATGCTGTAAGAGAAGGGCCGACATCTATCTCCCCGTTTCCCTGTCCGCTAGCTTCTGGCAGCCCCCACTCTACTCTCTGCTTGTATGGGGTTGACTATTTTAGATTGCACATATAAGCAAGATCTTGCAGTATTTGTCTTTCCTCGCCTGGCATATTTCACTTAGCATAATGTCCTTCAGGTTGATCCGTGTTGTCTCAAATGGCAGGACTTCCTTCTTTTTTAATCCTGAATAGTATTATATCTATACATACCACACAGATATAATGTATAGCAATGTAACTACACTGTATTGTGTACTTGAAATTTGCTAAGAGAGTAGGTAGATCTTAAATGTACACATACACACAAAATGGTAACTATGTGAGGTAATGGTTACATTAAATTAGCTTGATTATGGTGATCACAATGTACACATATATAAAAACAGCAAGTTGCATACCTTAAGTATATCGATTTTTTAAATTTGTCAATTATACCTCAGTAAAACTGGAAAAAGAAAAAGAGAGATGGGCCAGTACCAATTAGAAAAGGAAGACAATGTTTGGCTTCAGTAGTCAAATCTCTCTCTGTCAAAAGAGAACAGGAATTTCTAAATTCCAAAGCTACCTTTACATACCAAAAGCAAAATTTGAAGATCTGTGTATTTTATTACAAGGTAATAATAAAGAGTACACAGGATATAGTATAAACAGGGTGGTACCACCAACATATAGGAGGGGAAGGTGGCAGACTTTCTCTCTCCCTTTCTGTTCCTCTTCAGTGCAGGATGGATACCCATGATGAAGTTTAGGTCAGTTAGGGGAAAAAAAAGTAGCTGCATGCTCTATACAATCTAGGTTTAGTACATAAAATTTATGGCTTCAATATACCACTGTTTATTGTGCTTCCCCAACACAGCCCTGAAAGGTCTGAATTATGTGGACACAAATCTGGTACAAAGTCCATGGTCTTTCTACCACTGCATTACCTCTCATCACAATTCTATTACATACCCTATCAAATACATTTACATTGCAGTTTGGCAAATTTATGATCATGGATAAGTATGGATATAATAATAAGACTTTCAGGACACTGCACACCTGGCTTAATAAATGTACACTCCAAATTTTGTTCAATGTCTCTGTACCAATTTGCAAATAAATCTCCAGTGAAGTGCCATGGAATTCTACCCTTGACACTGCCTTGTTATTGGTGATCTATATGGTGCTAAGAAGAAGCTTAGAGAAAGGGGACTAATTTGATAGATGTCAACCTCAAAGGTCAAAAGGGTTTTAACAAGGTGGAATGCTATTTTGAAAACAATTAAGAAATTTGATTTTTTAAAAATAATCCTAGGAATCCAAGATAAGAAGAACTTGGTGGGACATCAGTCCATGTGAGGACTACAAACATATGACCAGTAGTAATGCTATGTGGTTATTAAAAAAACAAAACCAAAAAAACCTATTGCTTCTTAGGATATATGAATCAAAGTAGTCAAAACCTGGAAATCAGTTTAAAGAATCCATCCTAACCTGATTATGAATTGTAGATTCATGAGTAAGACTATAGGGTGCAATCCGAATAAACCCACACATTATGGTCAATTAATCTGTGACAAAGAAGGCAAGAATATACAATGGAGGAAAGACAGTCTCTTCAATAAGTAGTGCTGGGAAAACTGGACGGCTACCATTCTCTAACACCAAACTCAAAATGGATTAAAGACCTAAATGTAAGACTGGATACTATAAAACTCCTAGAGGAAAACATAGGCAGAACACTCTTTGACATAAATCACAGCAATATTTTTTTGGAGCAGTCTCCTAGAGTGATGGAAATAAATACCAAAATAAACAAATGGGACCTAATTAAACTTAAAAGCTTTTGCACAGCAAAGGAAACCATAAACAAAATGAAAAGACAGCCTAAGGAATGGGAGAAAATATTTACAAACGATGCTACAGACAAGGGACTAACTTCCAAAATATGCAAGCAGCTCATACAGCTTAATATCAAAAAAAAAAAACACCCAATCATTTTATACATAAGGAGTTCAAGGCTTGGATAGGTTGAATAACTTGCTTAAGTAAGTGACAGAGCCAGGACTCAAACCCAAATCTCATTGGTTCCAGAGCGGGTAATCTAATCACTATGCCACAGTTATCCCTTACGGATCATTTTTACAAATTCCAGTCCATTCATTCATTCACGCATGGAGCAGATATTGATTGATTATCATAGTTTTCTTTTGACACCATGACAAAGTACCACAAACTTAGGGACTTAAAACAACCCAAGGTTATTATCCTAGAGTTCCATAGATCTGAAGTCCAGCATGGTCTCACTGGGCTAAAATCAAGGTTTCAGCCTGGCTGCATCCCTTCAAGAGGCTCTAGGGAGAATTCATTCCCTGCCTTTTCCAGCTCCCAGAGGCTATCTGAATTCCTTGGTTGGTTGCTCCCTTTCTCCATCGTCAAAGACGGCAGCATAGCATCTTCAGATCTCTCTGACTACAGTTACGGAAGGTTATCCACTTTTAAAGACTCATGTGATTTGGTGACATATTCACAAGTTCCTAGGATTAGAGTTTCGGCATTGTTAGGGGGCTAATATTCTTTCTATCACAGGTGCCTACCCTGTACCAGGTTTTGATCCAGGCAATATGAGATAGACAAGGAGGAGAAACAATAGCAACTAAACACATGCATATGCAAGACAATTTCTGATAGCGATGTGTATTTTCTGACAATAAGAGAGTTCAAAAATTCACTTTTCCCCAAGCATGCCATTCATGCATTCATTAATTCAACATTTTTGAATACCTACTACATAAAAGGAGTTCTATGCATTTCAGGTAGAATGGTGAATGGACAGAGGTTTTATTCTAATGGAATATTCTCGTGGAGGCAACAGATATACCTACACAGAAATGGGGAACATGATTTTAAATAGTGACAAATGCTATGAAGAAAATACTCCATACTCTTTGTCTTGTGCCTTTGCATTTTTCATTTATTCGTTCTTTTATTTAGTAAGTCTAGTAAGCCTTTTGAGTGCTTACTGTGTTTCAGGCAAAGTGCTATGCTCAGGGCTTACAGTGCAGACTCCAGATTTGCCTTCTGTGTCCTCACTGTAGTGAAGGGAACAACCCAAATGAGTATAAACCACACATTGTGGTAAGTGTTCTGGGAGAGGACGACGCAGGTGCTTGGGGAGCGCATAGCAGGGTTACAGATGCTCTCCCTGGGTCTAGGACACCTTTTACCCCCATTTCCCCTTTGCCGGGAACTCGTACTCATCCTTCTGGATCTAACCTAGATGCCTCCTCTTTGAATAACAGTTTCAGGTGTATAGTAAGTAATTAACAAACACAAACATTTGTGTTTTTATTTTATAATAGTATTGTTTTAAAATTGTACAGTGCTTTCTCATTTACCCAAGAGATAGATTAATATTCTCACAAGTGAGTCCATTCACTTTACTACATGGGCATTGAGATTATATTTTAGTAAAAGCAAACAAGTAAGCAAAACCCCTTTATATGTGTGTCAATTATTGTATATATTGTATAAGCAAGGAAAAAAATGTGTAGAAGAATATACACCTCGCTGTTAGTAGGTAGCAAATGACTGGTTTTAACTTTCTGCATCTTGGGGCTAATAGATATTTATGGGATTGACGAATAAGAACTGCCTAATAATGGCTAAATGGCTTGGCCTATGAGGTAGTGAGCATTCACTGACCCTTGAGGACTGAGCAGATACCATCCTGCTCAGATTATACACCCTTCTGTTTGTGTTTTATTTTAGCTACATTTTGACATCTGGTTAACCTAGATGGTTTCATAAGTGAATTAAAAACCAAGAGAGCATAAATAATCAATTCCTGTCCTGTGTCCAACTTGCTTAATAGATTCTCATGCTATAATTTCCTCTTCTGCAAATTAGGTATAATAGACCTCCTGTAAGGATAACACAATTAGACTGGTTAAAAGGCACTTACATTCATAAGTACCAAAAAGTTTCCTAGTACATATAAGTGCAAACTCAAATTTTTCTTTTGTGACATCTATGTCAACTGATTATGGTACAGAAAAATCTGTGCATTATAAAGCACTACAGTGACCCACTTTAAAGTTGAAATTATTTGAATAAATGTCGTCCTTCTCCCATAACGCTTAAAATTCAATTATCTTCTATTCTGGTTCTGGACATTAAGTGGGGATCTGGTGGGGGAAGAGCCAAATCCCAGGCTATTCCTAATATAAAAGCCTTTTCATGAGTTTGCATAGTGGCCAGACTGTGTCTTGGGACCCTTTATAAACAATGCTTAAGTCATAGAGCATCTTAGGAATAAACTCAAATTCAAGAGACACTTCAGAGGATTGTAGCCCAAGGTCACAGATTACTATAGGCCTACACAATTTGGATAAGTTAGGGCTGAGCTCTATCTGTGATGGCCTCTGGGGTTGAAGGAGAAGGCAAATGTTTTCCAAAGCCATACAGATTCTGTAGGAGATTTTCCACACAAACCACATATATACTACTTCCTACTTTTTCCTAATAGTAGAGTATAGATGTAGCCTCACTGCTATGTACCATGGTGGCTTTTTTTCCCTTATTTTTAATTTCATTTCTCTTGCATTCACTGATACTTAGCTTATGCCATTTTCTCTAGGCAAGAAATCAGTCAAGAAAGAAACGAAGGTTAAAGGCACCAAAGTGCTTTACCCCTACTTCCCACTGACATCTCTCCTTCTCAAAAGTGCCACCCCCAATAGTTAAGTTGTATATTCTTCATAGTAAGCTTTGTCTTGAGTCAATTTTTTCATCTATAAAATGAAGGTAATGATGATTTCTTACTAATATGGTTATTTTGAGGATTTAATAAGTAAAGTAAAATGCTTAGAACATTGCCTTGAACAGCCATCGCTCATTCAATCATAGCTATAATAAGTATTAGCGGTATTAATACTATTCAGTTATCATTTCACGTTCATTTTGTTTTAATAAGGATAGGATGTCTTTAGCGTTCTGACAGATGTGAAGAAATGCAAAGGTAAGAAGTTAGTAATCGGCCGCATAGCTGTGTTACAGAAAATCCCACAAGCAGCTCAAATTTCACTCCCTGTTTATATGCACGAGTCAAATAAGGAATTACTCTATTAGGTGCGTCACTGGACACCTGAAGTGGTGTGATATTCTTGCCTTGTTACTCATGTGGGCAAAAGTCTTTAATATATTCTCTCAGAATGGCAAAAGCACCATTTTCTCTTTCTCATCTCCTCCTGTTTCCCTCTCATGTATACTTATTCTTCTTAACTGAGATTATTTAGCTCTTTCAAGCACAGGCTTAGAATACACAGACATAGCTCTGAAGGTCATAGGCCCAAAATGGAGATAATCCAGCTTTTTTTTTTCCCTAGAGTATCGGGACCAGGGATAGATTGCAAAGAGCTAGAACTTGGCTAGGTAGAAGCCTTGTATCACATGAACTGTTTAAATATTCATACAGTGTGTACTGGCAGCTAACAGGGCTGCAAACTTGCCCAGAAAAAAAAAAAAAAGAGAAAAGATAATTACTGAATTTCATAGCATTCTAAAATGGCTGCCATGAACTAAAAGCATAAGTGCTGATTTTGGTTTAATCTCTTAGGCAAATGTATTTTTTATTCAACTGAGGACAATAGGCAAGTGGTTATATGCATTTCTAAGTATTTTTCTGATTATATTATCAGTATCAGATTCTGACATTAATATCATAAAAACTGATTGCACTGTCAAAGCCATCTCTTTAATAGTTACTTTACTAGTGACTTGAAATAATAACTGACACATTTCCTTCACAGTCAACAGATTCACTTATATAGGAACACATGGTTTAAGTTATGAGCAATTGAGCTATAGAATAAATCAGATTGGGGGAAAGACTAGGTTTTTTGAGCATGGTGGCTCACAACTTGAAGGCATTTCATTCTGTGCAATCAGCTGACACTTAATTGTTCTTCATTAGCATATGTGAAGATGCCAAAAATGTAGGTGTTTACTAATTGTTTTGTTTTGGCTTTAGCTGACACATTTCCCCCATCATCGTTAATTTATTTTTGTTGTCCTAATGCTGGTTGATAAAATTTGGTTAAAACAAAGTAATTTCACAATTTCAGGTAACAGCATAAAAGCAAACCTTGGCACTGTATTGAACTTTAAATTCTTTTTTCAAAGTAGTATCTGTTTAGTGGAAATCCACTCCATTTTGTTTTTTATAACTATACTCACAACTTCTAATTTTTATAAAGTATGCATCCTCTCCATATGGTATACAAAAATGTAAGCATTAAAAACATTCATTCATCAGTTTTCCCCTTCTAATAGTATTGATCTAAAATGTAAATTCAGATAAAACAAGAATAAGTACATTAAAAGTTAAAAAAAAGTCACTTGGAATGTCTGCACTCAGTATCTTAGATAATTACTAGTACATAAGAATTGGCCATTAGTCAATATAAGGTAAGTAAAATGAACTAATCACTACTTTTAAACTCTACTTTTAAGAAATTCTTTCAAAAAATTCATAAACTTCAGTTAATTATTTGAACTATATAGGCATATCTATGTCAATAAATATATATATGTACAGACACATATATGAGGTGTATATCAAGGAAATAAGTTCATGGAAAGTCATGTTTTTCATTTACTATTTCAGATGTACATTACCAACACAATCAAAGCCAAAGGAACAAGACTTGCTAAGCCCGTTCTATGCCTGGGCTTAATGTGTTTGGCCTTTCTTACTGGGCTCAACAGAGTAGCAGAATATCGAAATCATTGGTCCGATGTGATAGCAGGCTTTCTGGTTGGAATATCTATAGCAGTATTTCTGGTAAGTACAAATTTCTTTAAATATAATTTGTTTCTTAATCAACGTGTATAACCACCTATTAGAAAATACAGGTGTGAATCACTGGGTTTAGTTGTCAAAAGGTGGTATAGCAAATAGAAATATTTATGCTTTAAGTCATTCGTTTCTTCCTGCTCCCTCGTTTATTCTGCCCAAAGTCAGGTTTGGGGGTGAAGAAAACACATTGGGTTGACCAAAATGTTCGTTCGGGTTTTTCGTAACATCTTACGGGAAACCTGAACGAACTTTTTGGCCAACCCAATATATTCTACATTTAAAGGTGAACAAAATATTTTCATGTAAAATGGAACGGGGCTAAAAACACTCATGCCTCCCCAGATGGTTTTTAAAACTGGGTTGTTTGAATATTTTAAAAGTTTCCTCATGGCACTTTGCATCCTGGAGTATGTAGACCATCCCAAAGTGCCTTGGTGCCTCTGCGCAGTACTCTTAGTGAGCCGCCAAGTCTCAGCACCTGATAACAGGTGAACCTCACTTGTGAGATGAACCGGTTCCCTGCAGTGACTAAAAACCCAGGGATAGTTTCCAAGACAACGTCGCGCAAATCAGATTTTGCCAAGGAGTGAAGAGCATACGTAGTGACTTCTGATGAAGTCATCTCTACTCTTATGATAAAATCCCCTTGGAATATGTCTATAGGTTTTAGTTGTTGGAAAATATACTTCAGTCTGGCTGTAGAATTAATCAATCCATTATAAGTATGGATATTTTACCCAGATGGAAAAAATGTGTAGACTACTGTATAAATCAAAACATATTTTTGCATTGACACATTATAAGAAACACTTTATTTTAATTTTAATTATATTTAAATTGTTTCTCCAGAGTAACTTTCCTTCTTCAGTTTATTTTCACTAGTTCATAAGCAGTAAGCAAAAACTTATATGAACCTTTCTTCTACCAAAGCTTTGGGCACTATCTATGTGTTGGGCATTTTAGGAGGTTATTTCTTCTAGAACTTCCTGCGGTAAAGTGGTGACTATCCCCTGATCCCTCTCTAGACCCTGTGCTGCTTTTCTTGCTGATGTCACTCCCTCTGATGTCCAAAGTCCTGAGAGACTTAGGCTCACCCTCCTCTGTTTCCCAGAGATATCCTGTAGCCTCAGGAAAACTGGGGCCCACCCATGCTTGGGCCAAAACCTTTCCCTTGCTGTCACTTATCACAATTGAAACAGGTTAACTTTTTATAAAAACAGAACAAAACAGAAAGCATCTTACATAAATCCTAAGAAAATAATCATAGGCAGGACAAAGAGCATACCAAAAGTCAAAGTTTTAAAACACTGCTGTCAGATGTAACTGCGTTTCAGCTCTGCGGGTCCAGAACATCTTTGCTAGCATCTCATCAGGCTTCGTCTTATCCTCCTGTGGCTGTTACGATCTTCCCTTTACTGCCAGTGAATGTCGTGACCCCCTGCGTTGTGAAATCTAGAGCCCTCATGTCTTCCCTGTCGCTTCCTTATCTGAGAACCATGTGGTGAATGATGAGTTGGGCTCTGGATACCCCTTGGGTTCAAGACCCTCCTACTGCACATATTTAGAACATTCCACAGGCCCCTTCAGACATTCCCACGCACCCAGGAAAATGACCTTATAAAAAGGTCATGTGAAAACGCTTTAACCACGTAACGGCTAAACAAGCTTTTATACGTTCATTCCCAACTGTTTATGAATGTGAGTGCCTACAGGTGCCAGGCAAGGTGTCAAGAACTGGGGCTGCCAGGAGGCTCAGATAAACATGACCTGTCTGCTGTGGGAATCTGTTTCCGGGGTCAGGGAGGAATAGTCAGGTTATTCCCTCAAACGTTCCCTCCCTCTCTTCCTTCGTGAAACAAACATTTACTGAGACCCTATTCTAGTCCAGGCACTGTGCTTGGCGCTGGGAATAAATACACAAAAAAGATACAATCCAAGTACTCAAGTAGATCGCGGTCAGGTGGAACAAGATGGACACAAAGAGTTCTATAGAGGGTAAATGTAATGGTAGAGGTACAGATACTCAAGACATCTACCCTGTTGGGATTAGGGACAAATCAAAAAGAGGAGATAATTTATAAACTTGAAAGGTTTGTAACGCAGGTAGGTCTAGCCTGGGGCATAAGGAATGAGGGGCAAAGAGCACAGAGCACAGAGGCAGTATTAAATGCTTCATAAAATAAGTATGTATGAAGCCTCTCCTATAGTCTAGGCCCAAGGCGCCATGTGCATCTGAGAGAACATGGCACCCGGAAATGGTACCAGACATCCAGCATGAGTGACGAGAAAGGGGAGTGGAAGAGCACACAAGGGAATACTCTGAAAGGTCTTGTATGTTATGACAATAACATAGACTTTTGTTTAAAAACGTAAGTGATTTGGGAGCCTCTGTCAGGGTCCAAGTGAGTTGAAACAGAGAAAAACAGCCTGGTTGAATCTGAATCCCAGCTTCTTTATCTACTCCGTTTGTGCCATTAAACAACCCTCAGTTTCTTCCTCTTTAAAGGAGGCTATAAACAGCCTCCTTAAAGGATCATTATAAGGATTTATAAAAGTTGAACAAAATGGTGTGTATATTCAGTGCATGGCCACATGGATGACTGAAGTAATTTCTGTAAGTGAGAGTTTGTTTCCTGTCAGTCCTTTTACTTTCTGATAAGATTTGTGCTTTGGGGAAAATATGTTTTCTGGAAAATAAAACTCCAGGTGAAGATAGAGGAGACAAGTTATGCAGAACCAGGGAAATAAGATGGCACAAATCGGGCCTCTGAGGGCACAGAGAGAGGGGAGGTTATCGGGAGGTATTTGGGAGGTGGAATGTTTTGGAGCTTGATGGAACATTGGAGATGACGAGGGTGAAGCAGGCAGCAATCTATGATGATTCTCGGATTTCTCATTTGGGCAACTAAGTAGAATATTTATTTCAAGCAGTGACTACAGCTCTGGCTTACAATATGCTGGGGTGTTTCCAGTGATCCTTCAGTGTGTGCAGATCACTAAAATGATTCCAAAATAAAATTAACAGTAACCTACTCCAAGACTCTGCGTGTCGGTTGAAGGCATTCACATCCCCCATCACCCACACCTGGTGTCTAGCGTTTGCCTTTGACCCACTCTCCTCCTTCACCCCCACACCCAGTGATTGATCTAGTTCCAGTTCATTTCCACCACAGAGTCTTTCTCCCATGTCGTATTTCTGCACTGTTCTGACCATAGCCTCTCGATTTTAGAGATCAAAACTTCTTACCTCTATTATATCAACGGGTTCCTAGCTGCCTGCTCACTTCAGACTCTCCTCCAAATACCTCACATTCTGCTTCATACACATGATACCATAATTCATTGCCAATAACAAAGCAAAACAAACAAACAAACAAACAAAACCCTCTTTCCTGCTGCATTAAATCAGACACTTCCATTGAACTTCTGGGATCCTCCATAGTCTGGCTTCACTCTTCCCGGCCAAGTTTATGTTTCCCTCGTTGCAGTGGAACTCCTGCACTTGGAATCCAGTCAGTTTTCTTCCTGTCTTACACAGACAGGCTCTGTCTGGCCTGTGTGTTGCCTCAGCTGGAACACCCACTCCTCTGTATAGTTTAGAGAGCAAAACAGGAGTGGGAGTCAGACAAACCTAGGTTGAATCCTTCTGTTGCCACTTTTTCTTTTTGCCACTTTTGCTGGATGTGTGACATCATACAAGTCACTTAGCCCCTCATCATCCCTAAAATAGTGAGGCCTCCCCTGAACTGTATTTAAAGTGATTACCCCTCCCCAAGGACTCCTTTTCTCATTTCCTATTCACTTTTCTCCACTGTGTAATTCAACTTTTAATATACCACATGTAATATTTTTGGTTTTGTTTTTTGCTATCAAACCCACTGGAATGTAAGCCACTCACAGAGAAGGTGTTTATTTGTTTTCATCACTGTGTATTCTCAGTATTGGGTCTGGTACATAGGAGGTTCTCAGGAAATATTTGATGAATGAATGAATGAACTGTTTTATTTACTTTCCAGAGCTCTTTTGAGGGTTAAGGGAAATCACATATATAATAAAGGCAGTCGAGTGTGTGGTACAGAGAAGGCTCTAGGTATCATGGTCTTCACCTTTGATGACTGTATTCAAATCCTTTATGCACTTGAGATTTTTCTTAGACAAATCCCAGCTTCCCCAGGAAGTGTCCCTGATTACATGGTTCTCCCATTTTTCCTGAATTTCCACTGCACTTGAAGTCAGTCCTGTTACAGTCTAACAAGTAATTACCTTCTGTAGTAAATTTATTATTCTTATCTCACGTGCCTTTTCTTCAAAGTTAGAGAACACAATCCCCAAGCTTAGGAAAATACAAAGCAAATACTAGTTGAACAATAGGTGTAGATTGACTAATATTGTTTTATAAAAATGTGTGCCTCAAAGCACTTACAACAAAGATGCATATTAGTGTCCAGCAGAAAAGTTCAAGTTTACTGAGCCAAAGCAAAAGCTTGTCGGGTTGACATATGTGATATCATAATAATAAAAATAGGAACTATTTGAATACTCTTTACTATATTAACTCAATTAATCCTCATAACAGCATGTTGAGATGTAATTATTATTGTCCTCAGTTTTCAGATAAGAGAAACAGGTCTCGTTATATTAAGTAACTTGCCTGGACTCACAAAGTTAGTAAATGAAAGAGCCCGGGATTAAGCCCCAGGCCTGTTTGACCCCAAAGCCCATGCACGTAGCCCCATACAACAGAGATGTTTTATTTGCCACAAGCAAGAGAGAAAATGACCACAGATGGATCAGATTAATTTATTATCACTACCGGATAAAGGAAACAAAAATCTATGTGTAACGGTGACTTAGGAGTGTCGTTTTTTGGAAGAGAGGGTAGAATTACACTCATGGAAACCACTAATGTAAAAATAGAATGTTTCAAAAGAAAATCACTTTAAATTGTACAGGAACGTTAGAAAATTTGAGAATTTTTAGGCTGGATACATACATGCTCATTCATTAATCTGTTCATTCACGGTGGCACTGAGAATACAATAGTGATCAGAAAAAAAAACATGTCTGCTACCATGGAGCTGACAACCTTGAAAGAAAATCACATCAATCAAAACACTATGCTAACAGATGTATAATTTCATTTAGAGATAGGTGCTTGGATGAAAAGAATCACAGGTCCTTGCCAGCAAACAAACAAACAAAAACAGCCTAGGGTCAAGGAAGACTAGTAAGGAAGTGGAGGGGAGATGGTGATACCACAGATGAGTAAGATATGGTGCCCAAAGACAGTGGAGATGAGTATTCCGAGCAAAAGGCAGTGAAAGGGAGCAGAAGGTGTTTAGATAACCAAGAAGGAAGGTTGAAAGGTGGGCCAGAGTTTACACTTGATGAGAAACCAAGCCACAAAGTGGTTTTAAGAAGGTTGACATGATACAATTTGCATTTTGGACAGACCACTCTCACTTCTTTGTAGGAAGGGATCAGAGGGAGGCAAGACTGGATTTAGGGAGACTTTAGAAAGCCATGTAGGAATTCAGGCAAGCGGTGGTGATTGCTTAGTCGATGGAGTCGGTGTCGGAGATAGAACAAAGTAGATATAAGAAATCAAAATCTTTAGGAAGGAAAATTGAGCAAATTGAGTGAATGGTTGAGTATAAGAGGTGTCCAAGTTTTCAGCCTCGTGCAACTGCATTAGGTGAACGGGAATGTGAGGGGTATTGCCTTTCCCTGAGAAAGTCCAGAAAAAGATCAAGTTTTGGAGTAGGGCCAGGAGATGGGCGCATCTTGGGTTTTATTTTGAACATTTGTTGAATTTTTCATACCTTTGCCAAACAAAGAAATGGAGCTAACTTGCTAATCTATTGCAAACTCTTCACTTTCAAATTGAGAAGACTGAGACCTAGAGGACTGTTCAAGAACTTACAGACTCAGGATCAAAAAAACAGGTCAATTGCTTTTCTTTGAGTATTTTTCTAATAGGATATCAGTTTCATGCTTGTGAACGTTACAAGACTTACTAAATATTTGAATATGATTCTAGGGAAGATTTGGTAATTTCCTTCCTTATGATTTAAATAATAACAGTAATGAAGAGTAATCATTATGTTAATAGATGCTTTAATGAATATCTACTCTGTGTTAGGCATTTAAATATTTCACATGTGAATTCTTAGCTGCTTCAATGGGGTGTTGTCCTGACCCTCAATTAAGGTAAAGAGATAACTGATAATACCTTTCAAAGAGTTTTCCAAACCTAAATAGCGTTAAAAGCAATTAAACTAATTTCAGTAGCCCATATTAACTCTAGATGAATGTTTCTTCATCTAGTGACTTCCTTTTGTCTATGTACATAGTTATTTTAGCAAATTTTAATTCAGAAGAATTTGTAGCAGTGTTTTTCATCTGCCGATTTTCCATTAATTTATAATATTAATGAAAAGGGAAATGTGCATGTGTGTGTATATATGTCATGAAATGAGTATGAAACTGCTGTTTGTTATGTTGTTGTTGACTAAAATTCTTGATTATATTCTTTGTGCTCTTGGCAGTAGTCAGTTGGCAAACTACAGCCCATAGGCAAAATTTGGCCTGCTGCTTATTTTTTTTTAAACTTTTTATTTTATATTGGAGTATAGTTGATTAACAATGTTGTGTTAGTTTCAGGTGTACAGCAAAGTGATTCAGTTATACATATGCATGTATCTATTCTTTTTCAAATTCTTTTCCCAATTAGGTTGTTACAGATTATTGAGCAGAGTTCCCTGTTCTATACAGTAGGTCCTTGTTGGTTATCCATTTTAAATATAGCCGTGTGATAAGTTGTATTGGGACACTGATATGCCTATTCCTATATGAATTGCCTCTGGCTGCTTTCACGCCAAAATGGCAGAGCTGAGTACTTGCTGCAGAGATTGTATGCCTGCAAAATCAAAAATATATACTATCTGCCCATTAACAGGCACAACACTATCTCTTAGTCCTTTACAGGGTCAACATTTGATAGAAGGATTACCAAGTACCCATCTCTAAGCCTTTGCCATCCCTTACTTTAAACATCTTGATGGCAGTGATGAAGCTGAGGTATCAAATAATCAGGCTTTGATCTATGCTTCTGATCTGTAATTATTCAAGGAAGTGGAAGGATAATAAGTATATAGCAATTCGCAAGGAAATTTTTTTTCTGAGATAAAGTCTCAGAGTATGTGTTATTTTGTAGATTTGAAAATTTTATTTAAAAACTGGAGAGTAACCAAGATCTAATTGGCCTTTGAAAATATTCAGTAATGAGCCCTACTAAAGGAAAGGCTTTCCAATGGAGGATTTGTGAAAAATATACAGTGTAAATTTATACTTGTATATTAAGCATTTATTTTTTTAAATGAATGTTAGGTTATAAACTGCAAGTAAGTTCTATATTTTGGTTTGATAATAGAATATAAAACCCAGAAAAAGAATACTCAAGAATAGCTTACCCATTAGTTCAATATAAGCAAATAATAACAAATAATTTTCCTGAATTGTTTAAATCACTATTACTTTTTTTTTTACATCTTTATTGGAGTATAATTGCTTTACAATGGTGTGTTAGTTTCTGCTTTATAACAAAGTGAATCAGTTATACATATACATATGTTCCCATATCTCTTCCCTCTTGCGTCTCCCTCCCTCCCACCCTCCCTATCCCACCCCTCCAGGCGGTCACAAAGCACGAGCTGATCTCCCTGTGCTATGCGGCCGCTTCCCACTAGCTATCTTCCTTACATTTGGTAGTGTATATATGTCCATGCCTCTCTCTCGCTTTGTCACAGCTTACCCTTCCCCCTCCCCATATCCTCAAGTCCATTCTCAAGTAGGTCTGTGTCTTTATTCCTGTCTTAGTCAGAAAGAGAAAGACAAATACCATATGCTAACACATATATATGGAATTTAAGAAAAAAAAATGTCATGAAGAACCTAGGGGTAAGACAGGAATAAATCACTATTTCTTAAAGTTTGACTCACCTACATCAGAAGCTTCAGGAATGCCTTTTTTTTTTTTTTTTTTTTTTTTTTGTCTGTACGCGGGCCTCTCACTGTTTTGGCCTCTCCCGTTGCGGAGCACAGGCTCCGGACGCGCAGGCTCAGCGGCCATGGCTCAGGGGCCCAGCCGCTCCGCGGCATGTGGGATCTTCCCGGACCGGGGAACGCACCCGTGTCCCCTGCATCAGCAGGCAGACTCTCAACCACTGCGCCACCAGGGAAGACCAGGAATGCCTTTTAAAAGTGGCAACTCCTAGGCCTTATCCTTCATCTGTGAAATCAGAATTTTTAGGAGAGGGCTTCGGAATGTGCATTTTTAAAAGTGCCAGAACTTTATTTTATGCACACTAGAATATGAGAACTTCTGGTTTAATTCAAATTCTGTCACTTATGGGATATAAGTGGGATATAAGTGGCATAATTGAAACAAGGTCCAGTTTCCTTTATGTAGAAGTTCTTCTATTTCAGTGGTAGCAGTAGTAAGCTATTGTCGAAATGCCAAATATATGTGGGATACAATAATAGACAATAAATTAGATTAATTAAAGGATGCTACTAAATTAGAAAGTGCCAATTGTAGAAGGTTTATTATGAATGTAATGATCTTAGAGCAATGGGAAATAATTAGCATTTATTAGCCACAATAGGAAAGGTTAGCTTGCTATGAATTTTTAGCCACAATAAGGAAAGGTTAGCTTGCTATGAATTTTTATAGGGTTATAATCTTATTTTTGGATTGATTTGAGCATTGACTATAAGCTAATTTAATGAAAATTTTGGAATAATAAAATTGTCATTATTAACTGAGCTACATATTAATTGATGAATGTTCTTGAACATGCTTGCACTGGATTAACCATTAAAATTTACACAAAATAAATCTGGATGTAAAGTTATAGACATGTAATATTTAAGTAATTCCAATACTTTATTACTGTGATTAGCTTTATCAGGCTATCCACAAGGGTCATAGTTATAAGGAGCATGGCTTTGCTTTAACTGTATTTTTTCCCAAAATTTTAGGTCGTGTGTGTGGTAAATAATTTCAAAGGAAGACAACCAGAAAATGAGCATATACACACAGATAATCTGGCACAGATGCCAATGATCAGCATTCCTCGAGTAGAAAGTCCTTTGGAAAAGGTAACATCTGTACAGGTGATTCATAATTTAAATTCTAAATGTGATTGTTAGAGCAAATGAATAATTACTCTTGAGAGTTCCTACACAGTCATTTTTGATTTACTAAAACAAGCTCAGAGTCTAATGTGGTATTTAGCAAGAATTTAGTCACTGAATACAACATCTTAGAAAAATGCATATCACATGGAAAATATTTCTTCAAATCCCTCACGCTAAATGCTGAGTCTGTACATGGGATGCGTTCTGTAAGTTGCCATAGCTTCAAGATAGGAATGTTATACAGTGGTCCCATACATGGGCAAAATAATAAGATAGTTTTACTTGAGAATATAAGCATTTTTTCATAGCATATATTCCATTTCTTCCATGCCTCACTTATATGAGAAACTGCTTAGTGTAACAACTGGCACATAATCAGGACTCGGTAAATATTTGTTGAACCTCAGTGTATAAAGTTCTGGCAGCAGGGAATCACCAGTCATGCTCTCCTGCTCAGGGGGGGAACTGGGGGTCAGCTTGGGCTGAAGGGAGCCTGACTAGGTAGCACTTTGAATGGCAGGTCAAGGCCTCATTGGGCATAGCAATGAACAGAGAAGCAGGTAGATGACAATAACTTTTCTTGAGACTTTAAATGACTGCTCAGAGGGTTACTAATGGCTTCTCCTCAGCCCTGTCCACGTCCAGATTTTGATCAATATCTTAAATGAAGAGTTCAGTTACATGCTAATTGGCGGTTTAGATGGTCTGAGTCTGTGAGGGATAATTAATACATTGGATGAAAGAATAAAAATTCTTGGAAGAGTACAACAAAGATACAACTAACAATTAACTAGAAATAAAGGAAGTGTTTTGTATTTGGACTTTTTAAAAAAGTTCCTGTAGGGTAGGGTATGTCTAGGTTAAGTGCACAAATGAAAAAGGCTCAGAGAGTATAGAAGTCTACCATTCAACTTGGGTGAACAGCATGATATGTCTTCCAGAAGTTAATATGGTTTTAAGTCCCACTCAGGGAAAATGATATCCTGAATGAGGGGTTTGACGGTTTGCTTTGTTCAGACCAACTTGGTGTACTGTGTACTGCCCTTGGCAACATGGTTTAAAGGTGAATATTGATAAAATAGAAAAGTTGACAATAAATATTTGTTAAGTGAGCAAATAGATGTGTCTAAGATGGTGAGTGGACTCAAAATCATGGATTATAAGAGACTGGAAGGAACAAAAATGGTTAGTTTATAGGAAGAGAAAACTCAAGAAAGAAGCAATATCTTCCCATAAATATCTGAAGTACTGCTGTATGGCAGAGGGATGCGATTTGTTCAGAGATCACAATTAGGATGAAAGAAATGAAAGTGTAGAAAGATAAATAATGTCTGGTAAGTAGTAACAACTTTCTGAAAGTGGAATTCCCACCTTAAAAGCAATGAAATTTCTTTTTACTATAGGGATTCAAGAATAGCTAAATAATCACTTATCCATGATACTGCGGAAGGAATTCAAGCATTTAGATGAGGACAGAGACACTAGATAATGACGATGATGGTAATAAAATAGCAATGGGCATTTAGTGATCATTCAGAATGTGTCAAATACTATGCTGATTGCTTCCACAAAAACACTTCTGTGCTCTACAAGTAGAAATTTGTTCTTTACAACAATTTTTAAAGCTGAGTATTATTAGTGGCAAAGACTGCTAATAGTTGACCAGTATTCCTTCTCCCCTTCTTCCTTTTAGTTACTGAAATTTCCCACTCCAATTTTAGCTACACTCACAGCTGCCCAGCTGTAGTCTTTTTCCCAGCTTCCCTTGCAGTTAGGTGTGACCATGCAACCAAGTTTAGACCAATACAATGTGAGCAGAAGGGTAGGTGCAACAACCTCTGGGTCATCTCTTTGAAAACTCTTGTCCTGGACATTCTGTACTCCTTCTCGCCAAATGGAAAAGGTAAATGACTGGAATAGTCTTTAAGTTTTAAAGACGACCTCCTCTCCTTGACAGCATAGGTTCTGGATGAGCTCATGGAGCAGTCCACATACATACCCTAGATGGTTCTGAAAAACAAATAAATTTCTTTTCTCTTTGAGTCATTGGATTGTTTTCATCTTTTTTCTACAGTGGTTTAGTTGATGCCCTCTTATAGTAAATTTCCTCATTATACAGTTAAGAAAACTGAACTTCCAAGTAGTTAAGCAGTTTGCAAATGTCCATATCACTGATAAACAGCAAAGAAAAATTATACAACATAGTAATCCAAGACACATGCCTATGTGATGAAATATATAAGTGAATAATACATATAAAATTCAATCTTGTTTAATTTTAAATTAAATATAGAAAACAGTAGAATTTAGGAAGAGATCTTAAACATACTTTGAAGAAAATGGTCAGGGTAAAAAATAGAGTATTTTATATAGCTCTCAATATATTAACTTGAACAAAAATCACAGTCTTCTGCTTTTTAACATATTTATTTGCATAACGGTTCTTTAGTGGTCTACTAGCATTGCCAGATATTCTTATATACCATTACATCATTATGTATATTAAGTTATTAAAATATTTCTGTTCTTGATTTTATGCAAATTCATTTTTATTTATAGTGACTTTTAAGATGTTAGATGGTGAAAGCAAAAATATTCTATTAGAATCCATAGATTGCAAGAGATCCGTGTTTATTAACTTCTTTCTTTCATTAATATTTTTGTTTATGACAAATTCATGTGCCTTGTCTTCACTCCAGTAGTTAGGCAGTAAAGATGATTGGAATCTAATTTGATTCTCCCCTTCACACACCTAGCACATTTACGCTCACCCCGCTGAGCTCCAGCTTCCCTCTCCTCTCTCTCCATCCCTGTCTGCAAGGCAGAACGCTGTCTGCGCAGTTTGTGGTCTGCTGCCCTCACTCACATAGACCACAGGAAGAGCATGGGTCTCAGGAGTTTCCGCCAGGAGCTCTGCGGGTGAGAGGACATGTATTTGAGCTCATCAGCCAGAAAGGGAAGAAGACCATCACTTCAGGGAAGCCCACAGTAGCTTTCTCTTCTTTCTGTGATAAGGAATGTTTGGAGTAAATATACTGCTTTTCATCATAGTTCACAGTGGGAAACAAGTGAATGCAAATCGCTCCCCAGTAAGTTGATCTTAATAACCGATAGTTGGAGAATGACATTAAATCCTTAAAGCTGGCGCTCTGAGGAGAGAAAGGAGGCCCGGTGTTAAAGTGTGGTCCACAGGCATGGCCTAGTGTTTTAGCATTATTATGCCAAACTATCATTTTCTGGTTGTCAGTTTTACATGGAGAAGGCAAAGGGTTTCTTTTGGAAGTTATGTACTTATATAACCTCATGTTCAAAGTACATGTTTGATAGATGGTACACTACAGAGTAATTACAGCATGCAAACGTTCTTGCTTATAAAATGCCAGCAATTTACCCCTTAATTATAGGGAGTTTGTCATATAGTTAATTACCACAGTTTGAGGAAAAGTCATGATTTTTCTGAAGGCTAAATAAATCTAAACATTCATTACATTTGGTTTTATGAAAAGAATTAATCACCTGTGGAAAGTAGCCCATCATATCTCAATGCCCACTTATTTAAGTTACCAGTAACTTTATTACAGCCGTTTGTAATATCAAATCATGAAAGGTCTAAATGTATATCTGTAGTGAATTATTAAATCAGTTGTGATACATTCCTACAATGGGATCCAGTACATTATAGTGTGGTACTTCTGCTTACAGTTTCTAGAGGTAGACTAGCTGGCAGTTATGGACAATTTTGATCTTGGGCAGCTTACCTAAATGCTCTGTGACTCAGTTTTCTCCTTCATAGAATGATTCATAGAATGATAGTCGTAAGAGTTCAATAAGATAATAGTCAAGCATTTTAGAGCAGTGTCTGGCACCTCTGAAGCCCTTAATCATTACGAATTATAATTATTATTACTATTCCACAGTTAAAATGGATGAGGTAAATCAAGATGTGGAAAGTTTTCTAGTATGTTGTAAAATTTTTGTAAGTTGATATGTATAAAATGTGTCTGTGTATGATGAAGCCAGGTGTGCAAAACACCACACAAGATATTTCTCTCTAGTAGGAAAGAAAAGAGCATATAGATGAGAGAGAGAAGGGGGCAGGGTACCCACAGACACCAGTCTGAGAGCAACTGACATAGTGGACCTGATTCTCTCTCTCCTGTCTCTGTCTTCCTCCCTTTCCTCCCCTGCCTCCCTCCCTTCCTTCCTTCCTTTCTTCCTTTTCTCTCTCATTTTCTCTTTATCTTCCTGTAATGAGGCTATATTCATGAAAAATTGTGTAACTAAAATAATTATAGTGTTTTAAAATTATTCAGTTTTCTTCAGCTGCTCTTTGAGGAGGTCTTGGTTATGCTTCCTCGTATTGACTGTTGATATGTTTTGATTGAGCAAAGTCCCTTGGAAAAACTTCCCTGGAATAATTTAAATTCCTGTGCCCCTTCCTTATGACTCCCACAAACCTTTGGAGAGTGTTTGGTTTATTTTTCTCTGCCAAATTGGGCACGGAGACCTTGGTTGTAGCTCACATGCCTTTATGTATCACGCCCAAGGTCCAGCTGTCCTTGGCACACCTGCAGTCATCTCCATTTCAGGTCCTATCTGTCCTGGGGCCCTGACACAAGCTGTGTGTAGGTGCCTCTCATTTGCAGGAGCCACAAAATCCCACTGACCGAAGGCCGCAGGGAGCCAAGTCGCACCACTCCTCCCTTTCAAACTTATCCTTTTCTGGCTCCTGCCCTCAAGGGCCCATGCATCCCAAACAGAATCTTCAGGGGTGCTGGCTTCAGGAGGTCTCCAAAAACACAAAGACACCATTAATTACTCTCGGGAGTCCAAAAACCAAAAGTCTGCCTCTCCTTCTAGGAAATGAAGATGGAAACATTTACATATTCATTAGCTTTACTCTCCTATATTAGCAAGAGCAAAGTAGGAGTTAATATCTTAATAGCTGTGTCACAGAGAGAAAACAAGATAGAGTAAAATTATAGGCATTTCTACTAGATATAGTATAAATAGATCCAGTTTGATGGATGTCACCAAAGGACAATTGAAATTTTTCTTTGCCAGTAAAGAAGTTCAATGTTGCAGAAGTGGCTAAAATCCTATACGATCCCAGTAATACCTCCAAAATTTCAAAGAGTGAGGACAAGAGATAAGAATGACCTTTAAGAGAATGAGAAGACTTATTTAGAGCACAATTCAGCACCTTGGACCAACACCATGTTGAAGCAGGGTTAGCAGATAGGCAAGTACACACCAAAAGAAAGCCTTCAGGCAAGAAGCTTTCCTCTGATCAGGCTTCTCATTAATATGGGTGCGTGCCAGATGAAAGAACCCTTTCCTGAACTGAATGGGTACCATAAAATGGGTAAAAAAATAAAAATAAATAAGCTGCCTCCAAGGACTATGCCATCTTCCTGTAGTAGAGTTTAAGCTGAACAGAATAGCAGTCCTGATATTTCAGCAGCCATAGCAATAGTTTCATTATAGCTTCTATATAGTTTCATATAGAAATAAAGTGACCTTCCTGGAAATGTCCATGGCCTCAGCTTCTTCTCCCACTCCTGTCAGGCTGGTAAATCATCAAAATGATATTATAAAACTACATTCTCCAGCTCTTCAGCTTAAGATCTAGGTGAAGGATTCCCTGACTATTCAAGAAAACAGTTCAGGGGTCTTTGAATCTTCTCCCACTCAGTTTAGGAAGATAAACTGAGCTAAATCTATTCTGATTCAAGTATAAATAATCAGGACAATTACTTAAATCCTTTAAAATGATTTCATGACACAGAAGAGAGACATATTTTAAGAGATAGAATACGTTTTTGAGGGAAAAAAAGATTACAAGATAATTGAATTCATTGTAGACAATATCTATTTTCTACTGTCAAGGAAATTAAAGAAAATATGTGAAATGAGAGATGAAAGGTAGCTGGAACAATTAGGAAACTAATGTAAGAAAAGAATGTCATGGCAAGATTAAAACCAATACTAGAAACCATAAAGAACAAAATCCACAATGGAGAAAGTGAAATCAGTTATATTAAGGACAGGTTTCAGAATTCGTAGTACAAGAACAAGAGAATAAAATTGATCTGAGTAAAAATAATAGATATGAAGGATATACCACAGAAATGTAACATGTGAATCACTGTAGATGCTAAAGAAGAGGACAAATGAAGCTATAGCAATATTCAGAGAAATACTATAAGTAAACTTTCCTTCCAAATAAGTATCTGAATCTTTAGGCTCCAAGGGTTAACAGGATACAAGGGAAAATTAAAATATATACCAGAATTTAGATATTTCTCAGTGAAATTTTCAAATTTCAATACTGAAGAAAGAATTCTATAAATATTGTGGTAGATGGTATTGTTGTTCCCAATTATTAACTACCCTCTTCTATACGCAGAGTATCCTTCCTGCTCCAGTTATTTTGGACTTGATCAATAACATGTGAGTGAACCTGATAGATAACCCATCAACCAGAAACTTGTAGAGCCATCATGAGCTTCTGCCCACCCTGTTGCTCTTGAGCCTTCTTCCAGGAGAAGGCTGTGTTCCAGATACGGGCTGTTCTGACAGCCTGAGTCCCAGAATGGGAAGTCATGGGAAGCAGACCAACACCCAACCTGTAGCTTGGGGCAGATCCGTAGAACCTGACCACCAACATGTAGTATGAGGAGGTATATACACACATTTGTTGTTGGAAGCCAACTGAGCTTTTGAGGTTAAAATACAGTGTGCCTACTGAAAACTAATACACACAAAACTAATATACCACCCAAGACTAACAGCATGTTAGCCTCAGACTTCTCCCTCTATAGGATTAGATGCCAGAATAAAATGGAGTAATGTCTTCCGAGTTTCCATGAAAAAGGTGGTGACATACGAATTCTATTCCCACCCAAAAGGTCATTTAAGTGTTAAGATAATCATAAAGCACCACATGTGTAAGAATTCAGGAACTATATTACTCATGAAAGAAGATATTTGCTCGTACCAGAAGATATTTACCAGTTAACTGAGCAAAACACCAATATCTAGAGCTCTCAAATTGAGAAGAGTCATATTATGAATGAGTTGGCAGGAAAAATGGAAACCATTTAAATATAGACTTAATTAGAATTGACTGTGGTAAATGCAGTGACAGAAACAGGGCAAAATTATAAAATTCATTTAGAGAGAAGATCTGTAACAAAATAAATTAATACAGCAATGACAAAATGAGACAAATCTTAGATAATGCTAATAAAATTGTCAAAGTATGATAATTTGTAGATTTTATAAAGGAGGGACTCAATATTACTGCTTCATTCTTGCATTACTGACTAGAAAAATTTAGGTTCAAGCATTTTTTAAAATAAAATTTATCAGGAGTAGTTTAAACAGTTTTAAAAGTCCAATGACGAAGTGTAAGATGTAAACTACACACTTGCCAATGGGTTAATGTCTGTAATATATAAAACATCCTAATTGAAAACTGGGCAAAGTTCATGAATAAGCACATCATTAGAGATCAAATGCAAATGAAAAAGAGGTATATGGAAAAGTACTCTCTGTCATGTTTGATGAAAATTTGTGAAGGGTCTTTTATGCAACACTGTGAAGTTGGTTCTTACCCTGTAAGCAAAGGGGAGCCATGAAGGAGTGTAAGGAAGGAAATGGCATGTTCAGAATGGAGAATAAGTTGAAGGAGAGCAACACTGCAGCAAAACAAAATCAAACAAAAACCAATCTGAGAGGCTGTTGTAAAAATCCAGATAAATGATAAAGATGACATGGACTAGACCTCAATACAGCCATGTTGTGCCATATTGACTGACCAGGCATCATTTGGCAAAGTCTCTCTTGGTCGGGTGCTGATTCTGATCAGAGGAGTTGTATTACTCCATTCAGGCTGCTATAACAAAATACTATAGACTGGTGGCTTATAAATAACAGAAATTTATTTCTCACCATCCTGGAGGCTAGGATATCTAAGATCAAGGCACTGGCAGCTTCAGTCTCTGGTGAGGGCTCACTTCCTGGTTCATAGATGGTCATCTTCTTCCTGTGTCTTCACATGGCAGCAGGGGTGAGGGAGTTCTCTAGGGTCTTTATAAGAATACTTATCCCATTCATAAAAGACTCCGCCCTTATGAGCTAATCATCTCCCAAAAGCCCCATTTCCTGATATCATGTTGGGGATTAGCTTTCAACATATGAATTTGGGGGCACACAAGCATTCGGTCTATATGCAGGGGTTATCTAACCATACCAGTACTTTACAGTGAAAAAGGGCTAACTGCTGACCAGGGTGTCGCTAAGAAAACTATCCCTCCACCCTACCCACCTCAAGAAACCTGCTGACCTTCCATCTTTGGAGTTTTCCTGTCCTCTCTTCAGACATTTCTCTTGGCCATAACTAACAGAAAAGGAGCACCTTGACTTCCTTCCTTCCAGGGGTCCTCCTGGGTCAAGCTTCATTCATCCCAGAAACAAAACACTAAATGCTTTTGTTTTTTCCCTCTTGCCCTCTGCTTGTTCTCTCTCTAAGGCAGAAAGCTGCTGTTCAGATTTGCATAGGTAAACACATACACATGATGTGTGCTTATGCATTATCAATTTTAACTGGTGCCAAACAGCAAATCTAAAGAAAGGGACACTCACTATCTAGCAAGGGAGCAAAAATATTTAAAAATAAATGTAAGGATAGATGGGATTTGATAGAAAATAGAATATTTCCAATAAATCTGAGAGGAGTTGATAATCTGCATAGTTTTATTAAGGCAAATAGAACAGGCCACTGTAGCCACTTATGGCTGGCTCATTGGAGATCACTTTGAGAACTCACTTAGTGGATAGGGCCAGGTATAGGCAATGCTTTTTGTGAAAAAATATTTTTTTTCCATCTAAGCCTAAGCATCATTTTTTCTTAGGTTTATGTGACCTAATCATTTAAACCAAAGGTAATTCCCTCTTGCCAACAACAAGAAAGGGAAGGTAATGCTAGGAATAATTTACAAGATTACAGCTTTGTACATCGGGTCAGGGACTTTTCACTAACCTGTACTACCCAAGAAGCTTCGTTGTATGAAAGCACTTCCTGATTAACAGAAGCATCACCTGAGTGAAAGTGGTAACCAGTGATAACAGTTTGAAAAATCTAGAAATGGCGTAAGGAATGTGTACTAATACAGATAGAAATTACCATGTTTTGTTTAATTCCCATGGCAACTGCGAAGGAAAACTATATGGATAGGAAAATTCTAAGAGAATTCACGGTGACCCAGGAAAGCCCATGCATTGACATTTACATTGACTGTTTTGCAGATTATAAAATCACAGAAATCAAGGTGAAGCCTGAGCTGAAATTTAGGCAGAGTGGGGGTGGGGGTGGAGGTTGGAGAGACAAGCTTCTGCAGCTGGCAGTCCTGAGTCTGAAGCTTGGTTTGTCTACATTAGAACTAGGCGGGGTTAGACAAATTATTCCTCTTCTCCTTTTCCAAAAAGATTGATATAATAATATTTTCCTTACGGAGTAATTGTTGGGATTAACAGATCCCAAATGAACTTCTTGGCACATGGTAGGTGCTTAACACAAGTTAGTTCCCTCCTGTAACAATAATGATTCCCTTAATAGGATTTTCATTTTATTGCAGGATAGGATACCCTTATAGGTATATTTCACGGATTTAAAAATTTATACAGATCGTCTATGTCATACATAGCACATGTGGCAGAAAATCTTATAGTATAAAATGTTGCATACATTAGTGTCATAGCAACAGCAAAACAATCCTGTGGTTTCTTGCCAAGACAAATATGATTATACGTTACGGTGCTCTCTGTGATAAATTCTTTTGAGGTTTCAAAATGTTGTGCTTGAATAACAATGGCAATCTGTTTAAGATTCAGTTACTTTTCTATAATGCAAATCTTTGTTTAACAGAGCTGCTGAACTGTAATGTAAATGTTACATAGGACCTGTCAAAACAACTGTATTAGTGATCAGATATTGGAATAGTTAGTGGAACAAAATATCTTTATATTTTAGGCCTTTTTTCTCAATCTAAGCTTTGAGCACTTATGAAAAATATTTGAAGTGAATCAATGTTTACATGCTGTATTCTGTTCTCATTTGTTGAATTTAATATTGCTTAAAAAAGGCAATTGAAAATGGAAGCTTAAAAATTCCAACCAGGCATCAACATTTTAGGTTAGAAAAATTAGCATATACTGATATTACTTTGCCATATGTCATTTTTCCTATTTGTACTTACATATATTCATTATTTATTTCTCCACACTATTTATAAATCATAATATACTATACAAAGAATAAAAGCCAGATTTTTTGTTCAGTCATATCTAGCAGGCCTTTTATAAAATCATCTTTTCAGTACATTACTTTTGAATATAAACAAGCTCTCTCATCTCATTTTATGAATAAATATAGAGTTGATGACTGCATTTTTAAATTATATGATTCGTGCAGTCATTAGTTAAGGACAGAATAAGACAATGATGGATTTAAAAAATCATTCTCAGTGCACACATCGTTAGTTACACATGGAAAACTTCTTCCACCCATTCATCCCCCTCTTCTCTCAGATTGGTTCCCTTTTGGTAGACTGTCCTAGAGACGCTTTTGAAGCTATGGCAGCCTTCAAAATCAGTCCAGAGCACCATGACACTATGAACATTTTTGGTAGAGAAAATACAGTTTTATTTGACTAAAGCTAGGAAAATAAACAGTGACCCCATTCCCAGTCTTATGAAACAACCACATTTAGTTTTTGTTGTTTGTCGTTTCTGTTAAAGGAGCAACAAGTAACTTATGTACATTATTTAAAATTTGAAAATCTGGGTAAGCAAAACAGTAATGAATAGGAAATATCCATATCCTACCACAGTAATCACTGGACATATTTTCTTAAAATAGCCTTCGAGACCCCATGAGTATGTGTCTGAGTTTGTGTGTGGTACGGGACCTCCCTGGATGCTCCCTTCTGTAGCCAGCTTTTGCCCATGTAACAGTATATCATGAGTATGCTCACAGATCAATGAATATATCATCATATCAAGCATAACTGTAAAAGCTAATCTTCAGTGAGAACCTAATATGTGTCCAGAATTATGCAAAGAACATCACACATAAAATGCCATTTTAGTTTTTACAGAAATCATTTGAGTGTAGCTTGTTATTCCGATTTTACAGAGGAGACTTAAAGAGGTTAAGTAATTTGCCCAAGGTCACATAACCTGCATTCTGAAATTGGAATACAGAACTGTTTTTTCCATTTTTTATTTATATTCCATGTTTATCACTGCAGAGCTCCAGATCATAATCACTGTGCTTAACACATAGAATTACAATATAGAATTACATTGAAAAGCTTTAATCCATATAAATTAATCATTACCTTTGTTAGGCAGAGGATTGCTTCCACTTCCAATTTCCCACAATTATAAATACTAGGGTAAACATCTCTAAAATAGATATATTTGTAAGTTCAATTAATAACTTATTTAAGATATATTTATAGAAGTGGAAATGCTGGAAAAAAAGAGGATGAGTACTCTTAAGGTTTTCGGTTTGATTCACATCAAACCAAGAACGGAGAATATTGTTCTTAACAATCTTCACCAATCTTATAGGTCAAAAATAAATGAGGTACCTCATTTTAATTTGCATCTTTTGAATACCTTCCCGTACATTTATTTTGTATTTCCCTTTTTGTGACTGAAACAAATATTGAAACAATAGTTCAATAACTGACAAATTCTAGTCATCACTTGGCCCTTAGACTTAATTCATAGAGTGGCTTAATACTCCTGTTTTTAATTGGGGTTTATTAAAGGCATAATTTACATCCTATAAAATTCCCTTTTTAGCATATAGTTTTATGAGTTTTGACAAATGCCTACCATCATGTAATCATAACCACAATCAAGTTATAGAACATTTCTATCACCCTAAAATGGTAGCCAACCCCTCCTTTAGCCCCCAACCCCTGGCAACCACTATCTTTTTTCTGTTCCTATAGTTTTACCTTTTCCAGGATGTCATATAAATGGATTCATATAGTATGTAGCCTTTTGAGTCTTCTTTCACCTTGCATAATGCATTTGAAATTCATTCATGTTGTTACCTGTTTTCTTTTTTTCCTTTTTTATTGCTGAGTGGTATTCTGTTGTATAGGATGTACCACCATTTTTTAAAATCCATTTACCAATTGAAGGATATTTGGGCTGTTTCCAGTTTTTCCCAATTATGAATAAAGCTGATATAAAAATTCATGCACAGGTTTTTGTGAAAATGTATATTTTTCAGTCTCTTGGATAAATACCTAGGAATGGGATTGTTGGTTTGTATGGTAAATATATTCAATATTTTACCTTTACAAAATGTTTCTGAAGTATCTGTGTCATGCCTAATGGCCCTTATGGGTTTGAATGGTTCTGAAATTACTCTTGATGTAGCTCATCCAGATTTTTATTGACTGGTACCTCTTTCTGAAAATAGGCAAGTTTTTAAATAAAGAGTTCTAATCAGCTCCTGGTTATACAAGAACTTATGCACTTGATTCATTACCCACATCCTCTGATTCTTCTCTGTCAAGTAGCATTGGGCTGCTTATTTAGCAAATATAATGTTTTTTTAAAAAGTTAAAGAGAAATTAAATAAGAAGCCATTAGTTAGATTAAAATACTAGTGTAAAAGAAGGCATGGGTACAATTTATGGGTGAGTTACCTTTTTTACCATCATTTGTTATGTATAGTAAAATTTTATTTGTTACTAGGTTTGTAATATATGAAACGTAACAAATATCAAATAAGCAGCACTATGGTACCTTTCCCAGGACTCATGAGTTTACAGTCTCATGAGTCTGTACTTTTATAGATTTTATAAATAATTTTATAAGCAAATTCAAAACAGGGTGATGATAGCTATGCTAGAGGAGCACATAAACGGGGACCCATCCAAACTTAGCGATGCTTACAACATCCTCTAAGTAGAGATCTGAAGGACTGGTGGCCATGGGAGAAGGAGAGAAAAATATTCCAGATAGAGGAACCAGCTTGCACCAAGGTTTTATTTGGCAAGTGAGGTAAGAGCACTGGGTCAAGAGACTTGAGGATGCCATTAAAGAGAGTTCAAATGGGGTCCAGAATGAATGTAATAGAAATAGAATTGAAAAGAAGCAAGATGAGCTGGAGCAGATGCACAATTATTGGTTGGGAAATTTCTAAAATGGCCAAAGAAACTTTGTAGTATGAGGGAGGTAGGCCAGGAGGTACATTGGGTTGATGGTTGAGAACATAGTTGTGAATATGGGCTAAAAGTATGTTAGACAGGTCATTAGAGTTAGGGAAGTTAAGAAACTTTAGATAGAGTCCAGGGATACCCACATCCACTAAGGACCATAAACACATTAGTATTAATAGACTTACTTGGAGTTTCATGTCGGTGCATTGGGAAACATTGAGTTACAGTGAAACCCAAGAGTTTATTACACATCTTCTCAATACCTTATGCCCCGTGAAGTTCTAAGCAAGGGAAATAATGTGCAGCTGTTCCCAGAAGTATTTAAACACAGAGTTTTTTTTTTTTTTTTTTTTGGAGAACCATTCAGGATTACTGCTTTTTTAGGCAATGCTCTTTTTACCAGATAAATAATATTTTAAGAATTGATTGTATATACCTGGCAGTGCTCACATTGCTAACTAATCACTTTTCTGTACCTTTTGGCAGTGGTTCTCAGACTGGTGTAAAAGGAAATTCCTGCGAAGAAACAAAACTCTGAACTAATATAAAACTCTGAATTGAAACAGAACCACTATAAAAAAAAGAAATAGTTCCCCAAAAGTCATCTTTCCTGAGAGAACTCTGGTTCTATCACGTTTATCTTTTGTCTTCACATCCCCAACTTTTTAAAACAAGAAATTGCTTAGATGAACTTTACAATGTTTTGTAGTCTCAAGTTTGAAGTTCTCTAATAATTTCTTCTAATATGGACCCAACATCATTTTTCTTTTCTAAAATACTCACCAAGTTCACAACCTACCAGGAGGAAAACAATGTGACAAAATAGAGTCTAAGAGCACACACTTCATTTGCTACTGCTTTTCTTCCTTCTCTCTTCTCCTACCCATTTTGCCTTCATCAAGAGACACAGTGAAGGAAGGAAGGAAGCAAATGCAAAATAAAGATAGCCAATATTTGGGAGTATGACATCCATCCACCTTCCCCTGATAAAATGTAGGCTGTGTCTGTAATAATTGTTGATTATTATAGGACTATGATTCCTTATCCTAAATCATTAGTGCTAGGTGTTTTTCAGGATTAAAATATTTTATATTTTAGGGGAAAGTACTGTGTATTCTGTTACACAAGCAGGATCTTGGGCATCACTTTGTAATCAAAGATGGATATTTCCACAGCATAACAGAGTACAAATTGCCTCACAGCTATTCAGGTTTGTTTTTTACCACCAAATGAATTTGCACCAATTTTACCAGAAACATTTGGGTTTTAAAGTTTGTTTGGATATTAGAATTGTAGACTATAGCATTGTGAAATTCCAACCAATTATAAAAATCTTCTTGACTTCATTCTCTCTCCTTTTCTTTCTTTTCTTTTACTTTTTTATCTTGTTTCTCTGGCTTTTACAGACAACTATCGATATAATGATATGTTTGAGTAGAGACAAGGACCTTTGTTCATATCATCTCATTTAATCTTAATAAAAATCTATTCGAATAGGTATTATTATTTCCATTTCACAAATGAGAAAGCTAAGTCTCTGAAAGGTTAAATTGCTTGTGAAAATTTCAGTTGGTACGGAGCCCACCTTCAAACACTTGACATTCACACTACCTGACTCCAGAGTCCACTGTGCCACCCAGCTTCCTTACCAATAGAGCTGAGTACACAAATCACTGAGTTAGCCATCATATGCACAGATCCCATTTTATGCTTAAGTTTAGCATAAAAGCTGATTGCTGATAACCTCCTGTTCAAAAACAAAAGCTGTTTATAATCATCCAGAAAGAAAGGAACTGGAACAACATTTAACCTCAGCATTTGGTGCAGCAATATAACAGCATAGAACTTTAAATAGACTAGCACTTTATCCAAGTAAGTCAGTCAATATTTAATAAACACTGAAATAATATATAAAACACATTTTGTAGGTGTCCCAAATCCAACCTATTGAGAATGGTCAAGAAGAAAATTCACAGGGAAGGTCCTTTAAAGGCTGTCTTGCAAGGCTCTTCAGCTGGATAACGGGAATCAGCCACTGTGAACACCTTCAATTAAGGCAATAAACGTATGTGCGCTAGAGCGCACTGGTGTTGGAGTTGGTTGCAAAGCTAAGGCAAATACAGAAACCGTGTCCTTTTGTGCAGGTTTCCATTACAACGAAAAGGGATCTAGATACTAGGTTGTTTGAGTTGTTATTGTTATTTTTATTCAATATAAAATTTTGTATATATTTATTCAAATATATTTTGTTTTTTCACTGATTTTTTTCACTCATTAATGGGAAATTAGCGTTCTTCAATGAAATAGCCCTTAATAGTAGTGACTATTTTTTGTTTTCTTACCTGAGGTACTCATTTTGCATCTCCCACTGTTTTCTCAAAGAGAAATGGCGGGTGGCAGATCTTGTCAGGTGGCAAGTCATCACCAAATTTTCATGTCATAAGTAAATGACAATTTTAAGTAACTTTTTAAAATTCCAAAGCATAATTTATACAACTGGGGGTATAGAATAAATAGGAAAACAGAAATTTTCACATAGAACTTAAGGCTTCAAAAATTGATATGCTAGAGACTTAGAGTATATCAAATTTAAGAATCCAAAACTACTTTTCAGAAACAAGTGCTTGTTTTTCCATGGGACCTCTGCACTCAAGGACTGGATTCAGTATTTTGCTCACTGATTTGCTGTGGACTTGAATGAACACTTTCTAATGGATGTAGCATATTCTAATCTTCAACTCTTTGGACACAAGCTTTGTTATCTCCACTCTAATCCTCTGTATGTATAATTGCACTGATGATTTATATGACCACTTTCTTCTTGTGACTCTGAATTAAGCTTCTATGCATGAGTTTTTGGTTTGCCTGCTGAGTGTTTGCGCTATCATCTACTAATAAGATTTAGTATTGCATATTAAGAATTCAGCTGGATTAAAAGGGGAAAATCCTTGTCACCTAGTTTGCCTCATAGGGAGCCCATTCCTCAAGACAGGTGATCTGAAAATATTAAGTGCAATTCTGTTTTTTTAAATATTACTGAGAAAAATGCTGATGAAGTGAGCAATGTCATAACTTCCTGCATAGGAATTATACCATTTGAATATTTCAAATCATGCATTTACATGCATGTAATTGTTATAATATAGAATCATAGAGTCTTATAGATGGTAAGGACTTTAAGTAATTAGTTTGCCCTTTCTCAAGATTCTTTCAGGGAAAAACTGCTCCTGTGCTAGATGAGAATTCATCTTATTTCTTAAAGCATACTGAGATATAAGGTCCACCCCTTTCAGTCTGTGGTGTGGGTTTATTTGCTCTTAGTGGAATTAATAAACAGATGGCCCCTGTGCTCTCTGTATACTCCTTTAATGTACTTGGAAACTGTTATTAAATTTCCCCTTTATTTTCTCTTCCTTTTGCATAGTCACTTTGTTATTTATTTTCCTCTGTTTACCTAATGACCATCTTTAAATGATTAGCCCCAAGTAGAACCCTTCTAATTCCAGTCAAATAGGAAAAATCAACTCAGAGATTAGAACTTAATTGTGATGTGAAAGTGAAAGGGTACTAATTGGAAAAAGCAGGCATTTCCCCAGAGCCCTGGGATCTAAAAGTGGAGTCAGTCTGGAAACAAACTGTTTACCCTTGAAGTTTAACCTGGTAATGACTTAGCATAAAGAAAGGGGTAATATCATTCAGAATTTATGGGCAGTGAAAGGAAGATCTAGTGGTCACCAAAACGTGCTTTTATTTTATTTTATTTTTATTTTTTTATTTTTTTGCGGTACGCGGGCCTCTCACTGTTGTGGCCTCTCCCGTTGCGGAGCACAGGCTCCGGACGTGCAGGCTCAGCGGCCATGGCTCACGGGCCCAGCAGCTCCGCGGCATGTGGGATCTTCCCAGACCGGGGCACGAACCCGTGTCCCCTGCATCGGCAGGTGGACTCTCAACCACTGTGCCACCAGGGAAACCCCAAAACGTGCTTTTAAATGGCAAGACTGAAACCAGGATTTCCTGGTTCTCACTAGCACACTTACAGTTATCCATTCAATGTCTCATTTCTAAGGTGACCTCGTGTCCCTATTTGGGACAGCCCCAGTTTAAGCCTGTCATTCCTATGTATGATTAGCATCCCTTTTCTCCCCCACAATGTCCAGGTTTAGATGATAATTTATATGCTCTCCCTGCAGTCAGTCATTGCACATCTTTGTCAGTCTCTCCAGCTTGTACCTGTCCCTTGGTTTTTCTTACTCTGCTTGTGTTCTCCCTTGCATTGATTATCAGTGATTTGTTTTGGATACTTTCTTTGCTTTATTAAGGTCTTTTAACATTTCAGTTCTATCTTCCAAAGTGATGGTTGTCCCCTTCACTTAGGATCATCTTCAGCAAATGTAATGAGCCTTGTGGACACTTTATTATTTAGGTTAAGGGAACACTGATACCTAGGCCAGTGGCCTTTGGAACAGCATCCATTTTCTCTCCCTTGTATTTTTTGTGTGTGTGTGTGGTTTTTTTTGCGATACGCGGACCTCTCACTGTTGTGGCCTCTCCCGTTGCGGAGCACAGGCTCCGGACGTGCAGGCTCAGCGGCCATGGCTCACGGGCCCAGCAGCTCCGCGGCATGTGGGATCTTCCCAGACCGGGGCACGAACCCGTGTCCCCTGCATCGGCAGGTGGACTCTCAACCACTGCGCCACCAGGGAAGCCCTCTCCTTTGTTTTAATCTCCTTTCCTTTCTTTTTACTGTCATGTCTTCACCCTTTCCCTACCCTCCATTTGCCGCTGACTGATTAATCTTCAATTTATATCTTAACATCTTCCCAGAAATTACTATGTGCTAGGTCCTGTCCAGAGGAGTGCACTCCTGTCAGTTTTGTACTGAAACACTGTATATCAAATTGTTCACAGATTTCAAGTCCCCATGGGGCCACTGGAAATAAAACTATGATGTACTGTTTCCACAGTTCTTACGGCTTTTACTCAATCATAGTGCATTATATAACTCTGACGAATATTTTTTGTCCTAAAGTCATGCTTGTGCTTTTGGAAGAAAAACTCAAGAAAACTTAGAGATGAACTGTTGAATTTGCCAACATTTTCATCATGCATTTTTTTAAATGGGAAATTAAAGTATCTAAGGTCTTGTCAAGCAGTTAGTAAAAGGGTCCGCATGCTCTGCTCACTACTGATTCTTACTGATATTGTTTTTCTCTAGGCTTAAGTGGGTCACACCTAGAAAATAATGCCTTAAGCTGTGGTTAGTAATATCCTTCTAGTTGCGGTTAATATGCCTCAATTCAGTGAAAATGAATTTTAATTTATTCACATACATTCAGAAAATGTTTTAGCTGTTTAAAACACCTTAACTTGAAAAGAGCTACACATACATGGAAGAAATCTCATGGCGTGCATTCATTACGTGAAATTCTATTTATGATGTCTTTGACTTATAAAGAGTCCAAGCTACTATGAAAAACATTCCAAACAGGTAATTTGATGGTAAAACCCTTCCATAATGCTGCTGTTATTGGTTGGGGCTGTCACTTAAGTTAGCTCTTGACATGACCTATATGTGGCATGATTAATTATGTCATGTCGATTTTCCACTGCAGTATTTCAGCAGCCATGGTATGGCCTGTTGCATGTCTGAAACCATTTAAATATTAGCCATTCCACAGGGTTCCTTTGTACACAATTCAGTTGCTTAAACAAACAACAACAAAAAAAAATTTTAAACCTCCTTAAAGAATTTTCTGGTTGAGGTAAACAACAGAGATTGCAGTCTGTAGTCTGGATTCATGCATCAAAAATGAAGTGTTTAAAGGAGATCTTTGTCAACTAGCAAATGCCATTTCAGTCTGAACATTTCACCACTCCTTCTATGCCATCTGTCTCACAGGGAGCAATTAGTCTGAACCTTCAACATGCAGCATTAAAATTCCATTAACACTGAACAGAATATTAACATGCCTGGCATTGCCATTTTTCTCTCTCCAAATTTCAGTGTTAATTTTGAATAAGGCAGGTATAACATTTTACTCTATTTGGTTAATTAATAATATTGAATAAAATATATAATTAGCAGCCAAATTTATGTAATAATAGGTACAACTCATTTGAATAATGCTGTATGCTTTTGCAGTTTAAACACACCTGGGCTACAGTTTTATATGAGGCTAACGATTATTTGTAAAAGCACTGAATCTTTTACAAAGCCAGTTTTCCCAGGGCTCTGACTTTGTAATTCTTTTCTTTTTGCAGAACCACATCACTGCCTTCGCAGAAGTCACATGATATTGAAGCAGATGGTCTTTCACTGCATTGGACATCGTCCCTTTTCACCATCCATTCATAACACCCAAAGTGTGTTTGATGACAAAAACGTTTATCAAGTTGTCTAATCATTTTTATAATTTAAAAATCAGTGTCAACTTATCTGTTTCCCCCACTAGACTGTGAGCTCCTCAAGGGCAGGACTGTGTCTTTCTTCTCTGTCTCCCCAGCACCTATAACAAAGCCTCACACAGAGTAGGTTCAATAAAAAATGATGACCAATGAACAAAAATTAATTCTGAAATAAAACATTCACTTCAGTTTCTCACAGAATCACTGAGACCATGTGAAAAGAAACCTCTACGCGAGTCGTATTTGTGTAAGAAGTCCCTCTATTTTGAGCTAGTCAAGCTTTTTAATTTTTCATGTATCTTCTATTCGGCAGCACACCATGTTTCATTTGAAGTGGACTTTGAAAGTCATGGGGGTTTTTATTTCATTATTCAGCATGACTTATTTCCATTCTAACAGATTTCAGTGTGTGAAATTACTTTACTTTTAGAAAGTATGTTCTGTACTAAAATAATGTTTGCACATAATATTATGCTATATTTCACTTAAAATACCATTCATACTATAAATTCTAAGACTGGTGCTTCTGCTTTTGAAGGGGAAAATGCCAATTTTTACTGTAATAAGTAATGTATCATAATTAAAAATTATTTATTTGGATTTTTGTTCCTGACAGTTGTGGTTTAATTGTTGACTTGTAGTTTTTGAATTCAGGCAGTATTTAGGAGAGTCAAAGTGACTAAATCCTTAGCAATGATACCTATTTATTGAGCATTTTTCCACTGATAATTGTCTCAAGAGTGGTCTAAGGCTCCATTCTTTTACTAGTCAAGTTTCCAGATAATTTAAATAGCAAAGAACCACACCCTGACAACGCAGTTTAAATTATATAAAAGTAAGAAATGTAGTTAATGTATTTTACTTTGCGTATGTGTAGTACGTTATAGTTTACAAAGTACATTTTCATTTATTAGTTCATTTAATCTTCACAGTAACCCTGGGTAAACATTAAGAGTTTGGCTTTAGTGTTACAGATGAGAAAAATAAAGACAACGCAGGTTAAATAATGTGCCCAATTCCACACAACTAGTAAGAGGCAGTTAAAGTTTAAATTTAGATTTTCTGACCCTAGTATTCTTTTTAAATATGCCACAGCTGCCATATCATTTTGGACACATCGAGGCCTTTCAGAGGTCAATGGAGTCTGGGCAACTATCTACACTTCAAAAAACGAAGACATGCCAAAATAAAGTTATAAAAGTTATGCTGTATTTTAAACATTTGTGTTTTAAGAACGAACACTTTTCAAAGCACAACAATATACTAGCCAATTTATAATCCTATTTAAAAATAACGTCAAGAGTCTAGATGTGAGGTCTTTTGTAAAGTCAAAACCTAAATCAGATGTCTCTCCTGCAACCCTCACCCCCATGCCCTAACCCCACCCCTCAGGAGAGGCCCTGAGGGACTTCCCTTACACTGAGCATGTGGAATTAAGGATGAAAATCATAATATAAGGAAAATAAATTGGACTCTGAGAAAACCATGCAATGTACTGCTCAACAATAACTTTGTGATTTTCAAAGCTACGCAGAGTAGCTTTGTCTTATATGAGAAGTGGTTAATTGACTGAGAAGATTCTTCCCAACCTTGATAGAGCTAAAGGAAATAAACTTTTAATTTTCTCTGTGATTTTAACAGAAATCAGAAAACAAATATAACCAAAGACTTGTCCATTACTCCCAAATTAGATGTTACTTACTCTTTTTTATCACCGTGGGAGTTAAAGCACTTTTAGTAGGGCCAGAAAAAAAAACAAACAGAAAATTCACGTTTCTACCTTTCAGACTTCTCTAGAAAATTCAGTTCCGGTAGAAATTTAGAACACTAAAAAAGCTTGGAATGCCTTTGACCCTCATTAAAGACTTTTTAGGCAATAACAGTGATGGGGAATTCACTTACTGGCAATGAAAGTGGAGGGAATGATCATAATATCTTAGGAGGCGGATTACAAGTAAGACTTAAAGAGATCTGTTCTCTTGGTTCTAGCATCAGTCTTCAAGGAATCAATTAGTCACATTTTTCTTGTTGGAAGCCTTAGCTATATATTATATATAAATGTATCTTTGTACCTGGTTAAACCTGGTCTGAATGCAAGAGTTATAAATTCCTCAGAAATCCACATTTAAACCAGGATCAGAGTAAGGTCATCTGTAATATTTAAATGTCATGGACCCAAGATTGTGCAGTGAATGATCCTGCCATGAAGGAAATTCAGAAGGATAAAAAGGATACACATGCATAAGGCAAAAAGTCAGCAAAGAGCCCTTAACCATGATGCTGTTACTGAGAATAATGATAAAACTCATTTAAGAAAATATTCATTTGTAAATATGTACATAGGTAGTCTAGTGAAAGCAGGCAAACACATGTCTTTCTGATAAAAACATCTTTTTATTCTAGTTACTTGGGGCCCAGGTCAGTATAAATTGGTCAGCCTGAAAATTTCAGTAGTCTCTGTTTGCATGGCAGAAATTCTGCACATGTTTTATCTGATTCCTAAGATTATCTAAAAGGATCTTTTATGTTAAAAGAGAGGTGAACCTTCTTTGACAGACTTTGTCTATTCCACTTCTAACTGGGCCTCTCTTTTCTCAGGATCTATCCTAGCCAAATATCTCAGTTCCATTTACCATACAGTTTCCTTTGTGAAAGAGCAGTAGGGGAGGAAATAATTCTCTGCTGTGTATTGTATTTTTCAAATAAAATTTAAAAAATAAATTAAAAAAATAAGTTTGATTTTTTTTTCCCCAGGTATTAATTCTTTCTTGGGGGTAGAGGAATAAAGAATGCTGGCTATCCTGATGGAAGTCAGATTGCCAGAGCGACTGGAGAATATTTGGAAGGGGATCATAGTGGTTCAGATTGGACCAGTTCTCTGGGCAGCTAAAAGACCCTCTGCATCCCATGGGCCATCCTGGGATCTCACCAACTTCCTTATTTACAAATCACAGCCCCCTGGAGACAATATGGGATACTGAGCAGGTACACAATCTACTACATAATCTGCCTCCTATGTATGAGCTAAGATGCTAAAGACTAGTTGTAAATGACCTTGTGATGCCGAAAGCTCAGCTTCTCTGTACACAGTTGCTGAATCAAATCTTGGAGACAGAGTTTTGGGTGAAGTAGAAAAGAGTAGCTTTATTACTTTGCCAGGCAAAGGGGACACAATGGGCTCCTGCCTCGAAAAATTATGTGCCCCCCCTTGGAGAAGATAGAAGTTTTGTTTGTTTTGTTTTATTTTGCGGTACGCGGGCCCCTCACTGTTGTTGCCTCTCCCGTTGTGGAGCACAGGCTCCGGCAGCGCAGGCTCAGCGGCCATGGCTCACGAGCCCAGCTGCTCCGCGGCATGTGGGATCTTCCTGGACCAGGGCACGAACCCGTGTCCCCTGCATCGGCAGGCAGACTCTCAACCACTGCGCTACCAGGGAAGCCCAGTGAGAAGTTTTATAGTAATTGTTCAAAAAGGGTGTGATCAGCTCATGGATATTCTTCTAATGGGTTCGTGGGTAGGTAAGTAGGAGTCAGCATCATCAACCTTCAGGTCCAACTGGTCTGGGGTCTACATGCTTGTGTGCAGCATACCATCGTTAATCGTTAACTTCTCCCACCTGGAGGGGGTTTCAGTATCTGCAAAATAGTTCAAAGATATTGTTGTGTGTATCCCTTAATGGGGAAACAGGACCTTGCCCCAGGGCTGCTCGACTGTTTCTTTCTCCCTGGTCTCGCATCCCCTCCCTTCGCTAATTAACAACTGCTTGGATCTACCCATTGGAACTCAGGGAAGGTCATGGAGGCTGAATGAAGGCTGTTTCCTGTCATCAAAGAAACGGGGGACACAGGTTTTGTGCCTAGGAGCCCCACGGGGCCATGCTCAGTATCACTTGTTCCTGCCTCTAGGGTACCATTTATTAACTTTTTATTTTATACTCTAAAAAGTTTCCCTGGACATATACCAAATGGTTCTATTTACACCTTACAAACATTGATCTCACATTTGGCAGGCATGGTCTTTCTAATGAGTTTTGTGAGTTATGATTCTTTAAAAATATCAATTAAGGAAATTTATTCCAGATTTTAAATGAATGATTCTCTTCCAAGAAGTAAAAATAAAAGTATTCAAATTCTTCTTGCCTGTCTCCTTCACTTTAGATCATAGTTGGTTCTTGGTCTGATAGAGCCTCAGGACATGATCAAGGTGTAGTAAAAATTAAATTTGCTCTCACCACCCCAAGATTGTGAGCCATGAATGGATTATAGGATCTAAATTCTAAACTCACACTGCCATTTTCAAATCTGTGGACTTGCTCACAAGGACCTCCAGACAAAAAGAAATACAGATGAGTGGGCATAAAACCACCTCCAACAATCAGACAAAAACTGAAAGTTTACGTCTCAAAGATGCCAATATTAACGAGGGTGATTCTTACACCATCCTTTGGCCTGTTGACCTTCATATTACTGCATTTATAAATTCATTTCCATTTTCATTTTGCACTGAAATACTATCACTTGTAGAAAAGGGGAAAAAGTTTTTTTTCTTCCCAGGAGGAAAACAAGAGGTGCATTTTAAAATTGATATTTAAAAAAGGTGTATTTTAAAATTGAGGAAAAGAGGTGTATTTTAAATTTGATATTTAAAAAAGAAAAACCTTTCCAAAATATTGATACATTTTGAGTATTAATCAGATTTCCCTAGAGATATTGTTCTTACTCAAAAAGGCCTTTAGGCCTTCACTCATTCAGCAAATATTATAGAGAGATTCTGTACACCAGATAATTTGCAGTGTGTCGACTAAACAGTGGTTAGAAAGAGAGACATGGTCCCTACTCCTCCAGGTTGGATAGATCAGCAGCTCTGACACTGATGGTGCCCTAAGAGGTCTGTTTAAAGTTAAGGTGGTAGAATTGGCTTGGAGTTTACCAGCTACCTACTCTTGGGACTAAGCAAAAGACATTTTTATAGATGACAGCAACAGCTAAAGTTAATTTTAAAAACCTTTGCCTCCATAAATGACACTGTACTATTTATTGCTGAGCTTTAAAAAAAGTCAAATGCCATAATAATAAGCAAATACTATTCTCACAAATCTATGGTTTAGCCGAGCCATTTTTCTAGTCTGAGCTGGGTTCATTCATGCATCCGTGACCAAGTTGACAGCTCTGTTGATCTTGGCTGGACGTTCTCCAATGTATGGGGATCATCTGGATGTAGGCTAATCTAGGATGGCTTCACTTGGGACAACTGAAATTTTCTCTGCGTGGTCTCTCCTTCAGACTAGCTAAGCTGCTTCACATAGGGGCCAAGTTAGAGCAGAAACATGCAAGGCTCTGGCACATTATCAATTTCATCTCATTCAGTTGAGATGGGCCAAGGCAAGTCCCAAGGCCAGCCATTTTCCACGGAGTGAGGGAGGAGCTGCAAAGGCACATTGCAGAGGGGTGGACACAAAGATGGGTGGAGAACAAGGGCCATTTGTGCATTCAATCTACCATAGACTTCCTGCAGCTAGACCTTAAAAATGTTCAAGCAGAGCCTAACTGAACTGAGTTCCTCAATGTGCTGAGCACGGATTTATTCTGATAAGCATGAGAAACTCACAAATGACAATAGAGAGCAAGCTCATTGTATCTGACCCAGAATGCACCTCCCCAATCTCCAGCCAAACCCCCAAAATGCCTTTGAAATAAACTGACTAGAGAACTGTCCACCCGGTACTTAACTGAGAGCCATGGGGAGCTTGCTGAAGCCCTCCTAGGTTCTCCCAGAAAGCCTTCCTAGCTCTTCTCCTGTAGGCACATAAGAAAGAGAGAGAAGGAGAAAAAACATCTGAGCAAAAAGAGTAGGAAGAGATTGAAGCAAAAGAATAAAACCTGAAAAAAAGAAAGAGACTAATTGAAATATAAGACCATGTTCTGATACATTAATTGTGTGCTTGCATGTGTGCGTGTGTATGCGTGCGCGCGCTTGCTTTGTGCAGCTCTGATGTTTAAAACTTGTTACCATGGTGCTACGGACTTAATATTCATGCCCCCCCAAAATTCATACATTAAAACCTGAATCCCCAACTTGATGGTATTTGGAGATGGAGACTTCGGGAAGTAATTAGATCACAAGGGTGGAGCCCTCTTGATGTTAGTGGCCTTATAAGAGAGCTTGCTCCGTTTCTTGCTGCTCTCCACCATGTGCGGATATGAGAAGACAGCTGTCCACAAACCAGGAAGATGGCTCTCCTCAGATACCAGGTCTGCAGGCACCTTGATCTTGGACTTCACAGCCTTTAGGCTAGTGAGAAATAACTAGACCTCAGATACCAGGTCTGCTGTTACCCAGTCTACGGTATTCTGTTATAGCAGCCCAAACTATATAAGACACATGGTTCAAGTAAATAACACCACATCACCAACAACAGTGTTCAAATTATATTTACCGTGGTGTAACTGAGTATTTGCGCAAAGTACCATGTTTCTGCTAACTCTTCAGTTCATAAATTACTAGGTAAATAACACATAATGATCGGTGACCAATCATATCACTTTTTTGAAGTCTGTCAGTGTTCACTGCACGTGTGTTATTCTGTTCACACACAGACAGCAAAGCATGCAGTTGTGTTGACCCCTTATCTCCCAGTGACAAATCCATGGGACATTTTCAAAAATGCATAATTAAAAGAGGAAACTGGCCAATAAAGATGGAAGGGCAGTAAAGAAGAAAAGGTGATAACGCTGAAAAGGAAATTCAAATCAAACATAAATGGCATAAAAGAAGATATAGCTGACCATGGGAATGTTGAATGCAGCCAGAGAAATTGAGTAAAAGTGAGTTTATTGACAAAAATAAAGAATGAGATTGTGATGAAAATGAAGGTATCCCAGAGAAGTGATTCTGACCAAAAACATCGCATTAAAGGAACTCTTGGAGATATTTTCACAACATTGAAAGTTCAAAGGATAAATTATTGGTAAACTTAGAAAGGAGTATGACAATTAGCCAAGGCAGAGAGAAAATAACCACTCTATGCATTAAGTTATATGACAGGAAGAAAGCAGCAAGCACTGTTCAGGCTGCTATGGATAAATTTTTTACAAAGAAATAAAACATTTAATTCAAAATGTTTCCATCATTTTAAATTACAGTGTACTAAATAAATATCAGTTTTGCTAATTTTTTCACTTCCCTACATATTTAAAATTGACAGTAAGGGAGCTTTTAATATTTTGACCAAAAAATAAAGGGAGCAGATTAACTGTAATATTCCCCGTCGCTTATTAAGATCTTTTTGCATTGATTCAGTTTGCATGGTCATTTTATGTTTTATGGTCCCACACTACTGTGCAAAGACTGCCTATCTATCTATCTATCTGTCTATGTATATATATACACACACACATATATCTACAACTGTCTATATAGAGAGACCTGTATATAAACACAGAGAAAGAGATATATCTAAAATCCCTAATATATATATAACACAAAGTTTTCTTTTTAAAAGAAATGTTATTTATACTTTATTAATACATAAGAACTTTGTAATCTCATAATTGTTCATTATTAGGTCTCTTTTTTTAACTTTTTTACTTTCCTTATTGAAGTATAGTTGATTTACAACATAGTGTTAGTTTCAGGGGTACAGCATAGTGATTCAGTTATGCATATACATATATGTGTATATATATATATAAATATATATATATTCTTTTTCAGAATCTTTTCCCTTATAGGTTATTACACAATATTGAGTATAGTTCCCTGTGCTATAAGTAGGTCTTTGTTGGTTATATGTTTTATATATGGTAGTGTGTATAAATTAATATTAATCTCCTAATTTATCCCTCCCCCACCCCCTTTCCCCTTAGATTTCTTTTTATTGTGATTATAGAGATCCAACGGGAAAGGGAGTCACTTATTTTTATATGATCAAATTAAGAAATACTGGTCACATCAGTGGATAGAAACGTATTTGTATTAGAGTGCTATCTCAGCTATTCAAACTCCTCAGTAGAAGGTGTAGAAGAGAGACCAAGAAAAGTGATTTTTTTTCCAAATAACTCAAGCTTGATAATTTAGGTAATTTTTCTAGATTATATTGTGCACATTCTAGCTCACATATGTAATTTAACCCACCCAGCATTTTCCCACCCAGCCTTTTGAACATGAATCATTTTTGTTGCTCTAATAAAGTAAAGCTCTTGGGAGTTATAAAGAGCTATATAGAGGACTTTGTTCCCTTGATCTAAAGAAGTTAAGAAGTTATGATTCTTGATATTTTTTTCCTATTCACCTTCTTATGGCTTTCTCTGCACTCTGCTGTTAATTCTCATTATTTCTTGAATTTATCTCTCTTAGCAACCTTCTCACCCATTTTCATTCTGCTATTGTATTGTCAACTCAGGCTGCCATAATAGAATACCACAGGCTGGGTGGCTTAAACCACAGAAATTTATATTCTCATAGTTCTGGAGCCTGGAAGTTCAAGATCAAGGTGCCAGCAAGACTGGTGTCTGGTGAGGCCTCTCTTCCTGGGTTGTAGACAGCTGCCTTCTCACTGTGTCTTCATATGGCCTTCCCTTTGTGCACACATAGGGAAAGAGGGAGATCTGATATCTCTTCCTCTTCTCACAAAGACATCAGTTCTATCAGGTTAGGCCCCACTCTTATGACCTCATTTAACCTTAATTATCTCCCCAAAGATCCTATCTCCAAATACAGTCACATTGGAGATTAGGGTTTCAACATATGAATTTGGGGCAGAACACAATTTAGGTCCTAACAGCTATCCACTGCCTTAAAATTTCATCTCCTGCAGCTGTGTCCTACAGAAGAACTGAAGAATGCCAACAGAACACAGATAATCATAGTGCTATTATATGTAAAATTAAGTCCATTAGGCTAAAGTGGACTCAACTCTCTTATGAAATAAAATGTGAGGGCTTTTTTCACTATTGTTACTCTGACTTATTTGCTGTGCCACCAATCATCAAAAGTGAGGCCATGATTATATATGTGATGTAGATAAGTACATCTTAAATTAGGGTATTTTTTTTCTCACTGCTAAAAGTGAAGAAGTATAACATGAGATTTCTGGATGTTATCCTAAGTCATAATCTGTAAGAACTCAGATGTCAGATCATTATGTTTGCTCTCTTAGAAAATTCTTTTAGCATATGGTTCAATATTAATACATTTTTATTATAAATGAAATTTCAACTTTTGAGAACATAAATTGCAATGACTGAAAGTAAAACTTCAATGCTAAGAAAATTTCAAGCTTTCTTGGCTAGCTTGCTTTACCTGTGATATGGTGCTTTGTGCTAGAAAATCAACTTGTATGTTATACCAGATAAGCCAAATGATATAGACTTGGTATTTTTTAAATGGGAAATTCATTATACATATGGTGACAATATCTGGGATCACGTCCCTACCATTTTAGATGCCTTTATATTTATTCTGAATACTTGGTCCTAATTTTGAAATGCTAAAGACATATGGACATAACAGCTGGACCACCATCAATTGAGACTAACACTGTTCACTTTGACAATATATATTTTACAAAGATAATATTGCAATTTCTCATCTCCCATTGTTTTTCATTATTGCTGGCTCTTTCTAATTCAACAGATTTCCAGGAACATTGTAAGGATAACAGAAGCAATAGTAAGGAAAATTATCTTCAATCCAGGTTAATCTAGATGTAGTCATAGAATTGTTATACACTATTTATACCCTTACATAAGCTCACGGTATTTATTTTTGAATTGTGTCCCCCTAAAATTAATATGTTGAAGTCCTAGCCCCAAGCATATCAGAATGTGACTTTATTTGGAAATAGAGTAGTTGTAGATATCATTAGTTAAGATGAGGTCAAACTGGAGTAGAATGGGTCCCCAATCCAATAAGACTGGTGTCCTTATAGGAAGGGGAAATTTGGACACGGCCAAACACACATAGGGAGAATGCTATGTTAAGATGAAAGCAGAGAGCTAAACCAACTATACTTCAATAAAAAGAAAAACAAGATAAAAGCAGAGACTGAGGTGATGCTTCTGCTTGCCAGGGAACTCCAAAAACTGCCAGCAAACAGACAGAAGCTGGTGAGAGGCATGGAACAAATTCTTCCTCACAGCCTTCAGAAGGAACCAACTTTGCAGACATCTTGATTTCAGATTTCTAGCTCCCAGAACTGTAAAACAATAAATTGTTCTTGTTTATGCCACCCAGTTTGTAGTACACAGCCGTAACAAAATAATACACCTATTTACTATCTATAGTACTCTGGGATAGTGGAAAAGACACAGGCAGAGCCAGGTTTGAATCTTGGCCTCTCCACTGCCAGCCCTGTGATTCAGACCACACTATTTATACATACTAAACTCTGCATTAGTTAGGTTACACTAGATTTTACTACAGTAACAGTCAGCCCTCAAATATCAGCCCAAAGTAATTATTGTTTATTTCCTGTTTACACAGTATATCTACCAAGGATTACTTGGAGACTTTAATCTATTTCATAGCCCTCCTAAATTTGAGACCTAGGCTGGCAGAGAAGACACTATTTGGAACTTAGGCATTAACTCTGGCAGAGGGGAAGAAAAAACAGTGATGAGTGTGCCTGGCTCTTAAACAGTCTACCCCACTAAGACATACATCACTTCTGCTCACCTTTCATTGACCAAAGCAGATAGACCATGCTTGACCATATTTTAATGCAACAGAGTGTATCCAGAAAGGACAAGACAGCACCATATATCTCTAAACAGTCTTAATGGCAAGCCAATAGAAGTGACATGATTATGAACTGAGACTAATTAATTAAACCTTTCATATTTTCATTCAACAATGTTTATACAGACTCTACTGTGTGTCAAGTACTATCCCAGATAATAACACACAAGACAAAACCCCTCTGGCCAGCGAGTTTTCATTTTATTGGAGGAATTGGTAAAATAAAGAAGAATGTAAATGTGTAATATAATTTCAGATATTTATAAGTGTTACAAAAGAAAGTGAAGCAGATGAGGGCTATTGAGAAACACTGGAGTGGGGAGACAGTGCTAGGGTCAATATTTCAGGCAATGAGTATAAATTTCCTAGCATGGTGCATAGCAAGTGTAGGCACCCAGAAAATGTTTCTTTCCTTTCCCCAACACCCTAGATCATTAGCATCAACAACAGAGGACAAAGTGAATTTTGTGCCTATTAAATTATACAACATAGAAAAAAGGATTAAAATGCCTAATTCTGGCAAGGATGTAATATAACTGATACAAGCATATATTTCTGCTGGCAGTGTAAATCCCTTTGGAGAGCAATTTGGCAATATGTTTCATGATCCACTAAAATGCTCATAACCCTGACTCAATAATTTCATTCCTGTGAATCTGTCTCCAAAAGTAATATAATTTAATAATCACAAAGATGATTGTTGCAGTATTATTTGTGATATCAAAAACAACCTGAATATATAGCAATAGGGGAATGCTTAGATGGATTATGGCTTAGCAACTATATAGAATATTATGTAGTCATTAAAATGATAATTATGCACATTATGTAAGCAACAGGAAAAATGTTTATGATATAATTTTAAGTTAAAAAGGATGCAAATTATACCCTGTAATTACTGTGATGTAAAAATCATATAGGTAAATGCATAAGATTAAAGAGAACAGAGAAAAGTGAAGTCTAGAATGAGCAAATTCTTAGCAGTTAAAAAATATATTTCAGTCACTTTGTTACCTTTATCAAATGTTTAACAAGCACTTTCACAGTAGTATTGTTTATTTAATTGTTACTGAGTCCAGGCTTGTACTGCTTGCTGCGCGACAGGCCAATAAATCGAGAGAGGAGTTGCTGGGACAAGGAATAGAGACTTCGTTTGGAAAGCCAGCAGGCCAAGAAGTTGGTGGACTAGTGTCCCAAAGAACCATCTTCCCTGAGTTAGAATTTAGGCTTCTATTATACTAAAAGGGGAGGGGGTAAAGTCCTGCTTCCAGTCAGACTCTGGAAGGGATGTGTTAATTTCTTCCTTACTGCTGTCATTCACAGGTGAGCCTGGTCAGGAGGCTTCCTGTGAGCTAAACAAAGGTATTTTAGCTTAATATTCATTGCATTGGAGACAGTGTTCCCAGAGATGGGCCACTATGTATAATTTAAGCTTATAGGCCACATCCCTTTAGCAATTAACTTGTAGCAAAAGCAATAGAATACAAAGGGTAAAGTAATTTGTTCTTCCCTCTTATATAATGAATTCAAAATTATAATTAAAAGGGCCATGGAGAACAATGCCTCTGCACTCCATGGATCTAATCTTGAATGAAATCCTAACACGTATGTACTCTAATCTGACCAAATGTTATCCTTTCCTAATTTATAATCCTCAAATTAGCATTTTTATTATTTCTATATTAAATTACTATTGTAAATGATGTCCTATATATTAAACAAATATAATTCTTAAATTTGGTGAATGATGCAATCACCCAGAGCTTATTTCTAATCCATTACAATAAAATGTGGATTTTAAATTTTAAGATATTTGAGATCTTAATTGTTGAAGTTTGGGGGGGAAAGAAATGTCTATTGCTTAAAAGCAGATTATTAACTAAGGCCAGTAGTTCTCTAACAGGAGGTCAATTTTGTCCCCAGAGAATGTTTGACAATGTCTAGAGAAATGGTCACAACTTGGGGGAGGGGAGTGTGCTACTGGCATCCAGGGACTAGAGACCAGGGATGTGGATAAACATTCTACTATGTACAGGACAGCTCCCACGACAAAGAATTATCTCGCCCAAAATATCATTAGTGCCCAGGTTGAGAAACCCTGGGGTAAGCAGTGGGAAGAATACAAGCTGAACAGTACAGAAACCCAACTTTTAGTTTTATTTCCACGGCTAAAAGAATGACCTTGAGCTAGCTACTTAAACTCAATCCCTCAATTTACTTATTTGTAAAAAGGAGATGAATAATTTTTTTAACATCTTTATTGGGGTATAATTGCTTTACAATGAGGTGTTAGTTTCTGCTTTATAACAAAGTGAATCAGTTATACATATACATGTGTTCCCATACCTTTTCCCTCTTGCATCTCCCTCCCTCCCACCCTCCCTATCCCACCCCTCCAGGTGGTCACAAAGCACCAGAGCTGATATCCCTGTGCTATGTGGCTGCTTCCCACTAGCTATCTACCTTACATTTGGTAGTGTATATATGTCCATGCCTCTCAAAAGGAGATGAATAATATTTATCCTATCTCATGGGATGGTTCTGAGAGTAAAATGGGAGACATAATGTGACTGTGCTCTGAGGAGCTAAAATGTACCATATAAATGTTACCGTCTCATGTATTTGAAATATCTCTTAAAGTTGATTACCAAAAAGAAGAAGAAAAAATGAAGGTAGAAACAATTATTCAATAGTTTATGAGTAATTGCTTCCGACATTTTTTATATAAATTTATTTATTTATTTACTTTTGGCTGTGTTGGGTCTTCATTGTTGCACGTGGGCTTTCTGTAGCTGTGGTGAGCAGGGGCTACTCTTTGTTGTGGTGCGCGGGCTTCTCACTGTGGTGGCTTCTCTTGTTGTGGAGCACGGGCTCTAGGCGTGCGGGCTTCGGTAGTTGTGGCGCATGGGCTCCGTTGTTCCGTGGCATGTGGGATCTTGCTGGACCAGGGCTCGAACCCGTGCCCCCTGCATTAGCCGGCGAATTCTTAACAACTGTGCCACCAGGGAAGTCCCGCTTTTGACATTTTTAATCTGTTGTGTTTCCCTGGAAAATATTGATGAAAACCATGACAAAATATTGCTACCTTACTGATATTTTCCAGATAGAATAATCTAGCTTCCTTAATCAATTGTCTGCCCTGTCCTGTGTCTTGAATTTCTTCATTCATTGTCATTGGATCCTTGCCTTTAGATACAAACATTCCCAGGATCCTTTGGATGGTCACCATCCAGGCTCCACCTCAAGCTACCACTTTCCCTCTACCATTTTTTTACTTGTTACCGAAAATTTCTTATCTCCCATTCACTCCACTGCCAACTGGCATATAACCCATGCATGTCTTCATTGCAGCTGCTCAAATTAATCTAAACTTCCCTCTGACTTCACAGCAGCTAAAGAGACTGGCCTAGAAGCAATGACACCCCAATAGCAACAAGCACACTCAGTGCCTACATCTTGGTTTTAATATCATTCTTCAGTGAGAGGAAGCAGGGCATCTCAGGAAAATGGCTGATTCTAGGACTGGGGCAGGAAAGATGAGCCTGGGACATCATCTTGTAGTGCCGGAAAGAAAGGAAATGATCACACACACACAGAGTGATGGGGGTGTGTTGAAGAAAAACAGGGGTCTACTAAAAGAGCTCCCAGTGACCAAAGCTGGAACAATTTGTGCAATCAAATAAATAAAGTAGCATTGGATTATAACCCAAAGTACAAAATAAATACCAATGATCCCATGTTTATATAAATAAATGATTGAATAAGTACATGGGAGAGAATAGACAAATCTGTGCAGCATAAGTGTTAATAATTTAGGTAGATACTTAGCCCTCAGGCAGATGGAACATAACTCCCTGCTCTTTAAGTGGGGACTGAGCTTGGTGACTTCCATCCAAAGAGTCAGTATGGAAAGAGAGGAAAAGGAATGATTTCACAGTGAAGAAACCTGTCAATTACTACTTCAGCCAGGTGATCAAAATTAATATCAATAGTCATAAATCATGTTTATAGTATGTATCCTTGATATAATGTGATGAGAATGGCACCTTACCTCTGTGACCTTCCCAAAACCCAGTCTAACTATGAGAAAAATATCAAACAAATCTCCACTGAGAGACATTCTACAAAATACCTGATCAGTACTCTCAAAGCTATCAAGATCATCCAGAACGAGGCAAGTCTGAAAAATAATCACAGACGAGTGGAGTCTAAGGAGATACGACAAGTAAACGCAATATGATATCCTGGATGGGATCCAGAATAGAACAAGGACATTAGGTAAAAACTGAGAAAATTAGAATAAAGTATGGACTTTAGTTAATAATGAAAGACTATTGGTTCATTAACTGTGAAAATTGTGCCATAGAAACGTAAGATGCCAATAATAGGCAAAACGGGCTGTGGGTATATAGGAATTCTCCTGTACCATCTTCACAAAGTTTCTGTAAACCTAAATATTTTGAAATAAAGTTTACTTTAAAATAATGCTTATTGAAAAAAAAACAAGTGTTGTCAAGATTAGTCAGTGCATCTTCTTTTTGCCGAACTACCTGAAAGTCACAGTCAGAGACAGACACAGAGAAAGTCCACATTCTTTACTATCAAGGCTTCAACTTCATCTATTGGCTGTTACTAGTTTTTCATAAATATGCCTAACATCTACTTGGCAGCCTCTTTATAAATATTGTTTATATATTAATTAAGAGCTAGAGATATTTGATGACAAAGAGCAATACAGAAGAGAAATAAGCCTCATGCTTCTTTAAAAGATCAGAACTACTGGGTGGGCTGTAATGGGATAGATCTGACTGAAGGATGGGGCTGGGAGGTAACAGGCATGGTGGCCACTGCTGGTCCTAAATGGAAGGCCAGTCTGGTAGGTAATAATACAATACCTGAAAATAGCAGGGGAATAGAAAACAAGAGGTAATGCAGTATGTTAGTCTGTCTCAGAAGAGCTCAGAGTGGAGCAACACATATTGAAGAGCACAGAACAGTGTCCAAGTTGCTAGTGCAGATCCAACAGGCAGTTGCCATTGAATATATCTACCAGCAGGGCATTGGTTCAGAAACCACTGAGCTGGGTGCGGTAGTGGGGCTGAGCCTCTGACGTTCTTCTCCTCCCCACTGCCCTGCCTCCAAAGAAAAATATAAAGGCAAACCTCAGTCCTGATGTGATCAGAGTATAAAATAGACTTGTCATCACAACAGGCATGAAAACATGAGGATCAAATAAGGATGTGATTACCAGTGGAAATAGAAGATTAAGATCAGACATTGGGATGAAGCAGAAACCTAGGTTTATTTAACAAACGCTTAGAGAGCATCTATATATCAGGCTATCCTAAAGCGCTTCAGAAGTGTTAATTCATTGGTTCCTCATAAGAGAAGACAACTTTTTATTATCATTTATCCTCTATACCTATGACAGTACATAGTTCCTAAAAGACCCTTACGAAATGTTTTTTGAAAGGAAGAAAAGAAAGAAGCAAGGGAGAGGAAGGGAGAAAAGGCAGGAAAGAGGGGAAGGAGGGAGGAGTGGATCGCTACTCCTAAAAGTCTATGTTGAATCCACTTAAATATCTCTTGTCTAGATCTAGATTGGTTTTAGGCAATGGAAAGGAGCAGAGAATATAGGTGGTGGGGTTGGGGGGAGAATAAGAAGGTTAAACTATCTTTGAGGACGGGATGGAGAAGATAATAACCATAAAATGGCTAACATTTATTGATCTCTCACTATGTGCCAGGACTGTGCATGTACAAGCCCATGTGATCCCCACAAATCACCTTTATCATTAATATTATTATCCCTCATTTTACATATAAAGAAAGTATAACACTTATAGTTAATAACTTACTCGAGGTGACACAGATAACAAGGTATAAAGCTGAAACTCAAACCCAAGTTAGATTCTCTGCTCTTAGCCACTAGGCTAAAAGCAGACAGAGCCTGACAAAAGTAGATCAAAAAGTGGGCCCCCCCTTTTTTTTTTGCGGTACGCGGGTCTCTCACTGTTGTGGCCTCTCCCGTTGCGGAGCACAGGCTCCGGACGCGCAGGCTCAGCGGCCATGGCTCACGCGCCCAGCCACTCCACGGCATGTGGGATCCTCCCGGACCGGGGCACGAACCCGTGTCCTCTGCATCGGCAGGCGGTCTCTCAACCACTGCGCCACCAGGGAAGCCCGTGTGCCCCTTTTTTAAGAGATCAATGCGGTGCTCATTTTAAGCAATCAGGTCTGCCTATCAGTGTAAGAAGCACATTCTACAGAGTCAATATAGTCAGCATTTGTGAAAACAAGTCAGAAACTGGTGTACAGGGACAAGGGGAGGGGAGCTTTGGAGGGTGGAGAGGGTAATATAAAAAGCCTTGGCATTCACATCGCATAAATCAATATCTGCTTTAAAGTCTTGCTGATGACTGTGAAAGGCAGAGGATATTACATAAACTGTGATGTAAGTCAGATATATGCCACAGCCTGGAAGTAAAATAGTCTAAACAAAAAGTCAATTTATATGGCAGGAATTTTGAAAACCATTCAAACACCATGCATAGTTGTACAGAAATTATCCAAATTTTCTCTTTTTTTTTGGTTTTCAACTAATGCCATCACCTGGAAGGGGGAAGACCTTTTTAATAGTTAAATACTAACTAATCCCAAACTGACAAAATCAAAATACCACATAATATAACAAGAACCAAAACCAAAAACCAAGAACCAAAAGTGTCTTCACTTTTAGGCACTTTGTTCAAAGTGCTCCATTTTCAAGGGTCTTAGAGGCACACTGAGAGCAGAGTCATGAAGCTCAGGAGATGACCTGTGTCCTGACTTCTTGTATCCTTATCTTTGACCTTCACCCTTTCCCAATCTTTGTTTTAGTCCCATAGCAGGGTGGAATTGTGCTGTCTCAGGATCTGGTCTCTGACCGGAAATGTCAAATTAGTTTCCAATCAATATTAAAAATTGCTGCCTGGGTTGCTCAGTTAAGACTGATAGTGAAGCTGCTTCCGGGCTTCCAGTGGGAGAGTCCAGTGATCGATTAGCAATGTCTGGCACGATTGCTGACGGGCGAATTGCAGGGAAATGTGCCTTATTTGGCATCTGTGGCCCCTTGAGGCTTCTATTTCTAGCACGCCTTAATAGGACTATATTCGTGTGATTTCCATCCACCTACACGGATAACAGTGGATGGGTTAACCAACCCTCCAGCCTAGAGACTTAGGCATGGAATGGGGGATCTTCTCAAGGCTGTAGAAGGAGCCAAATGTCAACACAGCTCCTCGCAGCCCTGGGCTGCCAGCTCTCACTCCCATTTGCTTCTCTCCATGTGATAAGCCCACTCCAAGATCTACCAAGAGTGTCCCGGACATTGGCCTGGGAACTTGCCTGGCTCTTGCTATTCTTGCCCTAAACATACAAACCAAAACATTCCTAAAGGTAGTATTATGCTAAATCACTCCTGGTCCATTTTGCCATTCCGTATCTCCCAAACTCCCATTTTTCATGGCAAGTATTGCTAATCCGTCGCTGAATTTGCTCTCCCTGAGACTGTATGCAGCTTCAGAAGCAGCTTAACTCTGCAACCTAGAGTGAACATGGAAGGAGCAATCCACTCAGGGCTAGGAATCAGGGGGATCTGTCTCCCCCCCCACCAACCAAAGGAACAAGAATCTGTGAGAGGGCTTCCCTGGTGGCGCAGTGGTTGAGAGTCCGCCTGCCGATGCAGGGGACACGGGTTCGTGCCCTGGTCCGGGAAGATCCCACATGCCGCGGAGCAGCTGGGGCCCGCGAGCCATGGCCGCTGAGCCTGCACGTCCGGAGCCTGTGCTCCGCAACGGGAGAGGCCACAACAGTGAGAGGCCCGCGTACCGCAAAAAAAAAAAAAAAAAAAAAAGAATCTGTGAGAACTGTGATTTACTCTAATGATGTTGTGTCTGCTCTGGAAGGGGAAAATTTGTTTCTAGAGCCAGAGTATCAAAGCCAGTATATCCTGAATATAGACAAATATATATATATATCCTGAATATAGACAAATATATATATTTATTTATATATTTTAATATATATATACTTATATATATATTTGTATATATATTCAGTATATCCTGAATATAGCCAGGGCTGAATACAGACAAAATTCTGAAGGAGACTAAATTAAGGTTTTCTTTTAGTGAAGTATAGTTGATTTACAGTGTTTCAGGTGTACAACCAAGTGATGCAGATATATATATATATATATATATATATATATACATATATTTTTTCAGATTCTTTTCCATTATACATTACTACAAAATATTGAATATAGTTCCATGTGCTATACAGTAGGTCCTTGTTCTTTAGTTTATATATATTTTATATATAGTAGTGTGTATCTGTTAATCCCAAACTCCTAATTTAACCCTTCTGACCCTCTTCCCTTTGGTAACCATAAGTTTCTTTTCTACATCTGTGAGTCTATTTCTGTTTTGTAAACAAATTATTTGTATCATTTTTTTTAGATTACGTATATAAGTGATAGACTAAATTGAGTTTTAATCTTCCTTCCACATGTCCCTCTTTTAATTTCTTCACAATCCAGCCTGCCTGGAGTCCCTTACCACGGTTCCCCCTCCCTGCCAAAATTCTTTTTCCCTCTAATGACTTCTTCCACCTCAAACGGTAATTCACTGCCTCGTTCCTTCAAAACTAAGCTCTCAGCTTGAGTACATCTTAAGTATTTAAGAGATGCTGGCAGCCTGATTAGAGGGGGAAAAATGTCAAGAAAAAATGCCCATTAGATAAAAGGAGTTCTTCCCAATAGGTAATAAAATATACTGAATCTTGCGACATAGCGCATACTGTGGCTGCTTGGATGAAACTTACATGTAATGGGTATGAAATAGTTAAATAGCAAGTCCCAGCTAGGTGGCACTGTGTTTTAACTAAATAATTTAAAACCCAACTACAATAAACCTGCTGGGAAGTTTGCAGAAAATGGCTTCCAAATAGTAAGGGGCAATTAATTAAGCTATAGGGCACCATAAAAACAAATGAAGTTTTATGGGCATGAGGTTGCCAGATTTGGCAAACTAAAATACAGATGCCCAGCTACCTTTGAGTCTGAGACAAACAATGGATAATTTTTAGTATAAATATCCCCAATGCAATATTTGGGACACACTTATACTAACAAATTATTCACTGTTCATCTGAGATTCTAAGTTAACTGGGCATCCTGTATTTCATCTGGCAACTCTATATGGATATTTACTATATGTCTGGCACAGTATTAAGTGTTACACACATATTTTCCTGTCTCTTGTTCTTACATTCAGATCACCAGTCCCTGGCTATCCAACTCCCAAGTTTCTCGGTAAATCTTCAGAGTGTATTTCACACATGCTACCAGTCAGTTACTCTATTACACAATATCACTTCTGTCTTTTTTTTCTCTGTCTCTCTGCTTTCCTCTTTTGCCAGGATAGTCTGGCTACAACATCATGCAGTAATGCTGGATATTGCCACCACAGCATCTTCTGGGTACCATACTGCTCTTTAGGTGGCTCTGGCATCACCAGACATCTCTATGTCCCTATGGACACCTGTGCTTCTTCAGCCTATTACCACCATTCTCTCTGGGCACCACTTATTTTCCAGGCACTACAGCAGCCTCTGCTAAGGAGTGCCACATCTTCCAGGAACTATCTCATCCACTCGACTTTTCGACTCTTTCCATGGGGATTGCCATCTCATGAGAGGTGTGTTGCCACTGAAGCTAAAGCACTAAAGCCAGCTGTGTTCTCTGTAGAAATAGACAGAATTCTCAAGATGTGTTAGATTTTTACTTTCTCATGTGGACCCCCAAAAACTTTTGCTTGTGTTCCAATATCTTAAAGGGTTTTAAATGAAAGTAAATAGCACTTATAACTTTTTACTTCCAGCTCACCCTGTCCTGTCACCAAAGAGTACCTTAATTCCACATAGTCCACAGTAGTCAGACATGAATTGGATAGGGGACTGAATTTGACGTGCACCTGCTCTGTGCTCAGAAACCTGTCTCTTCTATGAAGGAGGTGTTTGTTGCTGGATGAAGCTTGTTTACTTATTCCTTTCTCCTAGGAAGTTCCACAATCCTTCAGAAATGACCCCAACAGATTAATATTTTATCCATGATTATATTTAATCCTTATACAACCCAGTGAAAGAGATGTTATTTTCCCTATTTTACAGTAAGTGATTTAGAACCACAAGGAACTTACAGCCATGAGAAATGCACCTCAGTCATAATCACCTGCCACTCTCTTCCTTGTTGGCCTTGTCTCTGCCTCGAGGACATGTCAAGAGCCTTCTTGCCTTTACACTTTCTGTGTCTACTGTCCAGAAAATGACAACCCCAGGCTGACTCCTCATAATTCGGTTTTAATTCAAATGTCACTCTTCAGAGAGTCCTTCCCTGACCTGCCTTTCTATAGCGACTTTCACAGCCATGCCACTTTCCATTCCAATAATGCTTTTATTCATCATAGCTCTTATCAAAATGCAAAATCATGTATTTGTTTACTATTATTATTTATCTATTATCTGTCTTCCCACTGGAATTTAAGCTCTAAGAAAGAAGGAACCTTGAACCTGCTTTATCCCCAGGAGCTAAATAAATATTTGCTGAAAGAATAAATGAATCTAAAATCCAAACCTTTGATAGTACCCTAGTAGTTAAAGCCAGAGATAGTTGTAAAATCCTATTCTTTTTAGCTACTGAGAATATTTTAGAAGATGTTTCATAAATATAAATACATAAACATGCACACATATTTTACAGAAGATGTTAATGAAGACCAAAGAATCTGGTGATATACTCCAATGCTGAAGAGAAAGAAAAGGACAATGGGAAAGGTGGCTTTTTTGACTCAAAATAAAATTTGGCCACTTGATAATTTTTCCTTAGATAGGTCTTCATTAGAAAATCTATTTAATCTAATACAATTGAGAGCCTCCTTCTAGGTGTCAGCCTTCATGCTGAAGATATTTCTGGAAACATTTTATTATATTTTTTCAAAATGAACAATCCCAACTCCTTTAGCCTTCCTTAGGGGTCTTATTGGATCCAGTTATGAAATACTCTAGCCCTTGAGTCTTCACTTGCAACTTAAATCAGGGACTGCACACTCAAATGCCCACAAGGCCAGAGAGATAATAAAAATGAATGATCGCTGGTCTTTCTGTGAATATGTTTACATTGTATAAATGCGGGTGCATGCCCAGATACAGGGTTGGTGGCAGCAACATGCAGCTTCTGACAAATGTTGCTGTTGACCCTGAGCCTCTGGATCTTCTAATATTTCAAGAGAAGCCAGAAATCTGGATTTTTATGAGAAAATTGCTCATTTTAGTTTATAAACCACTTTAGGCTACGTAAGTATGTCTGTGCACCCAATGAAACATGCTGGCAGTTGGTTCAACACTCTAAGCTATTGATTCTCTCTGGGTACTCCACTTAGACACAGGCAGCCTTTGGGTCTCCAAGACTTTGACCATCTGTGTTCGGATACGTTATTCTACCAGACTGTGTGGAGCAAGCAACGTGTCATCGGGCACCCTTGATTAATAGAGATTACAGTCTTTTCTTCTAGCTCATGTAAACACCTTAGGCAGTATTGACAGCACTGAATATTAAAATAACCTTGTCTTTCTTCTGGGTCATATATTAATTTTTTAAATTGGGGTTTTCTATGTTTATTCTTTATTACAGATCTCCTTGCTTTCTTTCTAGGTTGCTGGCATTTGATATAGCTCAGTCACATCATCAAATAATAATGATTCTCAATTGCCTAATGTGTGGAGTGTTTTTTTTTTTTCTTCAGGGCTTTTCCTTAACTAGTAATCTAATGTATTGTGTTTAATTTGGTTCATTCTCTGTACTCAAACAGCATGCTATATATTTCATACCTGAACTATTGATTAGACATTAAAATTAACTCATAAATTCAGCCCTTCCTCTTCACCAAATCAATTCCTATCAGCTTAGTTTCGCTTTTTCCATTACAATGGGTTTCCAACTGTTTCCTGAACTCCAGTCTCATCCCCATGTTTCCAATCATGCACACTGCTACCTGAATAAATATTCTAAGACCATGGTTTTACCATAATCAGATAAATATTCATAGCTAATTATCTATAAGTCTATGCATCAGAGCATTCAATATTATCAGATCCTAATATATATTTAAAATGGCATCTTTTGGTTTTCTCACAAACAATCTAACATTTAGTCCCAATTCTGCAGTGACCACTTGCTTTCAACCCTCTCTGACTTTGCCATGTTCACACTGTGTACATGGTATGGAAATGGCACATCCTTGATCATCCTATTCTGCTCTCCAGACCCATTGTACCTTTCAGACTCTGATCAAACATCAGCTCTATTTGATAATTTTCTCTACAACCCCAGGTAGTAAACCCCTGCCTTGTCTGTGCTATATACCTTTAATACAGCATACAACACACATTTCTAAATTTGAGGGGTTTTTTCTCACATTTTTCTGGGATCATAAGGTGGACAGGAACCATGTGTTGTTCACTTACATAGGTCCACTACTCAAGAACCGACACTAAAAAATTGTGGCCATTCATTAAAATATTTCAATCTAAGTAAATGAATTATTGCAATACTCTTTAGCAACATAGCACAATGGCTAAAAGCTAGGATTGGGGAAATGAAAAGACTTGAGTTCAAATTCCAGATGTAACATTTATAAGCCAGGTAATTTTAAGTAAGCCAAATCAACTGTTTTGCCCTGTTTGAAAGATGCCATTAAGAAAATGAAGGGACAATCCAGGGACTGAGAAAAAATACTTGAAACATACATTTGAGACAAAGGACTTGCAAAATACAAAAGGACCCCTTAGAGCTCAATATAATACAAAGACAAACAAACCAATTAAATATGGGCAAAAGATTTGAACAGGCAGTTCACACAAGAATATATATGAATTGCAAATAAGTATGGGTAGAAAGGTCTAACATCTTTAGGTGTTATTAAAATGCAAATTAAAACCACAATGAGATACCACTACGCACCCATTAAAATGGCTAAAATGATAAAATAATTAAAAGTCTGACCATATCATATGCTGCTGGGTATGTGGAGTAAGTAAAACTCTCATTCATCAGTGCTGAGAATATTAAATGTCACCACGACTTCAGTACAGGTCTTGGCAGTTTTGTAAAAAAGTTAAAATGCATTCACTATACACCCAGCAATTCCATTCCTAGCTATTTACCCAAGAAAAATAAAATTGTATGTCCATTCCAGTATTTGTACATGAATATTCATAGAAGTTTTGTTTGTAATAGCCAAAAATTGGATACAATCTAAAGGTTTATCAGCAATTAAATAATTAAACAAATTGTGGTAGAGCCATACAATGGAAAATAACTCAGGAATTAAAAAAAGGAAAGAATTATTGACAGATGCAGCAACATAACTAAATCAGAAAATCATTATGCTCAGTGAAAGAAGCCAAGTAGAAATAGTACACTTTATTATTTCATTTATATATACTTCTAGAAAATGCAAACTAATCTATAGTGACAGAAAGTAAATCAGTTGTTTCTTGGGGATAGGAGATGATGAGGGATGGATATCAAAGGGACACGAGGAAACTTTTGGGTATGATGGATACATTCACTTTATTGTGATGGTGGTTTCACAAGGGTATGCATATGTTAAAACATATCAAGTTGTACACATTCTACCTGTGTACTTGTTTTATATTTCAATTTTATGTTAATAAAGTTGTAAAAAAAAAGAATAATCATCATTAGCTACTAAATGTAAAAAATTAATGCTGATAAACTTAAAAGAATTGACAGAAGAATTTATTCTCAAATTACTTCTTATTTTTTTAGTTATTTTCCTCTCCAATTACTTAAGGCAAATTGAGACAGAGATGGCTAGCTGTGCCAACCAGAAAGAATTAATGACATAATATGCAAAATAGCTAATAGACTGGCACAACATCTTCCACAAGTGAAGACCTTTAACATAATACATGCATTGGATTATTCTTTTGGTCATGATAGATTTTCTACAGATCTCATGCAAAACCAACTGACTATAACTATGATGGTCAAAATGATGTCTGTGGTCAGGCAACCAATGAAAATAAACTAATCAGCCCTATAGAGGAACTACAGGTAGCTCTGTGTTATAAACCACTTAGCTATCCAGCCCTCTGGCCATAAACTCTGGGGAAGACCAATCCACATATTAAACTTGTGAAAAATACCACTAGACATGTGTTTGAGTGAGAGACAGAGAGAGGGGGACAGAGATAGTGACAGAAAACAGGAGAGAGAGAATACAATTTACTATCCTATAGGAAAAAAGATGGAGAAAACCAAGTCTACCGCTTCATTCAAAGAATACATTCCACAGAGAGTATATGTGGATCTGATGTTTCTTTAGTCAGCATCAGTCTCTTCTCCTAGTATAAGCACTAAATGTGATCTAGTGCTTAAAGATACAAGTTTTGCTTTAATATAGCCAACTTCTTCACCTGGTGCTCAAAGAAGCTGGCCCTCTATCTGTTGAACTTTCTGAAAGGTGGTATGTAAATCTCTGTTCCAAGTGGTTTTCAGTGATAAGTTGGGGTAAATGCAGTAGTTGTCTTATATGTCAACTTTAGAACTTACCCTCTAAAAACACACAATGCCATCACCACCACAACCACCACCATTACTACCACTATCAGCACTTAAAAACGTGATTTCACTATATTAATTATTCATAATATCTGCAGCACATTTTCCTAAGACTGAAAAGTGTGTGCTATTTCAATTTTTTTCCATAGGGAAAATACTCTGCTGAAAATGTTTTAAAATAACAAAATTATGGTTCAGTTCCTGACTGAGAAGTTAGTATTAGACTTACCCTTATGTAATAAAAAACTGTTAATGCTGGAGAAAAAAAAATTGTAACTGTTTTCAAATGTTGAAAAATGGACAGTACAAGGCTGTGATCCTTGACAGAAGGGAAGCTCATGAGGTAAATTTTCCATTCATGCTGGTTTTCTGCCTGGGAGAGATTTCCAAATTATTTCTCAGAAGATTGAACAAGCAAAAGGAGCTATATGGCTGGATATAGGAAAAGGTAAGTGGGTAAAAGAAATGAATGTTAGACTTTGGGGATTTTAAGACAACTGGAATTGTTAGGGCAGGACCCTGGAGAGAGGAAACGACTGAAAATAAGTCTGAGAAATTAGCATAAATATTCACCTCATGTTGTTGGCTAAATTCTAAGCTGTGCATGTGTGGGACATGAATATGTGAGGATAAGCCAAAAAGAGCTGCTGGGGGACTAAGAAGTGGACAGAGGTTTCCAAGTCCTCACAGTTCTGGGGAAATATTGGCATCCCCACCCAGCCACATGGAGAGACCTCGACAAATGACCTGAGCATCCAGATGAGAATTTAGAAAGCCAATGCCTTAGGAGTTAGAACTGCAGCCTAAGATCCTTACTCTTGTAACATGCTAAAACCAAGAGCAAATGAGATCAAAGTAACCTGCCAAAAATTTAACTATTCATCAGGACAAAATCCCCTCTTTAGAGGAAAATGATGTAATCCAGAAGCTCTCCAATTATCACTCACAATGTTCAGCATATAATAAAATTACTAGATATGGAAGAAGATGAGACAAGAGACCTATCTCAACAGAAAGTTGGCTGATAGAAGACCCATAAATAATTCAAAGGTTGGAATTAGCAGTGAGGGACTTAAAAGAGCTATTATCAGCATGTTAAATAATTTAGTGGAAAATATGGACAAAAGGTATGAACAGATGGAGAATTTTAGCAAAAAGTTGAAAGTCTAGAAAAAGATCAAATGAAAATTTTAGGACTGAAAAGAAAATCTGTCTGAAACAAAGAATTTATTGAGATGCTTAAACAGACTTGAAAAAAGCAGAAAAAATTTTAGTAATCTCAAATTCAGATCATAGGAGTTATCTAATCTGACATACAGAGAAGAAAAATGAAAGAATAAAAAATGCGGGCCAAAGTTTCCATTATCACCTGAGCTAATGTCAAACAGTTGAAGATACATGCAACTAGCATACAAGAGTGAAGAGAGAAAATGGAACAAATTACAAAATATTTGAAAAGATAGTGACCAAACATTTTTCAAATTTGATTAAAATTATTAATCCACAGAAGAAAAAAATTCAGCAAATTCCAAGAGAATGAATAAATATAAAGACCACACTGAGGCACATAAAAGTGAAAATTGAAGCATACCAAAGACAAAGACAAAAATCTTAAAACCAGTAAGGAGCAAAACACACATTAGCAGTAGAATAATAAAAATGATGGCTGTCTTCTCATTAGAAAGAAGTGGAAGCCAAGAGAGCATGTAATGACTTTTTTTAACATTTAGAAAAGAAAATCCTTTTAATTCAGAATCATATGTCCAATAAAAAATGTCTATCCAAAACTGAAAGCAAAACGAAGACATTTCAGACAAATAAGTGTTTAATAAGTTCAACAGTGGGAAACCCACACTACAGAAGTACAAAGGAGGTTCTCAGGTTGAAGAGAAATGTTTCCAGATAGAAGTCTGGACCTGTAGTAATGAAGAACACTGAAGGTGACAAATATGAGGGCAAATATAAAAAATTATTTTTTGGGCTTCCCTGGTGGCGCAGTGGTTGGGAGTCCTCCTGCCGATGCAGGGGACACGGGTTCGTGCCCTGGTCCGGGAGGATCCCACATGCTGCGGAGCGGCTGGGCCTGTGGGCCATGGCCACTGGACCTGCGCGTCCGGACCCTGTGCTCCGCAACGGGAGAGGCTGCAGCGGTGAGACGCCCGCGTACTGCAGAAAGAAAACAAAAACAAAAACAAAACAAAACAAAAATTATTTTTTAAATTTCCCTTCAAAATAACAAAGAACATATGGGACATATGCAAAACAAAGAGCGAGACAGTAAGCTTAGACACAATCATATCAGTAATTACAATAAACCTAAGCAGACTAAACCACTCTATTTAAAAGACAGTGATTGCCAGAACCAACTAAATGCTATTTACAAGAGATCTATTTTAAATATAATGACACATATACTTTGAAAGAAAAAGGACAGGAAATTATATAGCATGCAAACACTAATTTTTTAAAAAGGCAGTGTGGCTATATAGATATTAGACAAAGCAGATGTGCTTTATGGTTCAAAGATAGGATTTTTAACAGAGATAAAGAGGGAGAATTCTTAATGACAAAAAGTGTCAATTCATTAGGAAGTTATAATGACTTAAATATATTTAACCAAATAACACATTTTCAAAATGCTTGGAAAAATGGAGAAAAAAGGAAAAGAAAAACAATAGGTAAGTCCACAAATAACACTTGGATATTTTCATACTTTTTCCTCAGTAATTTATAGTGGGAACTGGCACAAAACTCAGTAAACATATAGAAGATTAGAAGAACACTATTAACCAGCTTTACCTAAATAACATTTGTAGTGCACTATGCCGAACAACTGCAGAAAATACATTGCTTTCAAGTGTACGTGGGACATTGACTAAAACAGACCATATGCTTGGCAGTAAAAATGAGTCTTAATAAATTTAAAAGATAGAGCTCACACAGAGCATGTCTCTTTAACACAATGGAATTAAAAGTAGAAATCAATTTAGAAAAGTGGAAAATCTTCTAATAAATAGAAATTGAATAACACACTTCTAAATAACCTATGGATCAAATAATAAGTTGTAATGGAAATTAGAAAATATTTTGCGTCCCTCTGCTGTGAAGAATAGACAAGGGGGAGAGGGCAAGGAAAGAAAAAAGGAGACCAGTTTGGTGGTTATTACATTTATCCAGGTGAGAGATGAAGGCATAGATGAGTGTGGTAATAGAGTGTCAGAATCGGTCAGATTCTGAACATGATTGAAGTTACACACAATAGGATTTGCGGATAAGTAAATATGAAGTTTGAAAAGAAAAGAGAGAAGTCAAGAAGGATTGATCTGAAAATTTTGGCAAAAAGATGGAGCTGCCATTAACTAAAATGAAGAAAATTAAAAGAGAAACAGGTTTTGAGGAGAAATAGTATGAACTGAGTTGTGACCACAGAGACTTATTATCTATTCAAGAGATGTGCAGTAGACTGTTGGATATATGAGTCTGTTATTCACGGGAGAGATTGGAGGTAGGATATACATTTTATATATACCTGATTATATATATTTATATGTATAATTTATACCTGAAATAAATTCAACAGTCTATACTTACAGAGTAAGACTTATCCCTGAGGCTCTCCGACATTAAGTGGCCAGGGAGATGAGAAAGAAAGAGTCATCAAAGGAAACTGAGGGGTAGCAGGCAAAGCAAGATTATGATGCTCTGGAAACCCAGTGAAAGTGTTTCAAGGAGAAAAGAATGATCAAATCTACCAACTTCTACGTGTAGGTTAAGTTAAGATGAGAGCTGTAGATGGACGCTTTGTTTAGAACAAGCAAGTCAGCTGATGACCTGGAGAAGACTAGCTGTAGTGGAATGGTGGGAGTGAAAGCCTGACTAGAGTGAATTCAGTACAGAGAGTAAACCACTGCTCAGAGACAACTATTTTCAGTAGGGCTTTTCTCAGACAAGAAAAAAAAAAATAGAATAATGACTGAAAGGGAAGTTGGGTTAAGAGATGAATTTTTAAGAAGGAAGAAAGGATAGCGTTTTTGTATACCAATGAAGAAAATCTGATAAAAAGAAAATCACTATCAACTTGGACATAAAAGGAGAGAATTGGTTGAATGAGCAAAAGATGATGGTATCTAGCACAAATGAGAGAGGCTGGACTTACCTCAGAGCACAAGCAATTCTTCTACTGTAATATGAGGAAATACAGAGCATATATAAATGGCAAGAACTTGACAGATCCTTTTCTGATTGCTTCCTCAGAGAGGTGAGGAAGGTGTTAGAGATTAGAAGTGTGAAGGAAGAAGTATAAAGTAGTCATTTACGAGAAATGGAAAATTAATCGAGCAAAAAATAGAGTATTACTGTTGAGAAATGTTAAAAGCCCAATTAAAGTTATTGATTGTGGGCTTAAGTGAGACCAGTCATCGTGGTTACTTGCTTTCCCCCAGACATTTTCACCTGAGCAGGTACAGGGATAAGGTAGGCAGAGATTTAGATTTAACCAGGATTGGGGTTTTGCCAAATAAATATAAGAAAGGTAAAGGCATCTTCAAAGAAATGATTATACTGATTGACAATGGAATTTCAGGAAGGAAGGACATAAGAATAAGTAAAGAGGTGGTAGAATCAATGGATTTTAACTCTGAAAGTGGGATTGAAACAGTAATCAGAGCAATAGTATGAGTGAGCAGAAGAGCTAAGAGTGAGCAGAAGAGCTAAGAGACAGGATACTTGGGTTTAAGTTACGAAGGGATTTCAGTATTGGTACTAGCAGTGGAAATGGTGTATGAGGTAGTTTAGGAGAAAAACGTCATCACTGGAGGAGGGCAGCTAAACTGAGATTTTAGGGGTTTGGAAAAAATGGCGTAAGTGAATATTGAAATCATCCACTGTTATGACAGGAGTAGTGTTGGAGAGAGCGACAGTCAGCCCGGATCTAACTTCTTCAAGGAATAAGGAAGTGTTGGTTTGGCAGAGGGGTTAGTAGATGGGCTGCATTGGGTGCTTTCTGTTGGTTTAGAGAGGAAAGAGAAGGGTCCATAAGGACCAGTAGGAGCAAGCAGGATTCCTGTCTCACCTCTAGTACCTGATGTATTACAGGTGCAGGAGAGAAGACAGCCCCCAAAAGAGACTCACTGGAAAGAGATTCTGGTTTCAAATTTGTTCTTAATGGCAGAACTCTCCTGTTATCCAGAAATAGCCTAGGAGAGAGTGGCTGTCGCTAAATCTGCTTTTCTGGCTGCTGAAGTGTCTGCTCTATCTTGACACTTCCTTTGGTGCTACAAGAAAGTGTTACTGCTGCATCTCTGGCAGTCTCAAGCAACCCCCAAACCGCTGACAACGTTGAAGATCTCACGCCTATTGATGATAAAATTAGTTTCCACGTGATGAGACAGAGGTTTTTCTCTCTTTCTTTTTTTTTTTCTCTCTCTCTCTCTCCTCCTTCCTCCCCATATTCCCCTCACTTCTCCTTCTCTCTGCCTTTTGGAGGAGGAAGATAAATGAAGAGATGATGAGATAGTTTAAAGCTCATTTGGCTACTGTTAGAAGCAGAAGGTAGTAAAACTATACTGTCAGAAAACACTAAATATAAAAGCAAAGCATGTAATTTGTTAATACTCTGTAGCACACTAAGTGGGATGTGGCAGATCCTGAAGTCAACCAAAGAGTGTTCTGAGAGGTAAAACTTTCAAGCTGGGAAAATGTCAGAAGACTATATTAAAGAAGAAAAACTGTCGATGGCCAGATGCTCATCTCTCTCAGAATTCTACATACGTTTCTTCTTTTCAGATTGGTTTTTCAGCAGAGGAAAACTGTTCTTAGGAGTTAACGTGCTAGGCTATTAGACAACAGTCAGGAATTGATTCCTAACGTTTATCTGATGAAATGAAGTGAAATAACTTGTAGTGGATTGTACAGTAAATTTTCTTTTCTAACGTGGCTTGGATTAGAGATAAGATCCTTGAAATTCAAGTCACAATATTGGCATTCCAACATTGATGCTGCTATATGCCCGACCTCTTACTCGTGTCTGAGAAAAAGCTCATCATTTTCTTGATTCATCTTGGGAGACTATATATATAGCTGATTTAATAAAGAGACCTACTTCAGTCTCACAGGTGGTTTTTAATCACAGCAAGAGAACACTCACTTGTGTACACCTATTTAGTACATAGGTACCACCTATGTGGTGGCCAAGCTCCAAGAAGGTTTCAAAGATCCTTCCCTCCTGGTATTTCTGCCCTTGTGTAGTCCCCTCCCACAATGATTCACGGCTGGCCTGGGTGGCCAATTAGACAGTGAGGAACTTACAGTGTGTGCTTCCAAAGGGAGTTGATAAAACACTGTGGGTTTTCACCTTGCTCTTCCTTGGATTACTCTCCCTAGGGGAAGTCAACTGCCATGTCAGAACACTCAACAAGTCTATTTAGAAATCCATTTGGTCGCAAACTGAAGCCTCCCTCCAATAGCCAGCACCAGCTTGCCATCTGTGTCTGTGAGTGTCCTTGGGACCTTGGAAGCAGCTGCTGCAGCCCAGTGAAATCTGAAGATGACGGCAGCACCAGAGGACATCTGAAACCTTAAGAAAGTACCTGAGCCAGGCCACGCAGCTAAGCCACTACTGTATTCCTGACCCATAGAAACTGTGTGAGATAATACATCTTGCTGTTTTAAGTAGCAATTGTTTTTCTGTATGCAAGCAGAAGCTTTATTCATTGATCAAGGAATGGGGAAGGGAGGGCTTGTACTCTAAAAACACCTTCTCCCCGAAAGGAGGGGAATAATGGGAATTTTTTTTTAAAGACTTTTTTTGTTTTATGTGGACCATTTTTAAAGTCTTTATTGAATTTGTTACAATATTGCTTCTGTTTTATGTTTTGTTTTTTTTGCCCATGAGGCATGTGGGATCTTAGCTTCCTGACCAAGGATCAAACCCGCACTGCCTGCATTGGAAGGTGAAGTCTTAACCACTGGACCACAAGGGAAGCCTGGGGGAATTTTTTAGTTGAAGTATAGTTGATTTACAATGTTGTGCTAGTTTCAGGTGTACAGCAAAGTGATTCAGTTACACATATGTATATATATATATTTTTTTTCAGATTCATTTCCCTTATAGGTTATTTCAAAATATTGTGTATAGTTCCCTGCACTATACAGTATGTCTTTGTTGGTTATCTGTTTTATATATAGTAGTGTGTTTATGTTAATCTAAGCAGCAAATTGTGAAGTTATTTGTTACACAGCAACTAGAGCTATCTAATACAACCTGATCAAGATACCTAATACAAGTTATAAATTCATCACTTATAATCCCAGAAAACAGTGACTCCAATGCTACTAAAAGCAATAGTTCAAAAACAGAAAAGGTTTTGGATATCATGGTAAACAGAATGGCCTCTCAAAGATGTCCATTGGACTAAAGAGGTTCAAATCTCCAGACCCTGTGAATTTGTTTCCTTACATGACAAAAAAAGAGTACAGATGTGATTAAATTAAGAATCTTAAAATGAGGAGATTTATCCTGGGTTATCCAAGTGGGCCCAATATAATCACAAGGGAGCTTATGAGGCAGAGGAGAGAGAGTCAAATGAGATGTAGGAGATAACGACAGTGGAAACAAGAGGTTGGAGTGTGACAAGGAAGAGACCATGATCCAAACAATGCAAGCAGATTCTAGAAGCTGAAAAAGGAAAATGATTCCCCAGTGACACCTCCAGAAGGAGCACAGCCCTGGTGACACTTTAATATTATTCTTCTGACCCTCCAGATTTGTAAGAGTATAAATTTGTGTTGTTTTAAGCCACTAAATTGGTGAAATTTGTTACAGCAGCAAGAGGAAACTAAAACAGTAAACTAATATTGTGCCATAGGAATGAAAAACAAAAAGAAGTCAAAACAATGGTTGGTTTCACTACTTTATCTTACAAAAGCCTCTCTGAGCCTAGTGTAAGCAAACCAAGCTTCTACTCTGAACAGACGCACTCCTAAGGTTGCAATCCACAAAATGAAGGAATTCAAATGACTTATCATTTAACTAAGAAACGCTTTTGATGATGCCAGTCTTCCCACACTTTCACAGAAATGCAAATAAGGTTTCCAGCACAAGTTCCATAAACGTTTGTTGACAATGATACAGAGAAAAATTTACCAAAAGCATTCCTGGCAATAAAGCAAATTTGAGGATCTTTGGGTACTTGTTCTTTCCATAAGTGAACTTTATGCACTCTGACTTATGACACTGATTTTTTTAGTAATAATAACAAACCTGATACTTTTACAAAATGCTTCACGTATATGTCTCAGGTGATCCTCACAACACCACTGGGAGGTAGATGAGACTATTTTTTTTTTATTCATGAAGAGGCTAAGTTTCAGCAAGATTGACTTCTCAAATATCATCCAACTATAAATGACAGAGCGGCAACAGAAAATCCCTTATTTAATTATGAATACTGTGTATCCACATGCTTCTTCATTTTATGCTGTGTTTTTTCTAGCTTAAATTAAACAATATGTTCTTAGAAAAAGAACTGGATATAATATTTATCATTCTAACTTTTCCTTTTGACAAATACATGTTGAGCATCTCTAAATTTCAGGCATCAGATCTACAGCAGAGAAAAGGATGCAATCCTTAGCCTCAGGAAGTTCATTGTGTAGTGGAAGAGACACATTAGTGGGTTGGCATTTACCCTTAAACTGGTGGGGGCTGTTATAGGGGTAAGTACTGTGTCAGGGGGGCAGAGAGCATGAGACACTAATGTGGAATTGGGGACATCAAGGAGAATTTCTCAAAGGTGGTAACTCAAATTTTCAGCCGCAGCTAAGAAAATTAGCCTGGTAAATGAAGATGGGAGTAGGGGAAGATGTTCCAAAAAGAAGAACAAATGCAAGCTGGGAACCAGTTTCCAAGAATGTTCCAGTTCTGCAGAACTTCTCTGCCCCCCACATTGGATAACACACCTGTCGCTCAGTAGATGCTACCCAGATGCCAACAGAATAGTTCTGAGTCTCACTGGTCCAGGAGGCCATCTGAGTAGAAAGATGACTTTTTTTTTTCTAATTTTTCTTTTCTCAAGAAATTGGCAGATGTTCTTGATATGGAAATGTTATATTGTGTACTTCATATCTTAAAGGGCTGTTGCCTAATTTCTTCTAGGAGAACTCCTAAGCCACACTTATCTTTTCAGACTGTGCATTGATTCCTGTTAGCTCTTGTCCATGAGGATCTCCTTCCCTGAATCCTGCCAGTTTCCCTGCACTGGAAAGAGCAGATGTGGTAAAAACATTTTAGAAGGCCATTGGTATATCATTTTGCAAATTCCTTAACTTCAGTAGTATAGGCCTAGAGTGTATAAAGCATTTTAATAGCTTAGAAATGCAAAATTAATGCAAAGCAATGTTATGTTGAATAACAATTAATTTGCTTACAGTGTTGTATGTTATGTCATTTAATACACAGCCAGAAATAATTCACTGAAGGTCGTGCTGGGGACATAAAAAAAAAAAACCAATAGTTTTTCTAACATCCAAATTTTATCCCCAGGTGGAATAAATTCATTTATTAAATACAGCTGAAGTGTTTACTTATTGCACAGGGTATGAAAACTGGGAGATATATGTACTCTTTTAGCTACTTAAAATATGGGATTGAAATGTTAAAATAATTTATCAAGAAAATTCATAAGGAGTCCAGTAGGATACAGCAGAAGGAACTTTGGACTAGGCAGGTACAAGTGAGACCACATGCCATTAGAGCAGGGACCTTATCTGTTTTGTTTATTGCTTAGTCTCCCCCCAGCCCCACAAAGCAGTTCCTGGCACCCCATAGATGTTTAGTGGTCATGGGCTCATTAAGTAAATGCATGAATATCTGTTATGGTTTGAATTGTGTCCTCCCAAGATCTGTATGTTGAAGTCCTAACTCCAAGTACTTCAGAATGTGACCTATTTGGACATAGGGTCTTTAGAAAGATAATCAAATTAAAATGAAGGTGGGCTCTAATTCAATATGATTAAAGTCCTTATAAAAAGAGGAAATTAGGAGATAGATATGCACATAGGGAGAACACCATGTGAAGATAAAGGCAAAGATTAAGGTGAGGCTTCTACAAGCCAAGGCATGTCAAAATTGCCAGCCAACGAATAGAAGCTGGGTGAGAGGCATGGAACCGATTCTCTCTCACAACCCTCAGAAGGAACCAACCATGCTGACACCTCAATCTCAGATTTATAGCCTCCAGGACTGTGAGACAATACGTTTCTGAGATTTAAGCCACCCAGTTGTTTAAGCCCTAGCAAACTAATAAAATATCTTTCTAGTTAAGTCTTCCATATCCAAGTTACAGGCTTTCTTGATTTTAAAGTTCCACTATGACTTGCTTAAATTCTTCAGTTGTGGTTATATCAGCATTGGGCTATCTAACCACTCTGTAAAATAGTAAATAAACTTACTTTCTTTGGATTTCACATACCATAAAACTGTGCACAGGGCAAGTGCTTGAAAGATGCTTAAGTGCACAAAAGCTATAAAATAGTCTTACCTCTTCTGTTATTACCTTTCACATATGCTTTTTGGAGAGTTAGATGAGATGATTCATGCAAAATACAAAGATGGCCCAGAGAAAGCCCTCAATAAATGAAATTTGAAAAGATTTAGTATAGTATAGTATAAAGTTTAGTATAAAACTTTATACTATAGTATAGTATAGTATAAATTTTAGTATAAAAAATATGTTTTGAAATTAGATATTATGGGTTTAAAATTTTACTGTGTGACCTTGAGCAAGCTTTATGATTTCTCTGTGTCCATGGAGAGGTTACATTTTTTCATATTCCCTTGTAATGATTTTGTAATATGATGTTAAGATGATTATGATAATGAATGAAAATCTCTCGGCATATTGATGCCCACATAGCAAGAACTCAGTAAGAGATAGTTTCATTGCTACTCATTGAATATGAAAACACTGTGCTAGACACTGAGGGGGAGTTGGAAATAGAAGTTTCAAAAATAAACAAGCCAGTTTTACTTCTTTGTAAATTCATAGAAGCATATAAAACTATTATAGTTAGGAAATGTTCACTGCTGTAAAAAATAAATCACCAAATTTCCATGAGTAACCTCAATAGAGGTTCATTTCCTATTCATGCAAAAGTCCAAGGTGGCTGTTCTTGTTTGGTAAATGTGACATTCTTTTATGCAGTGATTCAGAGAACCAGGTTCCTTCGCCTGTCGTCCTGGATTCCCTTAGGACTTCTGTGTTGTCATCCTGCAGCCAGCAGAAGGGGAAAGTGAGAGAGTGTGAGAGACATTGGAGAAGGCGTAACTGCTTTTAAAAAAACCTGGGTCTAAAAGTGACCTCCCACTTCAGTTCCCATTCCACTGATGAAAATCATTTAACCTGGTTGCAAAAAGTCTAGGAAATGTAGTCTCTGGCTCAGTAAAACTCCCAGCAACAACTCATGCTATGAAAATGGAAGATATAGCTTAGCTATATCTGTCACAGACATATAGGTATACACAATGACAGAATGGAGTGAGCCCAGAATGGAGAAGAGATATAGAGTATAGTCTGGGTGTGAAACCAGCTATTCTCAAGGCTCCTAATTAGAACTCTGGAGTTCTGAGCCACTTTTAAATCCACGGTCTCTTGTATAATCAACAGTAGAAAATCCTACTTGGTGGTAGAGGCAAGAGAGAAATAAAAGTGAGGGGAATACTATTAAACCCTATTTCAGGAATGTGATAAAAATTATAGAATTCCAGAGTGGTATTCTAAAGAAAGAATTTAAGCTTATAGTTGAAGATTTTTGACATAATTTATTTCTGCTCACCCCGGAAGTTTGAGGCTATAAATGAGACAGAATATAATTACTCAGTGCAACCATTTTTCAATAATACATATGAATCCCTATGTGTGTTGGGTCTGATCTTACCAGGTATGACTGAGTTTTCTGCTTTTCATTATCTTTCTGAATAAAGATCATTAAAACAAAGGTAGCATTCAGTTAGCAGCACTTAGCTTTTCAGAATACCTTTTCCCAAAACTAGCTAGGTCAGCAGTACTACTATACATATCTTTGTTGCACAATAAGAGACTCCAAATTCCAGTGCTGAGAATGCCATTCATTGAGATGCAATGCATGGTGTGCCAATATATTACAAACCTTCCAGTTTGTTACAGCATTTTCTAAGAACTAATAAACCCAAGCAAATGGCTTATGGCTGGTCTCAGGATGGGAAAAAAAAAATGTTATCCAAAGGGAAATGTGCACCAACCAACATTAATTTATCTGTGAGCCAGCTCTTCCATATTAAAGGGAGTCGACAGAAAATGCTTTGCTTAGAGGACTTAGATTTGGATTCAATTTGAAAATAATTCATTGCATTATCTTACTAAAAATTATGTCACAGCAGAAGGGTAGAGTTTACTCTTATTTCATGAGTAAATTTTTTAAATTACATAATTTGACAATATAAAGTTGTTTCTTTTTAAATATCCTTAACAAGTGATGAAATCACAGTGTGGCATACACTTGTTAAGGCTGAAGTGTTTTCTCACTTGTATTCTTTAAAATGTTATTTTTTTGAGTAATGATTTTAAAAAGGATGTCTAATTTTATGAGCAATATTAAGGCTAGGGGTCAAATTATACTCAAAGAACACATGAAACTTCTGTGTGGTAATGGTAGGCCTCCTTAATATATGTATGTTCTAAAGCTATCTAAATATTCCATCAAATTTCATCAAAGAAAAATATGAGCCCTATAATTTAGTACAAAAAGGTAGCTAGTAATACATGAGAAATAGCATATCAAAATAATTATAATGAGAAAGTTGCTTATTAGAGATAATGTTTTATAAGTTGCATCAAATGGCTAGCTCTTCTATTTGTTAGGTCAAAAGAGATAATTCCAATTTGTTTAATGCTCTTTGTCTCTGCTGCAACTAAAGGCTTATGTATTTAGGAAGATACAGGTTCAGGCAATAGAGCAGGAACTTATCTAAATGGGCCTGGACATTTAGTGAAAGGCTACCATATCCATGGCAGGGAAAAGAAGACCTTTTATCAACAGGGAAAATCGACATGATGGTTAAATGACAAGGAGGAAAACTTAAGGTCTGAGAATGATTCCTCTGTCCAGTAATAAAAGGGGATACAAAATACACAAAAGCTATTATCACCATCATGAGAGCTTTAACTGGTAATTTATCCCAAGAGTTCCAAATATTCAAAATATTTTCTTCCTGGGGTTTAGTAACCAAAAGTAATACAAAAAATGAATCTAATAGTTCATGGTCATCACACTTTATAGTACTGACTTTCCAAATTGCTTTAATATTTTATAACAGAAGAGTTCAATGGAAAAGGGATTGATTGATGATCTGGAGACATAGGATGTGTGACTTCAGAAAAAACTGTATGCACTCTTGGCCTCCATGACCTGAGAGGTAAAACAAAGGCTTTAAGTTGAATTACTCTTATCTTTTTTTCGCTCCAGTATTCTGAGCCTCTTTATTTCGTTATTCTAATGCTGAGCCTTCCAGTTCAATGACATAAAGAGGGAAGTGGCACCTCATTCATGCTAGGGTTGGTCCCAGCCATCTGAGGTTTTCCAGAGACACCACATTTATGGACCAGAAATGAAGAGAAGAAAAATCAACTGGTAGCAAAGTAATCACTAAAGCAGGGCCTTTTAAAAGCATATGGTGAGGAGCTTCAAGATGGCAGAAGAGTAAGATGCGGAGATCAACTTCCTCCCCACAGATACGTCAGAAATACATCTACATGTGGAACTCTTCCTATAGAACACCTACTGAACACTGGCAGAAGACCTCAGACCTCCCAAAAGGCAAGAAACTCTCCATGTACCTGGGTAGGGCCAAAGAAAAAAGAAAAAACAGAGACAAAATGATAGGGATGGGACCTGCACCAGTGGGAGGGAGCTGTGAAGGAGGAAATGTTTCCACACACTAGGAAGCCCCTTCACTGGCAGAGACGAGGGGTGGTGGGGGGAAGCTTCGGAGTCACGGAGGAGAGCGCAGCAACAGGGGTGCAGGGGGCAAAGCGGAGAGATTCCCGCACAGAGGACCAGTGCCGACCAGCACTCACCAGCCCTAGCTAGAGGCTTGTCCGCTCACCCGCCGGGGCGGGCGGGGGCTGGGAGCAGAGGCTTGGGCTTTGGTCAGAGTGCAGGGAGAGGACTGGCAACGTGAACACAGCCTGAAGGGGTTAGTGCACCACGGCTAGCCGGGAGGGAGTCCTGGAGAAGAGACAAGAGACTTTTTCTTGCCTCTTTGTTTCCTGGTGCGCGAGGAGAGGGGATTCAGAGCACCGCTTAAAGGAGCTCAAGAGACGGGCACGAGCCGCGGCTATCAGTGCGGACCCCAAAGACGGGCATGAGACGCGAAGGCTGCTGCTGCCGCCACCAAGAAGCCTGTGTGCGAGCACAGGTCACTATCCACACCTCCCCTCCTGGGAGGCTGTGCAGCCTACCACAGCCAGGGTCCCGTGATCCAGGGACAACTTCCCCGGGAGAACACACAGTGCCTCAGGCTGTTGTAATGTCACACTGGTCTCTGCCGCCGCAGGCTCGCCCCGCACCCGTACCCCTCCCCCCCCCCGACCTGAGTGAGCCAGAGCCCCAGAATCAGCTGCTCCTTTAACCTCGTAGTGTCTGAGCGAAGAACAGACGCCCTCAGGCGACCAACACGCAGAGGCGGGGCCAGATCCAAAGCTGAACCCCGGGAGCTGTGGGAAGAAAGAAGAGAAAGGGAAATTTCTCCCAGCAGCCTCAGGAGCAGCGGATTAAATCTCCACATTCAACTTGATGTACCCTGCATCTGTGGAATACCTGAATAGACAACGAATCATCCCAAATTGAGGAGGTGGACTTTGGGAGCAAGATATATTATTTTTCCCCCTTTTTCTCTTTTTGTGAGTGTGTATGTGTATGCTTCTGTGTGTGATTTTGTCTGTATAGCTTTGCTTTCATCATTTGTCCTAGGGTTCTGTCCGTCCATTTTTGTTTTTCTTCTTTTTAAAATTGTTTTCTTAATAATTATTTTTTATTTTAATAACGTTATGTTACTTTATCTTATTTTATCTTCTTTCTTTCTTTCTTTCTTTCTTTCTTTCTTTCTTTCTTTCTTTCTTTCTTTCTTTCTTTCTTTCTTTCTTTCCTTCTATTTTTTTCTCCCTTTTATTCTAAACTGTGTGGATGAAAGGCTCTTGGTGCTCCAGCCAGGCATCAGGGATGTGCCTCTGAGGTGGGAGAGCTAAGCTCAAGACACTGGCCCACAAGAGAGCTCCCAGCTCCACATAATATCAAACGGCGAAAATCTCCCAGAGATCTTGATCTCAGCGCCAAGACCCAGTTTCACTCAAAAACCATTAAGCTACAGTGCTGAACACCCTATGCCAAACAAATAGCAAGACAGGAACACAGCCCCATCCATTAGCAGAGAGGCTGCCTAAAATCATAATAAGTCCACAGAAACCCCAAAACACACCACCAGATGTGGACCTGCCCACCAGAAAGACAATATCCAGCCTCATCCACCAGAACACAGGCACTAGTCCCCTCCACCAGGAAGCCTACACAACCCAGTGAACCAACCTTAGCCACTGGGGACAGACACCAAAAATAACATAAACTACAAACCTGCAGCATGTGAAAAGGAGACCCCAAACCCAGTAAGTTAAACAAAATGAGAACACAGAAAAACACAGAGCAGATGAAGGAGCAAGGTAAAAACCCACCAGAACTAATAAGTGAAGAGGAAATAGGCAGTCTACCTGAAAAAGAATTCAGAATAATGATCGTAAAGGTGATCCAAAATCTTGGAAATAGAATAGAGAAAATAAAAGAAACGTTTAACAAGAACCTCAAAGAACTAAAGAGCAAACAAACAATGATGAACAACACAATAAATGAAATTTAAAATTCTCTAGAAGGGATCAATAGCAGAATAACTGAGGTAGAAGAACGGATAAGTGACCTGGAAGATAAAATAGTGGAAATAACTACTGCAGAGCAGAATAAAGAAAAAAGAATGAAAAGAACTGAGGACAGTCTCAGAGACCTCTGGGACAACATTAAATGCACCAACATTCGAATTATAGGGATCCCAGAAGAAGAAGAGAAAAAGAAAGGGACTGAGAAAATATTTGAAGAGATTATAGTTGAAAACTTCCCTAATATGGGAAAGGAAATAGTTAATCAAATCCAGGAAGCAGAGAGAGTCCCACACAGGATAAATCCAAGGAGAAACACACCAAGACACATATTAATCAAACTATCAAAAATTAATTACAAAGAAAACATATTAAAAGCAGCAAGGGAAAAACAGCAAATAACACACAAGGGAATCCCCATAAGGTTAACAGCTGATCTTTCAGCAGAAACTCTGCAAGCCAGAAGGGACTGGCAGGACATATCTAAAGTGATGAAGGAGAAAAACGTACAACCAAGATTACTCTACTCATCAAGGATCTCATTCAGATTTGACGTTGGAGAAATTAAACCCTTTACAGACAAGCAAAAGCTGAGAGAGTTCAGCACCACCAAACCAGCTTTACAACAAATGCTAAAGGAACTTCTCTAGCCAGGAAACACAAGAGAAGGAAAAGACCTATAATAACAAACCCAAAACAAGAAAATGGTAATAGGAATATACCTATCCATAATTACCTTAAATGTAAATAGATTAAATGTTCCCACCAAAAGACACACACTTGCTGAATGGATACAAAAACAAGACTCATATATATGCTGTCTACAAGAGACCCACTTCAGACCTAGGGACACATAAAGACTGAAAGTGAGGGGATGGAAAAAGATATTCCATGCAAATGGAAATCAAAAGGAAGCTGGAGTAGCAATACTCATATCAGACAAAATAGACTTTAAAATAAAGACTATTACAAGAGACAAAGAAAGATACTACCTGATGATCAAGGGATTGATCCAAGAAGAAGATATAACAATTATAAATATTTATGCACCCAACATAGGAGCACCTCAATACATAAGGAAAATACTAACAGCCATAAAAGGGGAAATCAACAGGAACACAATCATAGTAGGGGACTTTAACACCCCACATTCACCAATGGACAGATCATCCAAAATGAAAATAAATAAGGAAACACAAGCTTTAAATGATACATTACACAAGATGGACTTAGTTGATATTTATAGGACATTCCATCCAAAACAACAGAATACACATTCTTCTCAAGTGCTCATAGAACATTCACCAGGATAGATCCTATCTTGGTCACAAATCAAGCCTTGGTAAATTTAAGAAAATTGAAATCATATCAAGTATCTTTTCCGACCACAAAACTATGAGACTAGATATCAATTACAGGAAAAGATCTGTAAAAATACAAACACATGGAGGCTAAACAATACACTACTTAATAACCAAGAGAACACTGAAGAAATCAAAGAGGAAATCAAAAAACACCTACAAACAAATGACAATGGAGACATGATGACTCAAAACCTATGGGATGCAGCATATCTTAAGAAACAGGAAACATCCTACCTTAAGAAACAGGAAACATCTCAAATAAACAACCTAACCTTGCACCTAAAGCAATTAGAGAAAGGAGAACAAAAAAACCCTAAAGTTAGCAGAAGGAAAGAAATCATAAAGATCAGATCTGAAATAAAGGAAAAAGAAATGAAGGAAACAGTAGCAAAGATCAATAAAACTAAAAGCTGGTTCTTTGAGAAAATAAACAAAATTGAGAAACCATTAGCCAGACTCATCAAGGAAAAAAGGGAGAAGACTCAAAACAATAGAATCAGAAATGAAAAAGGAGAAGTAACAACTGACACTGCAGAAATACAAAGGATCATGAGAGATTACTACAAGCAACTCTATGCCAATAAATTGGACAACCTGGAAGAAATGGACAAATTCTTAGAAATGCACAACCTGCTGAGACTGAACCAGGAAGAAATAGAAAATATGAACAGACCAATTACAAGCACTGAAATTGAAACTGTGATTAAAAATCCTCCAACAAACAAAAGCCCAGGACCAGATGGCTTCACAGGTGAATTCTATCAAACATTTAGAGAAGAGCTAACACCCATCCTTCTCAAACTCTTCCAAAATATAGCAGACGGAGGAACACTCCCAAACTCATTCTATGAGGCCACCATCACCCTGACACCAAACCCAGACAAGATGTCACAAAGAAAGAAAACTACAGGCCAATATCACTGATGAACATAGATGTAAAAATCCTCAACAAAATACTAGCAAACAGAATCCAAGAGCACATGAAAAGGATCATACACCATGATAAAGTGGGGTTTATTCCAGGAATGCAAGGATTCTTCAATATACTCAAATCAATCAATGTGATACACTATATTAACAAATTGAAGGAGAAAAACCATATGATCATCTCAACAGATGCAGAGAAAGCATTCGACAGAATTCAACACCAATTAATGATAAAAACCCTCCAGAAAGTAGGCATAGAGGGAACTTTCCTCAACATAATAAAGGCCATATATGACAAACCCACAGCCAACATCATCCTCAATGGTGAAAAACTGAAACCATTTTCACTAAGATCAGGAGCAAGACATGGTTGCCCACTCTCACCACTCTTATTCAACATAGTTTTGGAAGTTATAGCCACAGCAATCAGAGAAGAAAAAGAAATAAAAGGAATCCAATTGGAAAAGAAGAAGTAAAGCTGTCACTGTTTGCAGATGACATGTTACTATACATAGAGAATCCTAAAGATGTTATCAGAAAACTACTAGAGCTAATCAACGAATTTGGTAAAGTAGCAGGATACAAAGTTAATGCACAGAAATCTCTGGCATTCCTATACACTAATGATGAAAAATCTGAAAGGGAAATTAAGAAAACACTCCCATTTACCATTGCAACAAAAAGAATTAAATATCTAGGAATAAACCTACCTAAGGAGACAAATGACCTGTATGCAGAAAATTATAAGACACTGATGAAAGAAATTAAAGATGATACACATAGATGGATAGGTATACCATGTTCTTGGATTGGAAGAATCAACATTGTGAAAATGACTCTACTACCCAAAGCAATCTACGGAATCAATGCAATCCTTATCAAACTACCGCTGGCATTTTTCACAGAACTAGAACAAAAAATTTCACAATTTGTATGGAACCACAAAAGACCCTGAATAGCCAAAGAAATGTTGAGAACGAAAAATGGAGCTGGAGGAATCAGGCTCCCTGAATTCAGACTATACTACAAAGCTACAGTCATCAAGACTGTATGGTGTTGGCACAAAAACAGAAATATAGATCAATGGAACAGGATAGAAAGCCCAGAGATAAACCCATGCACATATGGTCACCTTATCTTTGATAAAGGAGGCAGGAATATACAATGGAGAAAACAGAGCCTCTTCAATAAGTGGTGCTGGGAAAACTGGACAGGTACATGTAAAAGTATGAAATTAGAACACACCCTAACACCATACACAAAAATAAACTCAAAATGGATTAAAGACCTGAATGTAAGGCCAGATACTCTAAACTCTTAGAGGAAACCATAGGCAGAACACTCTATGACATAAATCACAGCAATCTCCTTTTTGATCCACCTCCTAGAGAAATGGAAATAAAAACAAAAATAAACAAATGAGCCCTAATGAAACTTAAAAGCTTTTGCACAGCAAAGGATACCAAAAACAAGACCAAAAGACAACCCTCAGAATGGGAGAAAATATTTGCAAATGAAGCAACTGACAAAGGATTAATCTCCAAAATTTACAAGCAGTTCATGCAGCTCAATATCAGAAAAACAGACAGCCCAATCCAAAAATGGGCAGGAGACCTAAATAGACATTTCTCCAAAGAAGATATACAAATTGCCAACAAACACATGAAAGAATGTTCAACATCATTAATCATTAGAGAAATGCAAATCAAAACTACAATGAGATACCATCTCACACGGGTCAGAATGGCCATCATCAAAAACTCTACAAATGGGCTTCCCTGGTGGCGCAGTGCTTGGGAATCTGCCTGCTGATGCAGGAGACACGGGTTCGTGCCCTGGTCCGGGAAGATCCCACATGCTGCAGAGCGGCTGGACCCATGAGCCATGGCTGCTGATCCTGTGCGTCTGGAGCCTGTGCTCCGCAATGGTAGAGGCCACAATAGTGAGAGGCCTGTGTACTGCAAAAAAAAAAAAAAAAAAAAAAAAAAATTAATTGAAATAATCTACAAACAATAAATGCTGGAGGGGGTGTGGAGAAAAGGGAACACTCTTGCACTGTTGGTGGGAATGTAAATTGATACAGCCACTATGGAGAACAGTATGGAGGTTCCTTAAAAATCTAAAAATAGAACTACCATACGACCCAGCAATCCCACTACTGGGTATATACCCTGAGAAAACCATAACTCAAAAAGAGTCATGTGTCAAAGTGTTCATTGCAGCTCTATTTACAATAGCCAAGACATGGAAACAAGTGTCCATCAACAGATGAATGGATAAAGAAGATGTGGCACATATATACAATGGAATATTACTCAGCCATAAAAAGAAACGAAATTGAGCTATTTGTAGTGAGGTGGATGGACCTAGAATCTGTCATACAGAGTGAAGTAAGTCAGAAAGAGAAAAACAAATACCATATGCTAAGACATATATATGGAATTTAAGGGAAAAAAAAAAGGTCATGAAGAACCTAGGGGCAAGACGGGAATAAAGGCACAAACCTACTAGAGAATGGACTTGAGGATATGGGGAGGGGGAAGGGTGAGCTGTGACAAAGTGAGAGAGTGTCATGGACATATATACACTACCAAACATAATATAGATAGCTAGTGGGAAGCAGCCGCATAACAGAAGATTAGCTCGGTGCTTTGTGACCACCTAGAGGGGTGGGATAGGGAGGGTGGGAGGGAGGAAGATGCAAGAGGGAAGAGATATGGGAACGTATATATATGTATAACTGATTCACTTTGGTATAAAGCAGAAACTAACACACCATTGTAAAGCACTTATACTCCAATAAAGATGTTAAAAAAAAACAATTTGAATTCTTTGTCAGGCGATTCATAAATATCCATTTCTTCAGGGTCAGTTAATAAAAAATTATTATTTTCCTTTAAAAAAATTTTAAAAAGGAAAAGAAAAAAATAAATGAAAGCATATGGTACCTGAAATACAACTTAAAAAGTGGGCAGAGCAGCAAGATGATATTATTGTACATAGCCGCTAGTCCCATATATCATTCTGTGGTTTGGATTCAAGAGAGACTTTTTAGATCAGAGCAAGTAAAATTAACCTAATGTTGAGAGGAAACCACTTATTACTGAGAACAGATTATGCTTTACAGAGCTGATTGATTGGCTTATATGACGTCTCATTTATTTTTGCACACAAGCATAAAGTAACAATTTTCCTACATATTTCCAGTGTGTAAGCCATTAGTTTACAACTATATCAGGAGACCTGTTTAAAAAATTATTCTGAGAATAACTGAGGTGATATCAATTTTTTTTTGCACGCTCGAGTAATATGGTTTTATATTTACCCAATGCATTATGTCAGAACCAAGAGAACTGAACAAATAAATTGTTATTCTATTACAAAATTCAGCATGAATGAAGGAATCCAAAAGCTCTTAAATAAGCATTTTCCCAGGCCTCATTCCTAAATCAGTGGTGAATTTCAAGATAAAGACTAAGCTTATAGATCCCACCCCCTTTCCCAATTCAACATGTTTTAAGAGGCTGAAGCAAATAAATTGAATGAAAACTACACATCTGTAGCATTCATCGTCTCTACTGGCACTCAGCCCATGTCCAGTTATGAGATGAAATGGATTTTTGCAGAGCCAAAAAAAAATTTGCTCAGCTTTTTCTCTTAAGCTTGACTGGTAGGCACTAAATGATTGGGCCCTTTGTCCAATCATAGGCATCCTTAGTGATCACCAGCCCTGCCTCAGAGCTAGATTCTTTCCTGCAAAAGAGCCTTGATATCCCTTTCTAGTTCATGGAACTAGAGTCTTGCCATTCCAGTTTAGGCAACTGCTTGCTCCCTAGAAAAAGGAATTAAAGGTGACTGATGAATGAATTCATCATGAGTGTATATATGAATGAATAAAAAAGAATCTCCCTCAAGTCCTCTGAACTTAAGAATGCTTAATAATTCTATGTTTTTTACTTAATCCTGCTCCTATATAAATGAACTAAAAAGTAATTTATACCTCCATCCCTAAGAAGTTGTTGAATCAAAAAGGACGTATTTGTGTTAATTCCTTCCAAATCCTGACCACACATCTACTACTGAATTGATAGGGATATTGATTAGGTAAAACTATTAAGAGAGATTATATGAATACAAACAACAATGATCTCAATTTCTACATAAAATTTAAATCTCTCAAAAGTACTGTCCACTCAGGTTAGAATGTGCTGAATCTCAATAGATCTCAACTCTTCATGTCAAAACAAAACAATAAATTTTTTAATTAATTTATTTGCTTTTCATCTGTGGCTGTTTTTAAAAAATGAATGGAAATTCTTTGACACAGCTCCTGTGGAGGATTGTGCTCTGTGTCATCTCTCCTTGAATCTGGGTAAGATTGTGCCTCATTTGTAACTAGTAGAATGCAGAAGTGACTCTGCATGACATCCAAGGCTGAATCAGAAAAGGTAGCACAGCTTCTGTCATGTTCACTGGTACACTCGTGCTTGGAGATTTGAGCAGCCATATAAAAAGTCCTATTACCTTTAGACCACTATGCTGGAGAGGCCACTGTAGACTCGCTGGCTGACAGCCCGGTGGGGTCCCAGCAAATAGCCAGCAATTCACTTTCATATGAGTGAGCCATATTGGACATCAAGCCCAGGCAATCCCTCAGGTGATTGCAATCCCAGCCCAGATCTAACTGCAACCACATCAGACACCCCAAGCAAGAATTGCCCAGATGAGTCGTCCTCAAATTCATGACCCACAAAATTATGACCAAAAAGAAAATGGTTGTTTTAATACAGAAATTTTTAAGGTAATTTGTTATGTAGCATTTGTAACCAGAGACATCTTTTCCTGAAAAGATTTAAGGCAATTTACAAAGATATAAAGACAATAGGTGGGATATATTAACATTTTTTTCATCATGCCCTGCTTTTCTTTCTTGGATTTAATCTTCATATAACTTTTGGAAATTTGAATGAAAAGATTTTGCTTGTCACGAATATCAATAAAGTAATATATAATATATATTACATATATAATATATAACTTACCAAAATGTATTTATTGCCTAATTTGTCTGCATATTTTTTGGACAACAAATGTAAAGATATATTCTTTTAAATTATGATCTTCATATTAATCTTTTATTTTAACTGGGTTAAAATTTATATACAGTGATTTATATATAAAATTTGATGAGGATATGACAAATGAGACATCCATATAACAAAGAGGCCAATGATGATATGAAATATTTCTATCACTCCAGGAAGTTACCTTTGCCCACTTCTGGTCACAGCCTACCCACGTAAACACTATTTTGATTTCTGTTATCATATAGATTAATTTTGCCTGTTCAAGAACTTCTGTAAGTGGAATCATACCGTCTGTTTTACTGTAGCTAGATAGTATGTGTTCTCAGTAGAGGTGATACCTTGGTTATTACAGTAGTGTGTGGCACTCCAGAAAAGTTTTACCTGACAAGGTTTTATCACCTAAAATTACTTAAGATCTACAGTAAACTTTTTAAAGTCATACAGCCTGAGTCTTCCAAATTTATTCTTTTCCAAGATTCTTTTGGCTACTCTAAGTCCTATTTATTTTCATATAAAATTTAAAATATCTCAAATTCTATAAAGAATAATTTGGGGATTTTGTTTGGAGTTATCGTGAATCAGTGGATCAGTTGGGAGACCTTCTAAAGAGTATCAAGTCTTTTATTCCATGAACACAATATCTTTCCATCTAAGTCTTTAATTTCTCACAGCAATGTTTTGTAGTTTCCAGTGTATAAAATTTGCATTACTTTCATTAAGATTATTCTTATGTATTCTTTGTTGTTAGATACTATTGCAGATGGTGTTTTTACATTTCATTTTCTAATTAATTACTGCTAGTATATAGAAATAAAATGTATTTTTGTAAATTGACTCCACTTTTTGTTCTAGTCAGTGTGTGTATTTGGGTATGTGTATGCACGTGTGCATGTGTGTGTGTCTAAAATACAGTTTAGGATTGTCTATATAATCAATCATACTGCCTGTGAATAAAGATAGCACTACTGATTCCTTTTTAATCTTTATGGTTGTATTTCTTTTTTGAGGCTTTTTGTTGGCTAAGGACCCCCAGTATATGAAAGTGCATTTTCCTGATTTTGAGGGGAAATAATTTTCTAGTTCTCCATTAAGTATAATATTAGTTGTAGAGTTTCCATAGATGTCCTTTACCAGATTAAGAAAATTTCTTTCTATCCCTAGCTTGCAGGGAATGTTTTAAAAATCATGAATAGGTGTTGAATTTTTCAAAATTATTATTCTGTATCTATTGAAATGATTATAAGGTATTTCCCATTTGTTCTGTTAATATGGTAAAATACACTAATAAGTTTTTTAATGTAATCTAACCTTGCATTCCTGGAATAAAACTCACTTTTTTGTAATGTATTTCCTCTTATAAATATTGTTGGATTTAATTTCTAATATTGATAAGAAATTTTGTACATATTTCTAATGGAGAAAGTTATAGTAGTTAACCATAAATTATTTATGTTAGTTCTTTAATTTCCAAATATTTAGGGGATTTTCTAGATGCCTTACCATTACTGATTTTAATTTAATTCTATGGAAGTCAAAAAAAACACAGCCTGTTTAAGATTTAAATCACTTGAATTTTTTTTTAACATCTTTATTGGAGTATAATTGCTTTACAATGGTGTGTTAGTTTCTGCTTTATAACAAAGTGAATCAGCTATACATATACCTATATCGCCATATCTCCTCCCTCTTGCATCTCCCTCCCACCCTCCCTATCCCACCCCTCTAGGTGGTCACAAAGCACCGAGCTGATCTCCCTGTGCTATGAGGCTGCTTCCTACTAGCTATCTGTTTTACATTTGGTAGTGTATATATGTCAATTCTACTCTCACTTTGTCCCAGCTTCCCCTTCCCCTTCCCCGTGTCCTCAAGTCCATTCTCTACGTCTGTGTCTTTGTTTCTATCCTGCCCTTAGGTTCATCAGAACCACTTTTTTTTTTTTTTTTTGGATTCCGTATGTATGTGTTAGCATACGGTATTTGTTTTTCTCTTTCTGACTTACTTCACTCTGTATGACAGACTCTAGATCCATCCACCTCACTACAAATAACTCAATTTCATTTCTTTTTATGGCTAATATTCCATTGTACATATGTGCCACATCTTCTTTATCCATTCATCTGTCAGACACCTAGGTTGCTTCCATGTCCTGGCTATTGTAAATAGAGCTGTAATGAACACTGTGGTACATGACTTTTTTTGAATTATGGTTTTCTCAGGGTATATGCCCAGTAGTGGGATTGCTGGGTCATACGGTGTTCTATTGAAACTTATTTATACTTATTTTATGGTCTATTTTGGTGAATAGTCTATGTGCATTAGAAAAGAGCTGGTCTCCTGCAGTTGTTGCTATAATGTTCTATAAATATTAATTGGGCCCTGTTGCTCAAGTCTTCTATATCCTCACTGAATTTTTTAGTCTACTTGCTCATCAGTTATTGTTAAGAAGTCTCCATCTGTAATTGTGGGTTTGTCTATTTCTCATTTCAGTTTCATCAGATTTTGTTTCATGTGTTTTGAAGTCTTATTAGGTGCTCTGAAATCCCAGTCCTTCAGACCCAAAACTTGCAGTCATCTGGGCTAATAACGTTATCTAATTCCACACATCCAAAGTGTCAATTCTGTTTGTTCTAACTTCAAAATATATCCAGAATCCGATTATTTCTCAATGCCTTCACTGTTATAATTGTGGTCTAAATCACAATATCTCTCACTTGGATCACTGTAAAGCCTTCTGTTGGACCTTCAATTTCTGTCTTGGCCACCTTACCATCTTTTCTATACACAGTAATCCTTTTAAAATGAAAATCAGACCTTGTCACACTCCTACTCAAAATACTCCATTGGATTTCCATCTTTCTTATATAAAATCCAAATTCTGTACAATGACCTACAAGTCCTACATGATCTGTTCCCTCTTCCTACCTCATCTCCTATCACCTTTGCCCTCACTAAATCAGCTTTCACAGCCATCTTACTGTTCCTAGAGTGCAGCAGGCACACTCCTGCCTCAAAGCTTTTGCATTTGCTTTTCTTTCTCTCCAGAGAGCTCCATTCAAAAATAGCATCTCCCTCCCCACCTCCCTCCTCAAACTCATCTCCTTCAGGTCTTTGCTTAAATTCTATTCTATTTAAAATAGCAATATCTATCTCCTTTTCTATTCCTCTCTTTTGCTTTTGTTTTTTTTGCTTGTTTTCCACTTCATTTATCACCATCTTCAATATTCTATTTGTTTTTTATTTGTCTCTATCACCAGAATGTAAATACAATGAGGACAGATATTTTTGTGGTATTCACTATTGCATGTTTAGCAATTAAAACAATGCTTCACACATAACAAGCATTCAATAAATATCTATCAAATAAACAAACATACTTTTTTTCTTATAGCACGGTGACTCTCAATCTGGTTCCACATAGAATCATTTGGGGACCTTTGTAATAATATTGTTTACCATCCTAAATCTGACTCTTGAGGGGTGTGGCCAGGGTATGGGTAAGATTTAAAACCTTCTCAGGTGATTCTGATATGTAGTAAGGGGTGAAACTACTTACCTAATATGATGCCTCATCCATGTTAATTATTAAGTGGACAAATTAAATATTAACCTGAGTCTATGCACTGGATCTCCCAGTGAACTTATTTAGAAAGAATCTGAGCCTCAATTTCTCTATAAAATAAGATCATTATATCCCTTCTACCTGAAAGTGTTACATAAATTTTAAAAATGCTTTTCAAATTGTAAGGCATTCCCAAAAGGCAAGGTTTTTTAATTAACTGTTATTTTATTTCTTGAATGAATTTGAACTGGGTGTCAAAGAGACCAAGATTCTACTCTTGGTTCTCTGGCTATGTGATTTTGGACAAATCATTCACTTCTCTTCACTGGAAAAAGTAAGAAGATTGGATTTGAAGACAGACCTACAACGTCCTTCTGATTTGGATACTTTATGATTCTATAATATATCAGTTGAATATTTCAGCATTCTATTCTTACTTCTCTCAGTTTGGTTGACAAGATTTCATTTAGAATTTTCTGACACATGTCTATGAAGTCCATACTGGCTCAGAGAGCATACCACATTGAGCAAAACCAAACAACAGCAACAAGAAAAAAGGTGGCTATAAAGGGGAACAAAGCCCAGTTACAAACTGTCAAGTTGGTATGCATGGTGTTACTAAAATCCTATGTATTTTAAAATGTCTAAGGGCTTTTCAGTATAATGTGCTTTTCTCAAGTCATGTAAAAATACACCACTGCTCCTGTACATAAATTACACCAAATATTTGTTTTGCCCGATGGTATTTCCTTACAAGGAGATCCAATTAGAAGCTGAGAAACATTTGCTCTCATTGATTTCCAGGTCCACAAATTCAGGTGGAACTCAATTTTGATTAGCAAAGGTCAGAATTTTTGAATACTGGTTGTGGTCAACAGAACATATCCCTTGCCATGTCCTCATTCTCTGAGGGAAAATGTCAGATAGTGTCTGGCTAATACACTTCTCACCTAGAATCAGGACACATCTTTTATAAACTGCCATGATTCATGATTCTCAGTTAAAAAATAACACTGAATTTTTATCCAGATTTTTACTTTGCAACTCATTCTCTCATTTGATCTTGGAAGATAATTTAATGATAGCTTTTTATAGCTATGGGTTTTAGTCTCCACGTTGGCAAATTCAAGGTCCCAGCTGATCATATATGTACCTTCTAAATATACTAATGCACACTTGTATTTTTTAATCCTTTGATTTATTTCTGGTCTTTTCTAGTCTTAACTCTTTCACACTCATAAGCATTAGCATTTATGATATTCCAATCAAGCTTTTGCACAAGAGAAACTATTTTAATAAATACTCCTAAGTTTTTCACAATATTTAATGATTTTTGGCTGATAATAAAAATAAATGCACTTTTATTTTAAAAAAAGAATTGAGAACACAGAAGATATACAGAAAAAAGTGAACAAAAATTGCATAAAACAATTCCACAGAGATTAACAGTATTATGTTGCAAATTTCAACCTTTTTTTTTTCAAGTGAAATATTTTATTGTAAATAGCTCCTCATAGGTCAACCTTTTCTTTAACACAAAAACAAATGTTTATTTTCAACAAGTTCACAGTTTTGATTCCTTTTTTTTAAAATTGAGGTATAATTTACATACAATGAAATACACGATTTTAAGTCTGCAGTCTGTTGAGTTTTTTTTTCTGTTGAGTTTTAATAAATGTATTATATGCTTGTAATCACTACCCTCAAGCATGATGCAGAATATTTCCATCACCCTAGATAATACCTTCCTACCCTTTTCCAGTAAAGCCACTCCCATCCTCAAATGTAACCACTGCTTTTTTTTTTCTGGCCACTCTGCATGGCATGTGGGGTCTGAGTTCCTTGACCAGGGATTGAACCTGTGCCCGCTGCAGTGGGAGCACAGAGTCTTAACCACTGGACCATCAGGGAAGTCCCATAATTTTTATCACCAGAGCTTAGTACTTAGTACGTGTCTAATTTTTTTAGTTATTTAGTATGGGCTAAGTGACTTTGGCCAAGTCATCAAAACCTTTACTTTTCTAAGTGTCTTCATTCATTATAAAAAGAAGAAGAAGGAGGAAGGGGAGGGGAAGGGGGAGGAGAAGAAGAAAAAAGGACTTGAAGATAAGGTCTCTCCCAGTTTAAAGACCATGTATCTATAATACACCACTTGAATATTTCAGCATTATATTCTTACTTGCCTCCATTTGATTGGTAAGACCTCATATAGAATTTTCTGACACACACCTGTAGAATCCTTTTGTGTCTGACTTTATTCAATCAACACAATATTTTGAGATTCATTCACCCAAAATGTGGAGAGTACCAGTAGTTCATTCCTTTTTATTGGTGTGCTGTATTACACGTTTTGAATATACCACAGTTTACCCATTTTTCTATAAATTGCTATTTGGATTGTTTCTAGTTTCTTTAATATTATGAATAGCACTGCCATGAGTATTTGTATACTTGATTTTTTGTAGACATGTTTTGATTTCTCTTGGAAAAATATCTAGAAATGAAATTTCTAGTTCATAAGGTAGGTGTTTGTTTAATTTTATAAGAAATGGCCAAACTTTTTCTCAAGTGGTAGTGTTATTTTATCTACCACCAGTGATGTGTGAGAATTTCAGTTGTTCCACATATTTGCCAACATCTGTTATTGTCAATCATTTTTAGTTTAGACATTCTAATGTGTGTGTATTGTATCTGATTTTCATTTTAATTTACATTACCTTAGGGGTAATGATATTTAGCATGTTTTCACGTGCATATTTGTCATTCACATAACTTTTTTTTGTAAAAGCTCTGTTCAAGTTTTTCATTCACTCTTTGTTGATTTCTTAGTCTTTTTATTATTGAATTGTAAAAGTTCTTTATATATGCTGGATACTGACATTATGTCAGATAGAATATTTCCTCTCAATCTCAAGGCTATTTTTCATTTTCTGAATAGTGACTGTATAGAGCAGAAGTCTTTAATTTTATAAAAGCAAGTTAGTGATTTTTGGAGCATAAAAAATCTTTGCATCAAAGTCATGAACAAATTATCTAATATACTCTTCTTGAAGTTGTATAGATTTTGCTTTTATGTTTGGGTATATGATACATTCTCAATTAATTTTTGTGGATGGTGTGAAATATGGGTCAAGGTCAATTTTTTCCTTAATTATATCTAGTTGTTCCAACAATATTTGTTGTAAAGACTATCCTTCCCCAATGAATTACCTTGGCACCTTTGTAAATAACCATATATGAGCGGGTCTGTTTCTGAAATCTCTTTGCTGTCACATTCATTAATTTAATTGTTTATTTACTTATATACTTATTTGTTTTATTTTATCATTAAACTAATACTACAATGATTTTATTACTATCTTTTTATGGGAAGTCTTGAAATCAAAGAGCATATGTCCTCCAACATCATTTTTGATTTTTAAGATTGTTTTGGTTTAGGGTCTGTGCATTTTCATACAAATTTTAGGAGCCCATAGTCTGTTTGTCCTTTAAAAACTCCTGCTTTGATTTTAAGTGTTTGGCATTGAATCTGTAGATCAATTTAAGAATAACTGACAACTTAACCATATTAAGTCTTCTAATCCATGGTTATGATAAATGTATTAGTCCATTCATTTAAATTTTCTTTAATGTCTCTTGGAAATGTTTTGTAGTTTTCATTGTAGAGATCTTGGAGATTTTTAAATTAAATTTATTCCTAATAAGTTATACTTTTTGGTAGCGTTGAAAATGCATTGCTTGATTTTATTTTATAATTCATTTGTACTAAGTACAAGACTCTAACTGATTTTATACTGACCTTGTTAAATTCACTTATTTTTCTGTAAATACTTTATACAATTGGATCTTGCTTTTATATCCAGTCTAATTATCTGTGCTTATTAAGTGAAGTGTTTGCTCCATTTCCATACAATGTGACTTTATATTTAGAAACTGCTGATATTTGTTTTCTATTTGTCCCCTCACTTCTCTTTTTCTTCCTATTTTCCTGACTTTTTTGTTATTGTAAATAGACTTTTTAAATTTCATTTTATTCTCTTCACTCTATTGGCTTTTTAACCATACTCATTTTTTTTCAGTGGTTGTTCTAAGGATTTCAGTAGATATCCTTAACATATTATAACCTAATATTGTAGCAGTTCATTTACAATGTAAGAACTTTAAGAGTATAATTTCTTTTAACCTCTCTCATTTTAGTGCTACTCTCACCACATATTTTACATCTGTATATGTTATAAACCCATAATGTATTATTCTTTTTGCATTTAACTGCTTTTAAAAGATGTACAAAACTAAAGAATGTTAGTCTTTCAAATTTACCCTTTCTGGTACTCTCCACTCTTTCCTGTGGCTCCAGATTTCCACCTGGTGTCATTTGCTTCAGTCTAAAGAATTTCCTTCGGCATTTGTTGTATTGTGGGTCTGCTAGTGACAAATTCTTATAGCTTTTGTTATTTTGCCTTGGTTTTTTTTTTTTTTTTTTTTTTTTTGCGGCAGACGGGCCTCTCATTGCTGTGGTCTCTCCCGTTGCGAAGCACAGGCTCCGGGAGAGCAGGCTCAGCATCCATGGCTCACTCACGGGCCCAGCTGCTCTGCAGCATGTGGGATCTTCCCAGACTGGGGCATGAACCCGTGTCCCCTGCATCGGCAGGCAGACTCTCAACCACTGCGCCACCAGGGAAGCCCTTGCCTTCGTTTTTGAAATTCATTTTCACTGGATATAGAATTCTAAGTTGACAGATTTGGTTTTTTTTCATTCCCATCTTTTTAATGATATTGTCTCATTGTCTTCTAGTCTCTACTGCTTCTGATGAAAATTCAGCCTTTTCCCCTTCAGGTTGCTTTTAATTTTTTCTCTTTCTTTGCTTTTTAGCAATTTGACTTTGAAGTTTTTAAATGTAGCTTTATTTTTGTATTTATCTCAGCTTCCTGATTTTTTAGATTTTTTTTTTTTAAATAATCAAATTTGTACATTTGTTACCTAGTATTTTCTGCTTCAACTATTTTTCCTGTTCCTTTCTTTCTGTCCATTCTTTCTGGACTACAAGTACATGATGAAGCTTGATGCTGTCCACGGGTCATTGAGGCTCCTTTCATTTTTCTATATTTTTTCTGTCTGTCTTCACTTTAATGATTTATATTGATCTGTCTACAGGTCTACTGATACTTTGGTCTACATTTTCTTTCATTGTGTTGTTAATTCCAGCCAATGGATTTTTAAAAACTTTAGATGTTAGATTTTTAAAATCCTGAGATTTTCTTTTACTTCTTTTTTCATAGCTCTGTCTCTTCTGATATTTTCCATTTCTTCACTAATTGTGCTTTTTTGGTAAATTCTTTAAGACATTTATCATAGTTATTTTTAAGTCCCTGTATGCTAATTTCAACAGCTATAGGTTTATGTCTATTGACAGACTTTGTCTTAATTATGTGTTATGTTTTTTTTTCATGTTTACATTTTTTGTTTTTGTTTTTGTTTTTTTGTTTTGTTTTTCTGTACGCGGGCCTCTCACGGTTGTGGCCTCTCCCGTTGCGGAGCACAGGCTCTGGCAGCGCAGACTCGGCGGCCATGACTCATGGGCCCAGCAGCTCCACGGCATGTGGGATCTTCCCAGACCGGGGCACGAACCCATGTCCCCTGCATCAGCAGGCGGACTCTCAACCACTGTGCCACCAGGGAAGCCCCATGTTTACATTTTCTAAAATTTTAGATTGGACACTGTAGATGATGATACTTGTGAAGATTGTGAGTTTGGTTATACAACTATTTGTTAAACAAATAGTTTTGAGATTTGTCTGAGAATGCAGTTAAATTATTGCCAGATTACCTTGATCAAATGGAGGCTCACTTTATACTTTTATTAGGGAGGAACTATTTTAGTTTTGCCTTTAATCCTATGATGAATCCCTTAATTCTGGTCATGTTCTTTTCTTCTAGCCCATGGCCTCTCTAGCATTTCACTGGAAATCCCAAGGTGTTTTACAAGAACGTCAGGAAACCAGGCACAGTTTAGCAGGTTGAATCTGACTCAAGGTCTCTGAGGAGATAGCTGTTGGCCAGAGCTGAGGTGTCTTCTGAAGATTCAGCTGGGTGGGTTCAAATGGGTGGGGACACCCATTTCCAAACTCACTTACATGGTATTTTCAGAGCTTCGTTCCCTGTCACATGGGCCTCTTCATTGAGCTGCCTCACCACATGGCAGCTGGCTTCCCCCAAGGTCAGGGACTCAAGTGGGGGTCTGAGAGAGAGCCAAGCCCCAATACAGAAGTCCCAGTCTTTTTATCACTTGATTTTGGAAATGACATCCCATCATTTCTGCCATATTCTATCTTTACAAATGAGTCAATTAATCCAGGCCGTACTTCAGGATAAGAGGGAGTAAATACCAGGAAGTGAGAATCTTTTGGGGCCATCTTAATGGTTGCCTACTATACCATATAAGCTTTTGTAATTAGTAAAATATATAGTAACATTTTGTCACTGAGTACCCATTTTTAGTTTGTTGGTCTCAGACATCCTTATCCTCACAACAATCCTATTAGGATGGCAAAAAAAGGAGCTTAAGTGAATTGTCATTTGAAATCACAACTTTGATCTTCTAAATTCTTTACTGTAGAATCAGAGTGCACATTCAGCGGTCAACTCCTGCTCCTTTTTCAGATCTCAGTTTAATTTTCTCCAGAAAGATTCCTCAATTCTCCAAGACTAAATTTGGTATACACTTTAGGTATTATTTAGGTCTTTGCTGTTGTATTTGTATTTAGCATCCTTAGCATGTATTTGTAGTTGTACTCGTCTGTATAGTACATTACTGTACTATAATGCAAGCTCTTTGAGGGCAGATATGGTGCCTTACTCATGGTGGCATGCCCATTTTTTTTCTAGCAATCTACAGGAAAATACCTACCTCAGGTTAAAAAACAATTGATTTCCTTTTTTTTTTTTTTTTTTTTAAGCAAAGAGCAGACTTTAATTTAAAGAGGGGAAGTTGAGCAGAGACTGGAGGAGAAATGGAAGTGACTCTAGGTCCATGCCATGCTTTGCAGGTCCCACACAGAGGAGGAAGCTCCAGAAATATTGATTTATAAATGCCCCAGAGAGCATTCTATTTATTTAATATAAAAATAAAAGTTATATTGATGTTTTATGAGAGAGGGAAAAATAAAAAACAACCAATCAGAGATATAAAAAGAAGGAAGAGAAAGGTAGGAAAAATAAAGAAGAAAGACAATTCTTTCCTTTGTAACATTCGTTACCAGATTTGCTTGCTCACTGGCCTAAGAATTATTTAGTCTTAAAATATATCTCCAAAATGAAATGGAAATAAAAATGTTAGGGACAGGTTGCACATTAGCAGGGCAGTGAATCTCTGCTCTGTGGTTTCTCCTCAGTTCCTGGGCCTTTCTGCTGGGTAATTTGAGAAGCCGTGACAGTCATCATTGGATACTCTAAGAAGGTCATTTTTGACAGTCAGTCATTAATTTTCTGACTTACGTGACTTGGATTTTTTTCTTCTAAATTTGGAGATGATGATTCTTTGGTGTACTTTGGCTTTTCACTCATTAGATTCTCCAGGATTGCCAGGGAGGATTGTAGAAAGTCTTTTGAATGACATTTCAGCACTTTTTCTGAGCATTGAAGAATATTGTTGCCGGGGCTTTTGGAGGATGGATTATTTTCTTGGCAGGTAGTGTGGCCTCCACAGGGCTCATTAGGCTTTCTGTTGGGAAGATCTAAAGTGCACAGTTGAATACTGTCATAAAAAAGGAAGTCGTTTGGGTCTAATTCCTAATGGAGCTGCAAAGACTACAGCTCCTTTTTGATCTCTGAATTCCAAAGTAAGCCTTTTACAGTTGTCATATTATTGACTGCTCATTCTAGAGCCACAATATTTTTTCTTTCTAAATCTTTTATGCTCAGAATGTTATTTTGATGCTTAGTATACATGAGCAGATTTGGCACCCTTGTGTATTTAATAATAACATTTCCTTCTTACTGGCTGTGTATGTATGTGTGTGTTTCTCACAAAAGAGCTCTCCTTTGTAGGACCTAGTTTCTCCAGGTTAAGCAGTCATACATCAAAGTCAATTGTCCTTTCTCACTATTCCTTGTGTAGCCATTAGGTTATAATACACCTCATTTGATAACTGACATAGAAATTTTAATGTATGATGTTCTTTGGTGATTTGGGATGGAGGGAACAATTTATCATTTTGGTATAAAGGTAATTTGCAAATTTTCTTGAGAATGAAGATTCAGGGCAATCTCATAGTCTGGATGATGGCAGGACTACACTATTGCCTAAAGGTAAAAATCTGCATCTGGATAAGAAAGCAGAAAAAATAACAATGTCATTTTAGAAGTAAAGTTTTTACTTACTTCCCATTATAGCTATTTCATGCTGTTTTAGAAGAATGCAATTTCAGGAAAAACAGTTTTATTCCACTTATGGAATAAATCATGTGTCCATTATTAATTTTTTTCTTGTTTGCAAATAAGCAGTAGGTATGCACTGAACACTATATCACATGAATTTAAGGTTTATAACCACAAAACATTATAATTTGTGTCTGTAAAACTAATTAATAAGTATATCATGAGTATAAACATTTTAAAATGTAAGGTTTTAAAATGAAAAATATTACTTAGGGAAGAATTCTTAACATAATTTCAAACATCGTTTAGTATTTACTTGGGCTAATAAATATGAGTGTGACTATTTCTTTTTCCTTTTTGTTAATAATTATTTCTCTCTATTGCTTTCCAGGCTTGTAGTGGAATATCTGTAATCCATAGCTTATTTTTGTTTAGAACTGTTAAAAATTAGACACTCCTGGATTTAATAGTTTATCATAACATGAATGAAGAATATTTGTTTTTTAATAAGAAGATAAATGTAGTATGAACTGAAGGCCTATACTAAGAACACAGAATACTGTAGCAATTCCAAAGACATCATACCTATCCCTATAAAGTAATCCCAGGCTGTGTGTTAACATTTCCAGGGTAATCTTTTTGTCCTATAATGATACCAGAATGTATTGTCTTACCTTTTAAAAAGAAAAATGATAATGCAGCAACACTTTTGAATATAACTGTGTAAAAGGAAAAATAGTTACCTATAGCCCTGAGCCCTAACTAGCTATTTTAATTCTTGCACATTAGCTTCCAATCCTTATCTATTTGCATCTATATTTTTATATAACATGTTTCCCTTAACATTATATCCTATACACTTCTACATGTTCTTGAATAATCTCCTAGATTACCATTTTCAGTTAAGTATAACTTTTCAAAGAAGACTACTCTTTATTTTCATAGCTAAGAGATTTGTATTTCCTTTTCTAATACTTAAATCAAAGAAAGGTACAAAGTTCATGTCAATTAGCTACCAAATCACTGATGCAGACCTGCCAGCATGATGAACATTTAGGCAGACAGAATTCAAAATGCTGAGTTGTATGTGCAGAATTGGAACTTTTCTTCAGTCAGTACCTATAACTACAGATGCCACATTCCTGTCTTCTCAAGTCCCTAAAAGTAAATATTGCAATGAAAGCCAGAGCCCTGTGAACATCAAAGGAGATCCTATTAGCTAAATTCTCTTTATAATCTTTAAAAATCTATGGAAATGTTTTGAATACATGTTTTGAATTATGATGTTGGATTATTATTTTGTCAACGGACAAAATATGAATCAGTAACAAAAGAATAGTAACATTTTCCTTGAACATGTTTTCTTAAGACATCAAATGCAGAGGCACTTTGAAAAGTTTAGTATTATCAAAAATTTATCTAAACAAAAATGTGTAAGCTTTTGTAACTGACCTTATAGATATTTCAAAATTAAAATAATTTCTAGTATTCTACTGATTATGAAACATAATGTTGGCCTTATAAACCTAGTCTTAACTAGAATATAAGTATCATAAAACTAGCGATTGAGTGCTAGAGGTCGGTAGGAGACAAAAAGTAAAGTGGAATCAACAAAAACTATTCATTCATATATTCACTCTGTGAATATTTACTGAACACTTTCTTTGTATGTGGTAAGACTCTAACAAAGACCAAAGCTGTCCAGATGCTTGCCCTCGTGAAGCTTAAATTTTCAAATTGAAATTCTTTGGAAATTGAAGGCTGTTAGGAACATTAGTAACCATTTCGTTCTGTTATTTATTACACAATTTAGGTGGAAAAAAGAAAGGAATACAATAAATGTTTAATTTCCTTGTTTTCTTGTACAAAACTCTGTCCTTCTTACTAAGGCCTGTCTGGAAAATTAAGAGCTTGGAGTGTAAATATGTAAATGGATTATCCTCCTCAGTGGGGTTGGATAATCTTAATTTAACAAGAATTTCAACTCTGTGGTGGTACTTGGCTCCCACTGAGATATTCATTTCTGTGCCAGAGTGATCAGCTCTAACTATGCAAGCACGACGTGGCTTCACTTCAGGCAGATGGTGAATGTACCTCATCTGCAGGTATGTGTGTAAAAAGCCTGCTTCGTTTGCATGCCATATTTATGCTTTGCCATTTTAGCAGGTATTCTTCTACAAATATATCAACATTGACACTCCAACTATGAGCAAAAAAGCTCCATATTTGTAGTAAAGGTGGAGTCAACAATCTTCTCGTTAGATGTTGGCACTTTCCACCTTGAGCTCTGGGGATCAGAATAAACCTTTGTTTTCTTTCCCTATTCATGTCAAAAAGACACCTGTGCTATTTGCGGTGTTTCTTATAACAAATGTGCTTCACTTACTTTCAAATATGTACACTTTTAGTCTATCTTCCAAGGATGAAAATAATTCATTATTTTGAATATTTTTTCTTGCCAGATTAGAGCTTAAAGAGACAATCACATGAAAATTTTCCTCCAAGCAAAATCACTGTTGGGGGCCCCTTCATTCACTTAATCCATATTATTGTTATTTTTCTCTTGCTGGTAAGTAAAGACAGTCAACTGTAAATATATTCCAAAGCAGTGTTGTAAGATTGGGGAATTACTGGATAGATCATCTGAGAGACAGTAGATGTGCTTGGTAATTATGATGATTTCAAATTTTGTTTTATTTATATGTTACACTGTACCTGCTTTTTAAAAATTAATGTTTATTGTATACCTAGAACTCCAGATAGAAATAAAATGAAGTATAAAATAAGGTCACATTTTAGCTGAGAGAAAGATGAATACACATCTATCCAGGTGTCCTGTTTAAACCCAAATTGGAAGCTTAGTTATTTGCAACATTCGTAGGTTGAAATCACCTGGTTGGTTGTGATTCCTTTGTCTGAGTTAGAAACCCTAGTAGAGATGAGTTCTAGATGGGACAGGTGGAAGATATCTGTGGGAAAGGTGTCTGGATACAATGGTGGACAGAAAAAAATTACCACACAGAGAGTGTAGCACAGCTGGTGAATGATATTGTTGACCTTAGAGGTTGTGGGTGATTAGGTTACTTCGAATTCTGTCCTATAAGAAATAATTGAAAGGAAAAAAAAAAAGAAAAGAAAAGAATGAAAGACTCTGGGAAATTTAGCTAGTTGAAAAGTTTAAAAAACTGGGAGTTGCATGTAGCAGATAACACAGAGTTGACCAAATATCCTTGTGCTCTCCTAAATTTCCCAGCATCCCTTGCAGTTAGGTTATGGTCACAACTAATTCAGGTCAGTGGATTGAATGACGTGTGTCACTTTGGTTTCTTTACTGCTTCCAAATCTCTTTTCCTCTGGCAAAGTGATGCAGAAGGTCCCATGTTCCAGAAAGCATAATTACTAGGTTCAGAAAGGCATTTTGACCCACATGAGAAAGAAATAAGCCTCAGTGTTAAGCCACTGAGATTTCAGGGTTTATATGAAATGACCGCTAGAGTTAATTACTCTGACTAGTCCGGGGAATAATGACTGCTTGTAAATATTTTGAGAACCCAGTCATGTAAAGCAGTAACAAGTTCCTAAGGAATAGAATTAAAACCAAAGATAAAACATACAGAAACAAATATTAAAACAAAGGAACACTTTTTAACAATCAGAACTATACAAAGATGAATTTGGCTCTCTTAAAAAATAAGCACTGCTGGTGTTTGGACACTGGGAACATTGTAGAAGGGATTGGAGCATTTCACAGATGACTGGACCAGGACTCCAACAGAGAGCTGCATCGCTCTGGAAGAAGCAGGAATTTTTAAGAAGAGGAATGATCCCTAGCAAGGCTGCCTGGGAAGGCCTGTGTTACTGCTTTCTAATGGCAGTGAGGAGGTACATATCGGCCACCTCTCTTGGAAGCTGCTGCAACCAAGCAGTTAAACTCGCATCTCATCGCTTCCTTTGAGGAACTGGTAAATTTCTTCAGTGTCCCAAATACCCCTCCAATCATCCCTTCACCAGTGTCTGTGGCTCCTGACTTTGGCTTTTCTAATCAGCATCTTTTCTCTTTCTACATTTCTGCCATTGCTGGACCACTTTCCCTTTTTTATTTTGGACCTTAAGCAATGTGACCTTGTATTTCACAGTCTCAAACTCAGGTTAACTTGGGCATTACCTGGCAGAAGCAGCAAATGAGATAATTTAGTGCTTCTGACATTTATTTTAACTCACTGTGTTCTACAGTGACAAAGGAGGGACTGTTCTGAGGTAAATTTGTAGCTACCATTCCAGGTAACATCCTCTTGAGAAGGCAGGCTCAGTTCTTGCCAATTTTATTGATTCTTAACTCAGTACACTTGATTTTTTTAAAATTTGTATTGGGGGTGTAGTTAATTTACAATGTTGTGTTAGTTTCAGGTGTCCAGCAAAGTAAATCTGTTATACATATACATATATCCACTCTTTTTTAGATTCTTTTCCCATATAGGCCATTACAGAATATTGAGTAGAGTTCCCTGTGCTATACAGTAGGTCCTTATTAGCTATCTATTTTATATATAGTATTGTGTATATGTCAATCCCAATCTTTCAATTTATGCCTCCCCCACTTACCCCCTGGTAACCATACGTTTATTTTCTACATCTGTAACTCAATACACTTTAAAATGGATGGACTCGATAGGCAGCAAGATGACATTCACTCAACTATTCAAAATGTATTTATTGAGCAACTATTATGTACCAGGTAGGCTGAAAGTATGCCTGCACAGAATATGGAGTTCTCTCTTTCTTAGAACTTGCATTTTAATGGGACTATAGAAAATAAGTAAGTAGGGGAACTATAATAAGTAAGTATAGATAAGCAATGTGAAACAGATAAAGCACCTAATTTATTCTGAGTGAGTTACTAATATCCTGGATTAGGCTGTTTGATTTATCTAGAAAGATTAAACTCTTCATATCATCTAGAATCTATCTCACAAGCTGCCATATTTCATCAGTTACCAACAAAACCCCAAACATTGTCATGCATATTGTTGGCTCACAATCAAAAAGGACAGCAGTCTGGAATGCAAGAAGAGATGCAGCATCTCTCTTGAAAGAGGAAAGCAGAACTTTTGCCAATGCAACGGCCAAGATTGAAAATTCGAGAAACTTTCAGAAAAGAAAGGACAAAACAGAGCTGTTCAACCATAATGTCTTATCCCAGGCAAAGAAAGGACACAGATGGACAAAGGATTACTGCCATGTGCCATCCAATGCCACCACCAGGCCGGACTCAGCAGTGCCCTGGGCTGGCGTGCAGAACACCAAGCGCTATACGCCATGGGCAGCCATATGCAAGGCCCAACTGAAAGGCTGGCTGGTTGTCTCTTTACTTTTAAAACTGGCATTTAAATCACTCTGGCAGATGGGAGAAAAGTATGTAATAAAAGTTGACATTTCATTTTTACTCTTTATGTTTGTTAAGTTAATTCTATTATCATACACTGGGAGATCAGTACTGAATGGTAATCAGACTGTGGCAGCTTGCAGTTAATGTAAAGAGAGAATAGTTTCTAAGGGCCAAATAGATACTAAATGATAAGCAACAATTAATCACAAGTATGTCATTACCTTTGGAGGTTCCAGGATGATGTAAAATGTAAAGGCAAAGGTATAGAAGAGAAGTCTATGTTTGGTCATACGTATTTTTCAGCAATATTCTCTTTGAGTTGTACATTCTAAAGAAGGAAGGAAGGAAGGAGAGTGAGAAGAAGAGAGAGAGAGAGAAAATTTCTGCTAGATTTTGGGTTTTCATTTTTTTTAGAACTCTCATACCTCTCTTTCTGTATTAAACCAGCATTCTCTTTTCTAATACATTTAAAGAGGCAGCTTTTAAGCAAATAACTCTCAGCCAAAGTCTGTTACTTTTGACTCAGAAATATACCACTTCAACACATTCATCTCAGATAACAAATTATGAAACTGATTTAAAGTTCTCAATTATATTATTTGACCCCCAAAGTAACTGGTTTTAGTAACTGGTTTCACAACATTCTTAGGAGGTGTAGGAGGATTAATTTTTCCTCCACAAATGGATTTCCTTTCTTCCTTGCTCCATTTCTGTTAGTCCATCTTTATAGTTTTTATTTTCTTTTTTCCTTTATCCAATATATCACTGTAGTAAATGTTTCCAGAGCCCCACCTGGATACCTGCACCTACCACAGAGGGTACCTGTGCCTTGACATGAAGTTCCCATATGTGTCAATGGCTTCTTATCTCAAGCACCTGCATTCAGGGAAGGCTGGAACTGTCACAGGTAAATGCTCCGAGGATTAACACTCAACCCGCAGGAGCTACAGTTGATAGCCTGATGCTGCAGCATCCTTGCCTCTTGGTGGGATTATTCTGAGGTGTGTTTCTTATAGCCTGTTAAAGAGTCCCAGATGGATTGAGTTCCATTTGTCGACACTGGTAAACTAATCATAGCACCACCCTTTCTTTGGTTGCTGAAATCTTTTCCCAAATAAAATACACATGTCCACATCCTTCTCTCAGGGATTGCTTTTGGGAGAATGCAAACTAAGTCTGTCATTGATGAAAACAAACTAGTCATTAAGCAAGCATTAAACAAGCACTTACTATGTGCCAGGCACTGTCCAATGTTTGCATATAAGAAATATATTTTAATTTCTTACTCTTGGAAGTTCTTCCCTTAAAATATCTCACTAGCATAAGATTGTTCCGCACACACTTAGGGAAAATTTAACGTTCTTATTTTTACTTTATAAATTCTTTGCTTTCTTTTTTTTTTTTCTTTTTGCGGTACACGGGCCTCTCACTGTTGTGGCCTCTCCCGTGGCGGAGCACAGGCTCCGGACGCACAGGCTCAGCGGCCATGGCTCACTGGCCCAGCTGCTCCGCGGCATGTGGGGTCTTCCCGGATCGGGGCACGAACCTGTGTCCCCTGCATCGGCAGGCGGATTCTCAACCACTGCACCACCAGGGAAGTCCTCTTTGCTTTCTTTTATTGTTTATTTTCATACGTGTACCAAATGAGAGCCCAGAGGACTTGGGTATGTCTATGTACCTCGGCCATAGCTCACTTCTGGCATGGGTGCTGGGGATGGCGACACATGTGTAGTCCATTTAAAAAAGCCATTGGAGGGCTTCCCTGGTGGCGCAGTGGTTGAGAGTCTGCCTGCCGATGCGGGGGACACGAGTTCGTGCCCCGGTCCGGGAAGATCCCTCATGCCGCGGAGCGGCCAGGCCCGTGAGCTATGGCCGCTGAGCCTGCGCATCCGGAGCCTGTGCTCCGCAACGGGAGAGGCCACAACAGTGAGAGGCCCACGTACCGCAAAAAAAAAAAAAAAAAGCCATTGGAACGTAAAAAGGAATGTCCTGGAGAAAAAATACTGGCGATGGATATTATAGACACTAATATTCTCAATGTACAATGAACATATATAAATCAATAAGTCAAATATAAAGATTGAAAACTAGGCAAAAAATAACTCCAAATGGCCCATAAATAGGAACACTTCTTTCAACAATACTAGTTGTAGCAGGCTGTTTTTTCCGAGATTAACTGTAACAATATTTCCCTTCTCATATGCTCTTCAAGCAATATGACCTTGAGACTCCTCAACCAGTAGACTTCATCTGAAGTGACACTATGTGACTTCTGAGGTTAGGTCATAAGAATGTCATGCATTTCCACCTTGTTTTCTTGGAATGCTCAACCCTGGAACTCAGCCACCATGATGTGAGGAAGTCCAAGAAACCCATGGAGAGACCACATGAAGAGGAATCAAGGTCCCTGGCCAAAAGTCTTGGTTGAGCTCCAGTCAACAGATTCCAATGAGTGAACCATCCTGAAGATGGGTCATCCAGGCCACAAGCATGCTGTCTTGTTTGACACTGGATGGAGAAAAAATGAGCTCTCCCCACAGAATCCTGCCCAAATAATAGGGTTGTGAACAAAATAAATGATTGTTATTGTTTTAAGCCACTATGATTTGGAGTGATTTGTTATATAATGATAGACACCTGATACATAATTTGATACCCGAAAATGAGTGATGTCATAACAAAAACCTAAATATGAGGTATTGGTTTAGGGATACAGTACTGAGTAGAAGCTGGAAGGAGCCTGAGAAGACTGTTAGTGAAATCTGGAAGGGACTTGAGGGTAGTGTTACAGTTATGTAAAAGATCGCAGAGCTCAAAGGCTATCAGTGACAGCTTAAAGAAAAATAAGAAAAATGTTATTGGAAGCTACAGAAATGGGTTTCTCGTTATGTAAAGGCAGAAAGCTTGGCAAATCTATTGACTGCTGTAATGTGAAAAAACAGAAAATGTATCTCATGAAAATAATGATATAACTAAGGAGATTTCCAGGCAAAATATTAAAATTGCCACCTGGCTTCTTTTACTAGACTTTGATAAAATATGAAAGGAACAAGTTGAGCTAAAGAGAAAACTGTTAAATATCAAAGAGTCGGAACTTGCTGGGCTCAAAAATAAAACTATTTCTCATTTCTAGTCTCTCCAGATGGCAAATGATTCTCAAATTAAGTGTCATACCAAAGATCAAATCCTGGATGGGGTTATAAGCTCTTTTTTTGACTTTATAAAGTTCTAATACAGTGGCTTATAAAAACTTCCAGACAAATAAAAGCACTTTAAAGATCTTAGAGAATGCCTTGCAGATTCCACCAAAAACTGGGGTTTATATGAATATTAAGCATTTTGTCATTTAGCTTCCTTCAGGAAGCCCAAGATAGAAAAGGACCAGTCTTAAAGGTACTTGTACTTGTGGCTTTTGTCTATGGGAGTGAACCCCAATAAGATTCACAGAAAAGTCACAACATTTTTAAGAAAACTCTTTTGGCACAAGCATTGCCATCATAGACTGAAAGGGGCAGAGACAGTACAAAATGAAAAGAAAACTGCACCTACAGCATTTTACAGGCAGGAAGCAGACTGGGAAGACTTCTGAACTGAAACCACAGGCTTTTTCTTGGGGAAAAGGAAGAACTCACAGGACAGAACCAAGCAATACTGAGAACTCCCATAGAGTAAGATTGAGCCCTAATCAAAGAACTGGTGAAATGTGTTCTACTGGATTTCAGAACTGCTATGAGCCCTTGAATGTGCGTTTTTCATATCCCACCATTTTCAAGGAGTTATCTTATTAGTATGCCAGACTTTTATGTTTGGGGGTCAGAGAGCTAAAGGACAGATAATTTATCTCTTTTAGTTTACATGTCTTTAGATCGAGAGGAACTGTACTAAAGTTGATGTATTTGAGAAAATGCTCATGTGGAGACCAAACCGAATTTAAATGACAAAATATTGAACTTTGAGCAAATGCTATAATGAGATGAAACTTTGGAAATCTTGAGGCAGGGGTAGACATATTTTGCCTGCAGAAGCAATGTGAATTCTTGTGGCCAGAGAATAGACTGTGGCAGATTGTATTTTGCAAAGATGACCATCGTCAGTATCTCTTGTCCCACGTGGTCTTCTCACAATGTCATCTTGATGCTCCTCTCATTGAGTTGTGAGATCTATGTCTCCTCCCAGTGAACATGGGCAGACCTTTGTGATTGTCTCAACCCATGGAACACTGTGGAAGTAACACTGTGTAACTTCCAAGTCTAGGTGATAAAAATCATTCTAAAGAAAAGATGTGTCAAAAGAAGTGGAGATATCCTCAAGGGTCACAAAAAAAAAGTAAATCAGAAATGAGTTTGGTCACCACTTTCTAAAGAAAAGTGACATTAAATCTTACAAACACATTTCTTACTCACTGGAGAGGGGGAATCTGTTGTGAAGCAGGGAATGTTCGTGGGACCTCATCATGAATCAGTAAAACAATCTTCAAAATGTTCTACTTCTCTTTTCTCTGACCCTGTGCCTGCCAAGGAACATTCCAATTGCCAGTTTAATAACTCTGGACTCTGTTACTGCGGAAGAATTGACTTGGGTAGAAGAAGGTTATTTTGGTTGCTGGAAATGAAAATTCCCTCAGTCTCAAGTAATGAATTAGCCATTCAGTTTACTTAAATTATTGGTTAGTGTGAGTTAGTCTTTATGACCAATGAAACTATAATTATGTCATTGAGTTCCTAGACCTCCAAAGGTAAGGAAAATATTAGAATGTGGGGGAAAAAGGCCTTGGGAAACCCAAAATGAAAGCTTTCTTTTTTCCCTTTCCATCTTTTCATTTAAACACTATTCAGTGTTTAGACTTCATAAAATGGTTTTAGAATAGAACAGGCTGAGTTGAGATGACAGGCAGTGGTAGATACAAGCCAACTAATAGGCATTTATGGTATTCGAGACCTTCAATAGGGGTTTAAATATTTTCTCCAAAGGTTTTTGCAGCAAAAATAAGCATCTAAGTATGTAAATTTTATTTGTTATATTCATCACCAAAAACCTGTCAGATTTATCATTCCAGTATCCTTTTGGTTGGACATTTCTTATAGTCTTTGGCATGTGAAAATTGTCTTTGAACATCTGCTAGGAAAAAAAGTTAATTAGACACATATGGTCTGAAACCTCATGAAAAATTTTAGGATTCAAAAAATAGTACCTAAATCTAATAAATATATCCCTGTAATTTTTCTTTTATCATTTTGTGATCCAACTCTTTCCTCTTTGCCTTATCTGCCCTCCTTAGAATTTTACATAGCCATACCTTAGTAAATGGTCATTAAATATCTTCAAAGACTTTCCAATTCAAACCCCAGATATGCAGTAAGAATACTTGACAGAAGAAAGCCACAAATTTGCATATCAGGTAAGGAAGGATACATCTCTAGCATCACCTGTGCTCCCACCCCATGCTCCATAGTGGAGCATTCACTAGCCAACTGCATTCACCAGGCCCGCCAAGCTCTCTTCCTTCTCTGTGCCTGGGAAAACCCTGGTACCTCATAGTCTGCCTAATACTTATTCCTCCAAAAGGAGATCACCTTAAAAATATTTTGTGGAAAGTTCCATTTACAGGTTAATACCTGACTTTCTTTTCTTTATCTACCAAAGTGAAACAATATACTTTAAGAAATATCTGAAGAATTGCCATTCACATTTAAACTTTATGAAAACATCACAACGCCACTCCCCAAATCTCAAGATAAAAATAATTCCTTTTTTATGTATAACCATAATGCCCTTAATCTCTTATCAAAACATCCATAATATTTCAATACTGTTTATTAATTCCCTTTGTCTTTTGCAAACTGAAAAGTTCTTGAAGGTAGGGGTCCTGTCTTATTCATCTCTGTTTTCCATGGCCTGCAAGATATTTGATATTGTTGAATATGGAAATGAGAGAAGGGAAAATAAGAACATAAAGACAGAGTGGAACTAATTACTTTTTCTATATGTTATACACCATATTCTAGCCCAAAATAAGCAGTGATGGCTTAAAATTACTTCAGCTTTGCATGAATATGGAATACTATGTCAGTTTCCAGAATATCCCAGAGAAACAGCCATGGTAAGTACCTGATGATTTCTGGGTCACTCGGAAATGTGCTCACTCTGGATTAGTTTACAGTTGTTTTCAGTCTGAGCTACTGATGATGCCTAATCTGAACACCTTCCAATGGTGGGAATTTCCAACTGAATGTCTCGTTTCAGGTAAAACCTTAAGGTGAAAAAATTATTTATTTAATAAAGAATAAACACCTACTATGTAGGAGGCACCGTAGCACAAACTGGGATATGATAAAGAAAATGAGCTCCAGTCCCCTCTCACTCTTAGGTGTGGCCTAGAATTGTTTGCTTAATGAACATATTAGGAAAGTGCAAAGAGCCTGCATCTCATACTCCCTGACCACTTAGCCCCAAGAGCTCCACTGTTGAAGACTTACGGATTTGTTAGACAGGAGCCTGCCAGAAGGCTTGGGGTCATCAAACAAAGGTAAGACTCATGTATTTGTCATTCAAGATGTCAAATTGCAGTTTATTCGAAAGAACTCATTTTCTGTTATTTAAGCAACAAAAACTCTACAACTTTCAAATAAAACAAAAAGCAAATCTGTGTTTGAATGTCTTAGAATGGATTACAAATCACACTGCACTTTCTCATCAAATACAGTTCTGGGCATTACATAAGACAGCAGAAAACCCCAGATTATCATACGCCACTAAGAAAGAATGTCCCCTAACTCACAAAAGCTCTTCTAAGACCAAGTCTATGCTCATGAAACTGCGAAGGACTTAAAAGTCAGTCCCTTCATTTTTCAACTTTCAGTCTGGCATGGAATTTTCTTCTGAGTGCTAAAGGCCTTGCTTGTTTCCTAGTTTATGTGTTTAGAGAACAAGAAAGCAGATACACACAAGAAATGAAAAATAAAACCTTTTGAAAGAACTTAATGTTTCTGAAAGTGTCAAAGTTGTCATCAGCACATTGATGGACTTTGCCACATGTATTTTATTTATTTATTTATTTAAATATTTATTTATTTGGCCGCATGGGGTCTTTGTTGCGGCGTGCAGGATCTTTGTTGCAGGCTTGTGTGGCCCGTGGGTTTCTCTCTAGTTGTGGCGCATGGGCTCTGGAGCCTATGGGTTCTGTAGTTTGTGGCACTCGGGCGCTCTAGTTGAGGTGTGTGAGCTCAGTAGTTGTGGCACTCGGGCTTGGTTGCCCCGCAGCAGGTGGGATCTTATTTCCCCGACCAGAGATTGAACCCCTGTCCTCTGCATTGGAAGGCGGATTCTTTACCACTGGACCACCAGGGAAGTCCGGCCACATGTATTTTAATGATTGTTGTTGTTTTTACTTTGAATTACCATGCTAAGGGCTTTGAGATCTCAGTAGGGCCCTGGGTAGTGAAGGAAACAGAGCCTAGTTTCCTCATCTGTAAAGGGAATGTATTTTGCCACACTTGAGGTTGTGTGTCTAGCCTACTCCGTCTCCTCTAAACTGCCCCCCACCTCTCAGCAAGTAAAGAAGAGGGAGTTAGGAGAGAGACAGACAGACAGACACTAAAGGCTACGAAACACATGCAGGCCAAGAGAGCAGTGGAGAGGTGCATGGGTTACCAAGGGCTTTCCTGCTGTGTTTCAATACATTGAGATAACTCCTTTCTCCTTGTTACAAATCTCCCTTTACTTAATCTACCTTGAGTACATCAGGTCTCTTGCTACCAAACAGTCCCTAATTAGAGCAGGATAAAAAGTATCTGCTAAACACACAGTTATGAGACTCAAAGGAAATAATGCTTGGTAAAAGCTAAAGCACTACTGAAAATGTTATTAAACATTTTTATTACTACTATTATTATAGTATAGTTTCATGCTCACTGTCACCTCTTTTTTAAAAAGTAAAATGGTGGATTTCTACTGTTATTGTTCCTATATAATTAGCTGGTCCTATCAAAAAGAGGAGGGTGCATATGTTTTAAATGACACTCTCTCTTTAAAAAAATGTGTGTGACAATATATAAATACAAACACACATATACACACAAACACACTCTTTAGTTTAATCCAGTTCATGGCTGGAGTACCCAAGAAAGGGCCTCTTAAATGAGACAATATCATACAACCAGAATACCGAAACCACATTTAATAGGTTATTCATATGTTTCTCTCTTTTTTTAAACAAAGCTTCACTTAGCCAGCAAAGAAAGCTTTACAGTTTCAAGAATATAAGAATCCCATAATTTCTAAGTGTCTCCAGAGAAGATGAGGCCATAATTATTTCTTAATGAAGATTTTTAAGGTTCTTATACTGTACTGTCTCTCATCCATGTTTAAAACACTTATTTTATTGTAATCAATGCCATCAGTTCATGCCTACGTTTTCTGTCATTTCTAGAATATGTTGAGCATAAATCAGTTATGGTAACCATGAAATTTGAATTCAAATGTCAATGTAAAAATGTTCTTCATTCTTTCTCTCCTGCTCTTTTTCTTTTATCTGTGTGTGTGTGTGTTAAAGCCCTTCACCCTTCATTCCAATGGTCCAAATAATTCAAATCCTTTATAATTCTCATTTGCCAATTCTATGTCCATTTTTATGAATTGTACCATTGAACCAATCATTATTTCTCAGATCTGCCCACTTGTGCCAGGCTCAAGGACAGAGCATTCTTTCATTTTAGGTCACAAGCAGAGTGGAAAACAGGTGTGCCCTTGAAAGGTAGCCCACCGTACATTCTACAACATTGGACCAAGAGGTAGGTTACATACATTTTGAAAAATAAGGCAAATTGACCTTGAATGGAACCCAGAAGAGTATCTAGGAGAAGAAGCAGGTACATAGGTGTTCCAGAGACAGAGCTGAACAATTGAGATAATTAATAAACTGGAATGGAGACCTTATAAGATCTGCACTCAGGACACTGCCTGCCACATAAAATGTGTTCAATACATGTCCTCTGGTAAAGAGAGACCTTAAATACTCTTTCATTTTTCTAAACATATTTAATATTCTTTCATTTTTCTCAACGTATTAAACATGCTCATTTAAAATTCTGTTCTGATCATTCTAGCATTTGCCATCTTTGGGCTTTTGATTATGTAGACTATAGTTTCTGCTGTCTCCCAGTTATGGTGACCTGATTTCTTGTGTGTTTAGGAAAACTTTACTGTGAAGTCTTTCTGTGCAGAGAAAATTCATTTACCTCTTCTAGGGGCAATGCCAACCATGACTACTTTAACATAATTCTTGGCTTTAGTATTTGAGAGTCATAAAAGAGAGTTCCACACACTGAATCCAGGTGTGTGGTTCAGAATTCTTAAGGGAAACTTCTTTTCCAGTGCACTCAGATAACAAGTTCACTCCTGCCCTCAAGACTTTGAACCAGTCATTTCCTCTGCTCTAGATGTTTACGTTTGGTCTTTCTTATCCTTCACTTCTTAGCTCAAATGTCACCTCCTCAGATAGGCAACTCTGAATGAATTGAGTTCTCCACTCCAGTCACTCTATGCATCCATAGAAGCATGCAGTGTAGGTCCTCAAACACATTTGTTTGATTCTTTAAACCAAATAAATAAAATAAAATTTCTGTTTGTGATCACATCCATCAAAAACAGTCACAAGGATTTTCACCAAATTTAGAGGATATGTTAAAGATGATGGGTCAACACTAATGGATATGAGGTAAGCAAAACAAACTCTGTGGAGTACAGTGTTACTAATGTTTTCATTTAGTTTCCCCTTTCCTTTTAACCAGGATTGACTATCAGCATCTATGTTACTAGACACCTTAAATAATTTATTTCATATCAAACTTAAAATTAAAAGAAAAGGCAGTTTATCCAACTCCATAATAGAATAACTTGAACTCCCTGCCAGGGCCATACCTAGACATATGGATAAGTTAGACTAGCTAACAGTTTCATATACATCTAAACCAGTATTTCAAAAATATCTGCCCAGTAATTACTTATTGAAGAAAGAGAAAAGTGCCTTTTTATACCTCTTTAATTATATTTAAGATAATTCAATCACATGTACTCAAAGTAATGTAATATTCTAACATAATTTGGAATCGCCTTTTCTTCTGTAGTTTTTCCTCCCTCATAGTTTACATGCACCAATATAAAAATAACTTATAAGGATATGTTACAAAGTCCTATTCAAAACATCATTGAAAGTTCTGGGGTTTTTTCCTGTCTTTTATGTCAGCAAAAATATTTTCACCTTCTCAGTAGTTATTTCTCACTTTTAGCTTCTCCTGCAATTTTCTAATTCAGAAAACACTATGGCAGGTATATTAAAGGGTTTAAAGTTCAGGGGGAAATTTTCAAATTCTCACTAAGCAGCACTATAACACGCATTTCTCAATTTCAGCTCTAACTGCTGACTTCAGGCAGCTGTCAATTCTCTGTTCTCAGAGTGGCTGTCACCTGTTGAAAAAATCTGCAACAGAGATCCATCAGTGGTGGCAAGGAAGGTTTTGTTTTGTTTTAATTTTTACTCCAAGGTGCAATTTGGCAGAAGTCAAACTATGAAAGAAGCCAGCTATGAAAGGAGTTGTGTGCAGAAAACTGAATTCAATGGCACTGCATCTTCAATGTACTATAGTTGTTTTAGAGTCCCTATACATCTTTCTGCTTTCTGCTCGGCCTTGACCATCAGACCTTGGGTCCACAGCTTACCTTCCTAGCCTGACAGTACCCTCATGCTTGACTTTCTCCAGAATCTGAGCAATGAATTTAGCCATTGTTGACTCTTCCCCATCAGCAGTAAAAAGTACCAAAGCATCAGTGGACAATACAAAAGGCACCAACTTATATTTGCATACTTAATGTCTGGTTGATTTGGCGTTGGGTCTAGGGGCATAGAGCGGGAGAAATAAGAGTGGACAAAGAAAAAAGAGTCTAAGCCAAAAGAAGGAAGAGAAAGGGTTAAATATGAGTGAAAGTTTGGAACCTATCCTCTGATAAAGTAAGCTCTAGGTCATGGATCCAAGCTACAGTTGGATTGTATGACTCCTTCTGCCTCAACACTCCCTCACCTCCTGCAGCAGTCTGACTTGTTTACTGACAGCCTATAACATGGGCCAGGCAAGGCACTGTGCTTTATTTGCATAAGCTCATTTTAAAATGTAATGTCAAAAATTAGATAATTTTAATTCCCATTTTAAGGTTGAGGAAACTAATGCTAAAAGAGATTCTTTCTCAAAATATCACATCCAGCTGGTCTTCAAATCCAGGAATATCTAGCTAAAAGAACGAGCCATCTAAGACTAAGAGATTGAAGACCACACACTTTGAACCCAAAGTCTATAATCTTAAAATGACTGAGGTAAACTTATCATCAGAATCAAAGTCAAAAGTAGGTGGAATGTGAGTTCAGTGGGAATGAGAAGACTCACTTGTCCAGTTAAAAAAAAATCTATGACCAGTGAGATGCTGAATAGTGGTTGCCAGGGGCTGGCAAGTGGGGGAAATGAGGGAGATGTTGGTCAAAGGGTACAAACTTTCATGTATAAGATGAATAAGTTTTGGGGAACTAATGTACAGCATGGTAACTATAGTTAACAACTCTGTATTATATACTTGAAAATTGCTAAGACAGTAAATCTTGT